>NC_141286.1:16737891-17097891 GCF_037954325.1 Fistularia commersonii
CAAGAACTTAGAGAACAAGAGGAACACATCAACAAGCAGATCAAACAGCACAGCACATTATAAAATTACATACATTCTCATATTCTTTATCACATATATATATATATATACACACACACACACACACACACATATATATATATATATATATATATATATATATATATATATATACACACACACACAGTGGGGCAAAAAAGTATTTAGTCTGCCATTAATGCTGCAAGTTCTCCTATTAAATAGATGGGAGAGGCCTATAAATTTCATCATAGGTACACTTCAACTATGAAAGAATGCAAAACAAAAATCCAGAAAAATCACTTTATTTGGAAATTATAGTGAAAAATAAGTATTTGGTCCAGAAAGTTCATCTTAATACTTACATCACTTACAATACTTACGTCATACACCCTTTGTTGGCAATGACAGAGGTCAAAAGTTTTCTGTGAGTCTTCACAAGGTTTTAACACACTGTCTTTTATTCTGATAACCAGTTCAAACAGGTGTCATTAATACAGGTAGTGTGTGGAGGAGTAAGGAGACAGAAATCTTGCTTGTTTGATGGTTACCAAATACTTATTTTCCACCATAATTTGCAAATACATTTTTTAAAAATCAGACAATGGGATTTTCTGGATTTTTTTCTTTTCTGAATTTTGTCTCTCATAGTTAAATGTATCTATGATAAAAATAACCGGCCTCTTATCTTTTTAAGTGGGAGAACTTGCACATTTGGTGGTTGACTGAATATCTTTCTATATCTTTCTATATCTTTCTATATCTTTCTCTCTATATATATAACAAAACAAAATTATATATATATATATATATACATATTACCATTTCAAAAAATATCATGATTGCTTAATTAACTGGACCAAACTTAGCTTCATAATGTTTGGTAATAAGGTTATCAGAAAGTTATCTGGAATAATGAGATGCTTTGATATTTTAAGAAAATTATTAAAGTTGTAAGGTCAAAGGTGAGTGTTACTTTGCCGATTAAATAAGGGAAAATAATAAAAAAGGACATTCTTTTTAATAAGCAGCCCCTTTGTAGGCCACAGTCTATAACCTAAAGATGTTATTTTAATTAGCAGGCAGTGGAATAATTTAAACTCGGGACCTGAGTGGCATTGAGATGTTTGTCTCCGTCAGAACTGACGACAGTAAAGTGAATGACGAGAGTGATTATGGTGATGAGGACATGTGTAACAGTGCAGCTCCCTGATTGCAAACCAAGTAGTATTTGATTAGTGGAGCTTTACAGCAGTGTCAGGCACTGATACTCAGATAATACTATTTTGTTGATCATATCATTGCTGGTCTGTTCATGGGATTTATCGACAATGACAGGGTATAGAGTTACAGAGGCATAACAAGGGATGATTTTAGAACATGTGTTGCTACTATCTGCCTCACCTCACCTGAGTTCACCTCCCCTGTTTACCTCCCTTGATAGAATCTCCTCTTGCTGCTTAAAATACACAAACTAATATTATGACTGTTATGCATCACGTGCCTGTTCTTCTTCAGCTTCATCGCATCAAGATTGTTACTTAAAGAGTCATTTGGAATCAAACAAGCAAAGAACACAGACTCTTGATTTGCCACAAACCTAAAGATGCATGCATTTTTTTGTAGGTGTCCATTGTGACAGTGTGTGTGAGGAGGGACGCTGGGGACCGAATTGCTCCTACAGCTGCACCTGTGAGAATGGAGGCTCGTGCTCCCCCGAGGACGGAACGTGTGTGTGCGCTTCCGGATACAGAGGCACCAACTGCAGACGAAGTAAAGGAACACACTCACACAGCACAGCCAGCACTTTGTGGCCTTTTCTTTCTGAAAGAATATTGAAATATAATATTTTCTCTACAAAACATAGTCATTTTCTCTATCTCACTAGAGCACTTTGATGAGAAATTAATCTGAAACCTCTAAAAATAATGATATAATGAATGATAAAGACATTATTACCCACAGACTTAGCTGAATACAGGCATAAATGCAATGTTTATTTATTGGTGCTGCTCCAAGAAATCATAAAAAAGTACAAAATAGCAGCTATTTGTGATTCACTGAAGCAGAGATATATTTTAACATCCTTTTTGTGTCCCTCCAATTTCATTTTGGCCAACCTTAGTTATATGATATGTTTAGATCCATCCAGTTTAGATAGATGGATGGATGGATGGATGGATGGATGGATGGATGGATGGATGGATGGATGGATGGATGGATGGATGGATGGATTGAGACATTTCTACTTTTTTCTTTATTTGCACTACTGCTACTTTGCACCAAGAAAACCGTCATAATGCAATTGTACCATATACCATTATGGTACTACCTACAGACCTTTGCACACAAAAAACCTCTGCTGCTACTCTTTAACGCTGTCAAATATCAGCCTGTATCTGCATACACTTCATACCTCATAGTTTAATGTTTACTGTTTAATGTGAAGGTGCACTTAACTGTAAATGTACACTCTTATTATTATTTTGTTAATTTCACATAACCATGGGATTGTGAGAAACATCTCAATCCCTCTGAGAAATTGACAAATAGCTGACTTTGACTTAAATAGATAGACAGACAGACAGGAAACAAGCACACACACACACACAATATATTCTTCTAATCTGTTTATTCCATCACCTAAGCAAAAACAGAGTTAGGAATGCGATAGGAATTTGAGAAGTGTTAAAGTATTTTGCAGGTGTCAGGTCAAAAGTGCACCCAGTAATTTACAGATATACTCTGGTTTGCCAGTGCTTTAATAAAACCATTTGAACATTTACTAAACTTCTTACCATGCAACCTAACAGGATTACCAATGTAGGTGGAAAGGGATCAAATCAGTGCATTTTTGATATTATGTCCCCAAAGTAACCAAACAGTGTCAAATTATGAAAATAGCCCTATCCTTTCTATTTTTAGAGCGTCTATATTCTTAGCTTCAGCCAAAATTCCCATTTGCCCTTGATCATGGTCAGGGATACAGGCCCTTTCAAGCATCGTTTTTTTTTTAGTTAGTGAGTGGTCTTTGCTACTAAAACAGTCAACATATATAGAATAGATTGCCAAAAACAACTAGTACAAAGACTCCTAACATTCAGACCAACAGACTTCAGGGCATGTCTAAAACTTTGCGGGGTTTTTCATGTACCCCTCAAACTTATTGTAGCATATCCAATTGCCATAACTTTCATGATCCTTTCAAGTCACTCAAAATTGTGTTTTCTCCTCTTTTCTTCGGTTGTGTGTCTGAGCCACTCTGTGCAGGATGATGTATTAGACACCAGATTTTTTTAAACATTTATCTTTAGAAGGCAGGAAGTTTGTCTGCAAGTCAGCAGAAGCCTGAAAGGAGGGAGAAGTAGGAGTAGGAACATCATAACAACCCTGCATCCTTTTGAATGACATTGAACAACTCACACAAGGATAATGTTAAAATTGGAAGCGTCACTGGAGCAGCATGAAGCCTTGACCGAGCCAGGTATAGCCACACACATCCAATGCACATCAGAGAGAAGTGCGAGATGTCTTCAAGAATTCTTGTGTTAAAAAGAAAAAAAACATGCAAATCGCTTGTCGTGCTTTCACCACAGTTAAATAAGCATTGTTGTTCCAGACATAGTTCAAAATAGTCTGCTGGAGGCCACTGCCTCTATAATGTCAGAACTGCAAGGATTCAGGCCTTGTGTGTATTTTATGATGTAAGAATAAAGGTTTGTGTACTTCTTAAAATGTATAATCACAATCTTACTCATATTTTCTCACTCGAAATGGTTAAATGACACTGCTGCTTCATGCCCATTAGTATGACATATTGCACCCTTCTTGGTTTTTAATTTAATTTAATTTAGTTTTATCTTATTTCATATTTGTTCATTTCATTGTATTTCATTTTATTTTATTACTTTTTTTAAATTAAATTACATTTAATTTAGTTTTCTTAACTCTTCAATGTCATTGCCAACCTCAAGGTAATGTGAAATCATCTTGAAATTTTCACGGTGAAGACATTATCCAACTACCTTGAATTAGATCATTCAGTCGATTATCAACTAATAAGTGCATCAGTGTTTCATATCTTAATGGATGGAATGGCATTTCAGAGTCTTCCGAATATGGACCTATAATAGGTGTACTCATATTATTTTCCTGTCGTCTGTCTTTATCCAAACCAAAAAGTATAGTCAGTAAATACTTAGCCCCCACCCCACCCGCCCCCATGTTGCATCCGCGCACCCACACTTAAACACAAGCAAACGGAAACACACACATACACTTAAAGAAAAAAAAACACCCTTGATGTCTTTTTCACCTGCTGCACTGTTTTTCAGACAAGTGGGAGCGTGAGACCACAGAGGAGGATATCATATTATCTTCCTCTGTGGTTTATTATTAATTAAAGTATTACCTGCTAAAATTGTGAATGCCCCGTGGCTACATGGGATAAATGTATCTGCATTTTATTTATAGGGAGACAGGTAGGGAGGAGTCTAATGCTTCCATGGGCAGCTTTGTTATCTCTGTGATTTGATGTTCATGCTTTTGCTTTGCTTCCCTCTCAGCATCATGGGGATCAATTTAAGCATCCCAGGGTTCACGGTTTAGGCAATTATCTTAATTAGAAGCATGAGAACTGTAGTCCACCAGCTGCACAGTCTTGTTTTCCCATTTAGAGGAACATTAATTACAGCAAATTAAAGGCCTCAGGAAGACATATTAAGGAAGAATACAATTGGAAGGAATGAGGAAGTGCAGGAGTGTATGCAGAGAACACTGTTAGTAAAGAAGAAGTGGAACACTGAAGGGACTGAAGAGAACAGACAGTGCAGGGATCTCAAGCGTGAGGTAAAGATAGTGGTAGCAAAAGCAAAACAAAAGGCGTACGATGGCTTGCATGCTCTGTTGGACAGTAAGGAGGGAGAGAATGATCTATACAGGTTGGTGAAACAAAGAGATCGAGATGGACAGTTGGTCCTGATGATATACCTGTGGAGGTGTGAAAGTGTCTAGGAGAGGCAGCGGTAGAGTTTCTGGCTAGATTATCCAACAGGATCTTAGAGATTGAGAAGATGCTTGAGGAATGTAAAAGAAGTGTGATGGTGCCCATTTTTAAGAATAAGGGGGATGTACAGAATTGTGGTAACTATAGAGGGATAAAGTTGATGAGCCTTACAATAAAGTTATAGGAAAGAGTAGTGGAAACTAGACTGAGAGAAGAAGTCAGCATTTGTGAACAGCAGTATAGCTTCATGCCTAGAAAGAGATGCAGTATTTGCTTTGAGGGAGCTGCATTTGAGGGAGCTGCATTGTGCTTATGTAGATCTAGAAAAAGCATACGACAGGGTGCCAAGAGAGGAACTCTGGTATTGTATGAGGAAGTCTGGCGTGACAAAGAAGTATGTTACACTGGTGCAGGACATGTATGTTAGCTGTGAGACAGTGGTGAAGTATGCTGTAGATGTAACAGAGAAGTTCAAAATGGAGGTGGGAGTTCATCAGGGATCAGCTCTGAGCCCCATCTTGTTTGCAGTGGTAATGGACAGGTTAGACAGGAAACTCCATGGACCATGATGTGTGCAGACTACATTGTAATGTGTGCTGAGAGCAGCAAACAGTTTGAGGAAAATCTTGATATGTGGAGATTTGCTCTGAAAAGGAGAGGAATGAAGGTTAGTTGCGGCAAGTCAGAATATATGTCTGTGAATGAGAAGAACAGGGGTGGAACGGTGAGACCACAGGAAGTAAAGATCAAGAGGCTGGAGGATTTCAAGTACTTAGGTTCAACAGTCCAGAGCAATGGAGAGTGTATAAAAGAGGTAAAGAAACAGGTCCAAGGCCCAAAAAGTGTCAGGGGTACTACACAAGAGAAGACTAGAGTCAGAATGAAAGAAAAGATGTACAAGACAATGCTGACAGTGTTGTATGGTCTCGAAACAGTGACAATGAAAAAAACACAGTAGCCAGAGCTAGAGGTCACAGAGATAAAGATGATGAGGTTCTCTTTGGGAGAAACAAGGATGGATAGGATCAGGAGTGAGTCCATCAGAAGAACAGCACATGTTAGATGTTTTGGAAAGAGGGTCAGAGACGCCAGACTGAGATGGTCTGGTCATGTACAGAGGAGGGATGTGAATATATTGGTAGACAGATGCTGGAATTGGATCCTCCGGGCTGGTGGTCTAGAGGAATAGAAGATTTATGAACATAGTGAGAGAGGATATGAAGGTAGTTGGTGTGAGAGAGGAGGATACAGAGAATAAGGTTAGATGGAGAAAGTTGATTCGCTGTGGCGACCCCTGAAGGGATGCCAAAAATTGAAGAAGAAGAAGAAGGGTGGAAGGAAAATAAAACAAAGCCAATGCAGACAGCAACATGACCAAAGAGAGAGGGCATTGCCCCTCTTGGGTAGAGCAATCCAAACATTGTAACCAAACATGGATTGATTCCCGGCTCCTCCTAGTGTGTCAAAGTGTGTCAAAGTGCCTAACTGCTCCCCTGGAACCGCTTGATGGCATCCACCTGCTCATGGTTCATCCATGATGGGTTAAATGCGGAGAAGGAATTTCCCGTAATGGATTAATAAAGAATAAATAATTACTATCCAGCAGGGACTCCAAATCATGAACACACTTTAGTTGAAAAACTCCAACTTGAATACTATGGGAAAATTGTGAAAATAAGGTTGATTAAATGGATTTTTAACAGCGATATGTGCATATTTGTGTGTTTATGTTACTTTCAGCATGTTCACCTGGTTTCTACGGCCATCGTTGCAGCCAGTCCTGCCCGCAATGTATCCATAGTGACGGGGCGTGTCACCACATTACCGGAAACTGTGAATGTCTCTCTGGTTTCTTTGGCTCCCTCTGCAACCAAGGTGAGACATAGCTTTCTGTCACTGAGTATGAAGGCACCCAGCAGTGTCTTGGTGTTTGATAATGAGGACACATGGCTAAGTTTTATTATGTTTGCACACAGTGTCTCATTTTGTTTTAACGTTAAAAGATTCAATATCTGAAAGTTGCTGATGCATTCATAATGTGCATGTTTAATAAATGGGGTGCACTGCAAATGCCTGTAGACAGGACACACAGATGAAATCCATATTTAGACACCAACCTGCCAACAGTTACTTGAAATTTAATTTGACATTATTAATAAAGGGGAAGGACATTCAAATGACAAGTGGTTACTACAGATGTTTTTGAATATCAGGAGTAAACATCTACTTTCTATAAGTTACTGCTTTATTCAGAGTGTAAATGCCAGGTCAGAATAGGAACTTAAGACTAGATTCTAACCGACCCATCTGTTGAAATGCCTCAAGAGATGGTTTCTGCTGTTTTATTTAACACTTGTGTTTCAAGCAGTGGCATCACAGTGTGTTTCAGCTCAAGATAAGCGACGGCATAAGATTTAACGGTCTACAATCAGTTGCATGATATTCATATATATACATACCAACAGAAATTGAGGTTTTTATAATTGCTTCTACTCAGTCAGAAATCCAGGCCTCAAAAGTTAAATCCCAAAATTACTTCAATCTAAACCTGAATTCGAAATGTACTGCAACAACTCCAGAACAATTACAGCCTGCAATTTTTCTCAATAGAAAATAAAATAAAATCTTGAATCATAGACTATATAAGGTAATGTGAAATGTCACTGGATGGCCATGGTTTCATCCCTGCAACTGACAGATAATCCATAACCTCTGAAAAAAATTTTGTCTTCGTATTAAAAATTACAGCAAAGAAAGAGTCCATCAGACAGACAGCACATGTTGTGTGTTTGAAGATAAAGTCAGAGAGGTCGGACTTGGCAAACAGCGATGGTTTGGACATATAGAGGAGAGGATATGAAAATATTGGTAGGAGGATTATGAAGTTGGATCTTCAGGCCTAGAAGAAGACCAAAGAGGGGATATATGGATTTTTGTGAAAGAGGACATGAAGTTAGTTGATGCTAGAGAAGAGGATGGAGAGAATTGGTGTTAGATGGAGGCAGATGATTTGCTGTGGCAACCCCTGAAGGGAGCAGCAAAAAAGGAAAAGATGAAGGAGAAGAAAGATTTCAAAGGTCAGAACAGCAGGGTCGCTGCCCATCTTTTGCCGTGGGCTGAAAACATACCTCTTCACCAAGCACTAGCCTACTAATTGCACTTTGCCCCCAACCCCCCCTAAAAAAAAAAAGAAATTAAATACAAAATCAATGTATGTATGTATGTATATGGTTCTGAGATGACAATTTGGTTGAGTGATGGGATTTCCTGTGACTGAATTTCACTTTTTGTAAGTCGTTTTGAGTAAAAGCATCAAATGACTGCAATGTAATATAATGTAATGTATTGATGAGTCGTAGCCGAGTGGATGTTTATACGACTGACAGAACACCCGCACTGGGACTGCAGTCACCTAATACTGGTGCAGAGTACTACAAAGATTGTCAAAAAACTTTCAAAACTAGTTTTGCCTCCTACTGTCAGACCATATGTTATATGCGGTGAAGAAACTTGTTTAAGAGCTGATTAACCTACCCAGCCCACTTGAAGTTGATGCAGCATGTATGTTTTCTCATTCTTTTTCTTCCAAAGGCTTTCACATTGGTGCTCGAGGTCAGACAACAGGGCTCCTTCAAGAGCCCTGTTCTCTGACCTCGAGCACCTTATTAAGAAAGTCAAGGACAGTGTTCCCTCTAAGCTGCTTGCTAGTGCAATCACGCACTGCTCCAGCGTTCTCCGCACACAGCAAATCTATGCTGCGCATGGAATAAAAACTGTACTGTAAATAAAATAAATGTGTTTAATTTATTTACAGTTTCTTTGCTGTGCACGGAGAACGCTAGAGCAGTGCACGATTGCGCAAACGTGCAGCTTAGCGGGAACACCGATCAAGGATGAACCGCATCCGCTATACTATTAAAACCACTGCTTTTCACCTCTTGACATCCTTGATTTTTACCAGCTTTTTTTCTTGTGAAACTCTGCCTCTAAGTAACTTATGGTACGAACCAACACCCTACATACAAAGCAAAGCCCTTGAATGCTGACATTTGATTAAATTTGGGAGAAATCACAGAAAAATATAAAAACCTTGAGCTTATTTTCTGCAGCCCATTTTCACAGAATTATCTTTCCTTATTTTCAGTGGATATTCTTTTTGTATGTTCTTCTTAAGCATAAGTATTTCAATAAGGTGAGCTCATTCACAGGTGGTAACGCCTATGAAGGCAGCCCAAGGTTCGTTGACAAGTTAAATTTGAATGGAAGGACTGGCACAGTGTGTTGTGAAATATTCATCATCATTAAACATGAAGAACACCCTTACTCACCCTGTCCTACATTCGCCATTCTGCTAGCCACTACATATTTAAGCAGGCCAGAGATAATCCCATGTGCCTTAATAAATCTGATGTCCAGTACGACATATTTCATCTGCCCCCAGACCTCAATGTTGCACCCAGTTGTACTACCAAGAGGTGCTCAAAGTGGGGTTGGAGTTGTTTGGATAAACTTGATTTCACGACACATGAAGACTAAATGATCATACCCAATCAAAGTTTCCCACCAAAACTTAGAAACTGCAGATCTGACATTAAAACAATGAGAGTGTTAATTTCTCCTGCTCCCTAATTCTCAATTATTTGCTGATAGAATCAGTCAGTTTTAACCCTCTCCAGGCAGATGTTGCAGATTTCCGACAGCTAAATGCTACTTAGCTAATTACGCCACAACTTAATTTGAGCCTGAGAGGGTTAAGAGCCACAAACGTGAATATGATGTGAATCACTTTGCTCTACAATTGAAAATAGTTTAACATAGATGTGCAGATATATATGATACACGCATATGGTGTGTAGAAACTAAACTTTAGGCATGTTGTGGCCATGTTGGTACAAATAAGTAATGTGTTATATACATGAATAGATAAGGGGATGAGCTAGACCACAAATGGAAAAAAGGTCACAGAGTTAAGTCATATAATATTAAGTGTGAGAAAAAATAACAAAATTAAACTTAACAAATTCAGGATATTATAGAGACAAATGTAAAAGACAGGATCTTAGGAACTGGCAGGAAATTGTCTGGAAATTATTTGCAGATGATTATAATAATATCCTGATTGTGGGTTCCCCACTGATAGAATATTATTTGCACACAATGCAGACCTAACATATGGCCAGTGAATGCAGTTCTGAAAAATTATGAACCTGCCTACAATAAATGTGGAAATACTGACAATAAATGTGTAAGGAAGGACTTCCAAGTGTTTGCAGATGCAGTTAATCTTAAGTGTGGAAGGTTTATTTCACAAGGGTTACTGCTTACCTGATCTGAGTTGTCGGTGTTCTTTAGTGTTCCACTGATGGGAGGAAATCGTGTGACTACTGTGTGATTACATCCTGGGTGGAGTGCAGACTGGCATGAATGTTTTTTCTCCCGGTCTTGGTAGTAAGGTGCAGTCCTGCTGTGCCCCGTCTGGGTGCAGTACCTTACAGTGTAGCACAGTTCCCTATAGTCTGAATCGAAGACCTCTCAAAAAGGTTCGAGATAAACAAATGGGGCATTTACAGGGTCATTCTCTGCCATCTAAAAGCATACGAAAGATTTTATTTTATTTGTCATTCATGGAGGCACTTACAATAGCGTGTGCATGTTCTCCCCGTGTCTGTATGGGTTTCCTCCGGGTTCTCCAGTTTCCTCCCATCATCCAAAAAGTAGGTATGTTGGAGATCCTGAATGGCTCAGGCATGTGAATGAGTGTGGGCGAACAACGCCTCTTGCCCAGTTACTGCAGGGATAGGCTCCAGCCCCCCCACCATGACCCTGAGTGCAGGATAAACCATAAGTAGGTGTGTTAAAATCCAGACATAAAAAAAAAAACAACTGAATTCTAGTCGTAGGATTCAATGTCAAGACCCAGTTCAATCCCAGTCAGCCATGTTTGAACAGACTTGACTTTGAAATTGGTAGATTTTCAGCTTCTTATGCGTTTGTTCAGAGCTTCAGGCTACTCAGGTCTCTTTAATTCTTTTCATTGACTGTATTGAAAGTTTAGTATTTCTATCTTGTTTTCAAATTTGTTGTGCAAAAGCAGGAAAGAAGGAGCTCTAATTTAGTCCAAATTCCCTGTGGAGGACCAGTTAAGGCTGAAAGCTGACGCTCTTTTTAAATGCATTTAGATTGAGTTGGAGGCTATGGAGCAAAAGCTTAAAAAATACAGTGAGTTATTGGCTCATTAATAAGGGGAGGATTTTTTTCTTTTATGAACACTTAATACGAGCCAGCTGAAACTGAATTTTCTCTAGTTTAGTCAGTTTTAACGAATTAGGTGCTTAAGGTGAATAAACTGCTTAAACAGTGCATTTTTTTTATTGAGTCTCAGCTTTTAAACTAATGAGAATCAGAATATTGGGTTCTAAATATAAACTTTGTAAAAGTTATAGCAGCTCAAGGAAGTATCTGTCACCCTTCATGTGGCCCTGATGCAGTCTCCAGCTATAATACTGTTTATTTTCTATTCTGTAAGTAGCTTTTTGTATGTTTTTTCTGCCTATATCTTTAAATATTTCCATTTCACCTAAATCTTTTGGAGACTGGGTTTTCACTGATACAATCAAAGTAATGTGAAATGATGAAAACTGCAGCTGCTAAAAAAAAAAGAAGCATCCAAGTCACAAAAGTCATATCATAAAGGAGAATGGGCAGCTGTGAAGCATTTATTTACAAATATCAGGGGAAGAGAGATACATGAAATCAAATTTATCAACTTTGCCATACTGTTGAGAGATCGCAGTCTTGAGTTTTGAAATCGCAAAACTATATGTGCTCTTTGTTGCCTTTGCCTGGGGAAATGTCCCTGAGCTCTTCTCTATATTGTATTCAGTATAATCTTATGTACTTTGGATTTAATCCTACAACGCTGACTTATTCCTGGTGTCCGTCTTTAAAACTTTTGATAAATACATTATCCTTTATGCATCTATATTACAGGTCACAGCACCCCAACAGTAATGTTTCCTGGGTGTCCTTCCTGGGTAATCTAGCTGTAGTTTCATGGTGACTACACCTCAAAATTAAAATGAAACCATTCTCTTGACCTGAAATACATCTTGCGCGGTGATAAGGCTGCACCCTTACCGATGTAATTCACACATCACAGTGACCAGAAGCTAGTGGCCATTCTCAAATGAAAAAAGCAGATTTCATTATTCATAATATAACGATCCTGAGAAGGATTTTAATATCGGGTTTAAAAAGGATCTTTTAATACACAACATAAATACACACATAAAACACACACGAGCATTTACCCTATCGGTCAAAGTCAGTCATTAATCATAGTCAGAAATCTCAGGTTTTAGTTTGATATTGGGGCAGAGACAGTGATCAAACATCAGAAGATCCCCACAACAAAGAGAAGATAAAAACTCAGCAAAAGGGGCAAACGATTCACTTTCAAGTAGTTGAAATAATCCAGCTGTTCCTAAGAAGATAAGACACCCATCCAAACCTTGAGACTGGAAATTATTGCATCTAAAATATTCTGTCATTGTCATGCTAAAGGCTCTGCATTTATCTCAATTTGAAAAGGTGAATGCAGAAAGTGGTTTGTTGCAAAGTTTCTAAAATACCAGTATATGCAATAGCCTATTTTTATGGAGAAATTGTTGCTCTTTCTGGTGTTTATCTATAACAATAATATCTTTCTGTTAAAAAATATTACGTACTGACAGGATAACTTCTTGAAAAATCAATTGGCGAAGAAGAATTGGAGAAGAATATGACATATATGTTTGAATGTCTCCGAAAATAGCAAAATGTTAAGCGCCAAAGAATTAGGGCTAAAATGTCTGTTTGGAAATTTTGTCATTTAAAGGTTCACCTTAAAACATGTACACGTTAATATTAAATATTGCATATTTTTTAATGAATAATAGAATGTCTTTAAAAAGTGCATACTTTTAAACTCATTAGGTCCAACTCATGAAAATTGTCCCATAATAACATGCTAATTTGATTTATTTGGTCACCTCCCGGCCAGTCTTCGACAACCAAACTTGGGAAGACAAATATTCAGCTGAGTAATTACATTTTTTTTAACAGAATGATCAAACCATTAGCATGCTCTTAAGAAACTGAATATTAGTTTTGATCATTTTATTCAAGTGTTCCCACTGTTATGCTCATACATAAATGCCTTCAAAATGAGTCTCCTCAGGTGCTCCATGACCTTGCGATTCCTTTCAGCGCGTCAGGCTGAGTAACACAAGGAGAACCGGCAATGATAAGGAGTCCTGAAATAAATCCTCATTTGAAAAAAAAAAAAACTTTTTTATCTTTGATGGCAACGACATATGAAATTCCTTAAAGTTCATCAACTTAAACCTTAGCAGTTTTTGAGGAGAGAATATTAATGATCACTTACATCTTGTTTAACAGCACTTTATTGTCAAAAAACAAAACAAAATCATGTATTTTAAATGCCCTTCTCGTGAAAAACAGCACAGATTTGCACAGGCTATTAAAGCTATGGCATTTCCTGTGCTGTTACAACTAAAGCCTGAAACAAGTTGATAATTCTGGAAAGCATCCAGTTATAGTTCAGGTCACAAACTTGTCCCCTTCTATTCTTCTTTCATGCCTCATGGAGAACTGACATGCTGCAGCCTGAACCCTGCTACAGACTCAAACTGTTAGGCTTTTCTGGGACTCTCAGTAATGTGTAACAAATTAGTGAGCACTTGAGCCCTCCCCCAATCATATTCTTATATTTGCATATTTTCATACAGTGTTTATTACTTTGGTGTGTTTACTTGCTTACACACAAGTTGATTTATGTTCTGCTGCGCATGTAAAAGTAAAATACCTTGGTAGGTCAGTTGATGTGAACTGAGCAAAGCTCACACAGGCAGGCATCTAGAGGGCTCTAGACACATAAGCGCACGTGTGTCAAAATTGCACCATGCATAATAGGTTGATTCACTTGTCTTATATATCCTGATTTAAAATGTTGTTTTAGTATACTTTTTGTGCAACTAGACCTCCCCTTTTGCTGTGTGTGTAACACTTGTAATTTCTCTTTATTTGGGAGTATTAGACAAAAAGAGTATAAAAGCCAAGTACTGTCTCTTAATGAGGTAAAGTTTGTAAATAAGAATGCTCTTACAAAAAGACAAAATATTTAATTTTTATTCCAAAATAATGTTATTATTTTACTCCAGGGTTTATTCCTGACCCTGACAGCAGAGCACAGCAATGTCATATAATCACTTGTGTGGTAGCACAATGTCCCAGTGTCCTCACCTTCAGTGGTAGCATTGTAGCTTGTATGAATCATTAGTTCTGCATTATATTTACATTAATGTAAATCTGTGATAGATGTTAATGAACACAAACACAATTTAACAGGTCAATGTGATTTTCTTATCTGGTCCCTTTTAGAGTTGGGAACAACCATGGAGTGATTCAACATGGTTTGGACAAGCATTAGAGTCATTGGCTTTTCATTCTCAAAATTATCTTTCTATGAGGAGAACAAGTAAGATTTGTAAAGTACATGACACAATTTCCTCAATGGAGATCTCCTGAAACTATCTGAGGTTTAAAAATAAAGGAATTTTTACTGTCCAAGAGTTGTTTTAACAGTGTGTTGTAACAGTATATTTACTGCGGTTAAAAATAAGACTTGTTTCTTTGTCTTCACATGTCTTTGCTGTCCTGAACCATAGATTTAAGAGCAATGTCACATGATTGGCCAGTGTTTAGCGAGGCTAAGACCAGGTTATGCTTCCATGAAAATGAATCCATTAATTGTGAAGATATTTCCTCATCAAGAGTGCTAATTGTCTGCTAAGATATGAGATGATCACGGGGGACCTACTGAACAGACCTTTTCTTTTTAATCATCCTCTCTAAATCCCCCTTTATAGACACAAGTCATACACTGATAAGTGTTACATAAGTGCAGGGACTTCATTAATGCTCTCATGGCCTGAAGAATCCCCACAGCAGGCTAGAGAGCCTCATAAGCCTTGACAGGCAGAACCATGTAATGAAGACGATATGTTGTGCGAAGTACGTGACAATGAAATAAAATGCAAATCGGTGATAAGGGTGCAGTAAGAAAAATGACTGACTAAAGTTCATGTTTATATAATGTGCTATTTTATTCAGCTGCTTTTTAAAGATTAAATTGAGGATCCATGTCACTAAATCACAAAGGTGCAATGCCTCTGCAGCACAAAGAAGCAGCAGTAAACTGCACATTTCTAAGTTTGGCAGGAAGTGAAGTCATCTTACCCGCTAAGTCTTAGTATTAAAACATTCAGACATTTTTCCAGTGAAAGATATCTCTATACACTAGACCTCCTTCTCCCCCACCACATGGTCCAGCTCCTCTGGGGAACCCCAAGGCATTCCCAAGCCAGCCTAGAGACATAGTCTCTCCAGCGTGTCTTCCCCGTGGCCTCCTACCTGATGGACATGCCCGGAATACCTCCCCGGGAGCCACCCCATCTGACTCCTCTCTATGCGGAGGAGCAGCAACTCTACTCCGAGGTCCTCCCAGATGATCGAACTTCTCACCCTATCTCTAAGGGAGAAAACTCATTTGGCTTATATCCGCGAGATATTGGGTCTCTACCCACAGCTCGTGACCATAGGTGAGAGTGAGAACGTAGATCGACCGATAAATTGAGAGCTTTGCCTTCTGGCTCAGCTCCCCCCTCACCACGACAGACCAGTACAGAATCCGCATCACTGCAGACGCTGCATCGATCCACCTGTCGATCTCCCGCTCCATCCTTCTAACACTCGTGAACAAGACCCCGAGATATTTGAACTCCTCCACTTGGGGCAGAACCTCTTCCCCGACCTGGAGTGGGCGCTCCACCCGTTTCCAGTTGATCACCATGGTCTTGGATTTGGGGGTGCTGATCCTCATCATGGCCGCTTCACACTCGGGTGCAAACTGCTCCAGTGAGAGCTGGAGATCATGGCCTGATGAAGCCAACAGAACCTCATCATATGCAAAAAGCAGAGACTCGATCCTGCGGCCACCAAACCGGATCCCCTCGACGCCCTGGCTGCGCCTAGAAATTCTGTCCATAAAAGTTATGAACAGAATCAGTGACAAAGAGCAACCCTGGCAGAGTCCAAGTCTCACCGGAAACGGGTCCGACTTACAACCGGCGATGTGGACCAAGATATATTGAAAGATATAATAATAAACTTATTTCAGTAAAAAACCTTAGACCATGTGACTATTTTAATGACTCAATTTGTATTCAATAAGTATTTAAGCAAATATATAACCGTTCCCAGACAGATATACTGTATGTTGTTCACAAATTGACTCATTTATATTGTATTATGTGAAAAAAGAATGAAATTTGTCAGCCCCGGACTCAGTGGGCTTGTTTTGTCCAGTATATAAAAAAACAAAAAACGGCCATTATGGGAGAAGATCATTGTCACAATATCCAGGAGCCCCTTTTGTCACTGACAGTGCTTATTACAGTCTTTAGTAAGGAAAATTACATTTCTGATGCACAACACTCTTTCCCCAGTAAAATTCTACTTATTCTCAGTAATCTGTAAATGCATGCTGTTCTTTAACCAATTCATTGCATGCATTTAGCATTTTGTTTTAATCTCATGTGTGTTTCCAAAATGTGAATTTACAAAGCAAATTAGGAAACAAAATTAGATACACACACAAACAAATCCACACATATCATTACACATCATTTCATACATTATATACATATATAATGTATGTAATGATACTCTGTGTTTTCTGCTTTTAACAATATGATGCAAGATGAAATTATTCCGTTCTCTTTGAATAGCAGCTTTACTGTTTTTGATGTGAGACACAGAGAAACCAAGCAAATAAAAACAAAAAAAAATGAAAAATGACTGGGTTTCTTTCTAAAAACCAATTGATACAATAGAATCATACATTGTCTATAGTAAAGAGACAAAATAAAATGTATAAATGTATGATATCTTTAAGTATGACCTCTTATTTTATGGATATAAAAGTATCTATTGGATCAGTTATATTCATATTTAAAGTTAGTTTTAAATAATTCCTCTGTAATAAAGATTATATGATTATGGGGCAATTCATTCCATTTAAAATGTTGCTCATTTACTCCATTCTTAATGTTTGAACACTAATTATATCCCAGATTATCATTATTGTTGCCACTCATTGATTTACCCTTGTATTTTTGAAATTGCACATCTGAGAGAAAAACCAACGCATGAAGAATATCAAGGTTCCTGATTTGGATAACAGATTAACATGTTATGTTCGCAGCAGTGGGCGAATAAATAAAAAATCTCAATAAACAAAAACTTCTTCCCACAGAGATGAAGTAATTAATCTTTTTGAAACAGTTGAGTGAATTCTAAATATATTAAATGTCAGACATCTTCTTTCAAAAGCTCCATTGCTCATATTGCTTTTTCCAAGTGATCCAGGCTTATTGGTGGTTGTGCTGAAACATCCCCGTAACACTAAATGTGTGTATGTCCACAGTGTGTCCTCCTGGAAAATATGGCAAGCGCTGTACTGAGATGTGTTCATGCACCAACAACAGCACCTGTAATCCCATAGATGGCTCCTGCCAGTGCTACCCTGGATGGATCGGCGAAGATTGCTCCAAAGGTAAGTTGCCACAAATGATATATCTTCCCCACCCCAGTTTAATCATTTACATGTTGAATTTTCAATGGGAATTTTTGTAATGGTGTTTATCCCTGTACCCCTCTTGCTGTGAGGTGATAAAACTGTTCCCACAGTGAAATCGAAGGAAAACAAGCAAATCGTTCTTAAATAATCATTACATTCTCAGGTGAAGACTTTTGTTAAGGTTAAAAAAAAATAGTTTAGCATAAGTTAGTTGATTTGACGTCCGTGCGTGTGTGCTGGCGTGTGTGTGCAGCATGTCCACAGGGCTCTTGGGGTCCTGACTGCATCCACACATGTAACTGCCACAACGGAGCTCAATGTAGCCACACAGATGGAGAGTGTGACTGCAGCCCTGGGTGGACAGGACTCTTCTGTACTCAACGTATGTTTCACACAGCTTCTCTCGCTCTCTCTCACACACACATACACACACCTGCACACAAGAGCATGGATTAACTACTGAGCCAATTAGGTTGATTCACATGGGTCCTCTACTTCATCACCTCTCAAACTGCAGTCTCATAGTGTCTTTCTTTGTTCTGTGGTGAAATAAAAAGCAAAAATGTAGTGTATTTAAATTTGAATTAAGTGTCAGTGTTTATGTGCTGCATTTAGAAGACTTCAGAAACACTGAAATGGAAAAATATTGATGACCTTTAGTCAAAATTCAGTCAAGCCACATCAGTCCAGTGATGAGAATTTTTGAAAAGTTTAGAATAAATGCTTAATTTTTCCTACCTACATACAAACCCTTTGCTGATTATTTGCCAAATTTCAAGCATTTTTCATTTTTATTTTGTTTAATAATGTCTTTCATAACTCCTAGAGACCTGGCCATAACATGAGACTGATATTTGTCTGACCCTTTTCTTATTCCTGCTAATTTCTTGCAAAGGGTTGGGAAATTTCCGACTAAATTTATTGCCATTTTGTACATATTCGCTCATGTTTAGGCAACTTGCTTGCATTTTTTTTTAGGTCCCTTCAAGCTGTCATTAAGGGTAATATTTTGCAGTATTTTCTGTGACTTCTTGCTCAGGTAAACCTGGCATTTACCCATGACATTTTAAAAAACATTAAAGTGTATCGCCCAAGGATGACAAGAGATGCACCAGTTTGTTTTTTTTTCTTTTTAAAGTAAAACATGAATTGAAATTTGTCCACAAAAAGATTTTTTAACGAGACTTTTTTTCTCGAGTCAATTAGTGAGTGTGTGACTTTGTACCCTGCAGCTTCATGCTTTACTTGCCTCCTTACATGTCAGACAGAAGCCAAAATGAGCTTACTTTCCCACACTCCCCTTCTGAAGGCAGCCATGAAAGCTTATATCTGGTATCGTTCTTCTAGCACCATCTAGTGGCAGATGATGAAATTACAATTCTGAGCACACCTGCAGGGAATATCTGTCTCATGACCTTAAAAAATTTCCAATTTTCCACACTAAGAAACCACATAGAAAAAGAGAGAAGAAGCTAAATTAGTAGGAAAATTATGTGAATGGTCACCACTTATTTAATGTGTTCACATCTTGTGGCTTCAAAGCACTTTTCTCTACTTTTTTTTTCACCCATTCACACACACTCACACATCAATTGTAGCAGAGCTGCCATGTAAGTTGCTGACCAGACCATCGGCAGCAACTGGGGTTCAGTGTCTTGTCTAAGGATACTTCAGCATGCTTGGAGAAAGAGCTTAGAATGGAAAAATGCCATTCCTCAAATTGAAGGGACGGCCACTCGACGAACTAAGCTTTAACTTTTGTAACAATTTTCTAACTTCCACCACTCCCACCTAAAAGGCTAAGTTATACAGTTTTATCATGACTCACTTTCAAATTGCAACATTAGCTTATGCCAGGGGTGGACAAACTTTCTGGCTCAGGGGCCGCATTGATTTTTAAAATTTGACAGAGGAGCCAAGTCGCCACAAGATACGATACATATAAAAAAATGCATCTGTTAACAGTACATATCAGGCTCATCTGACATTTGCTTTGAATATAAAACCAGCTTGCTTTTGAAGGCTCTAACGTTTGCTTGCATTTCATGCACACACTGGTTTTTCCCTTGTAGCTTCACATCCAGCTCATTCATGTGTGTTAGTATGTCCACAGTGAAGGTTAAATCACAGGAAAATTCTCAAGTGTTCTCAAGTCGCTCCAAAAATGAAATAATCTCATGATTGAGCTCCCATATTCATTGATCCAATTCATTCAATCATTCACATCAAGTATGAATTCTTTACCAATCTTTAGACCTACGGGCCGGATGTGGCCCGCGGTTGTAGTTTGCCCACCCCTGGCTTATGGTAAAGAGCATTTTGAAAAGGTGAAAATGCCCCTCACTAAGCGTCACATTGTCACTTCAACTGAGTTGCGTATAGGACATACATACTTGCATGCATGTGTGCTTTGCCATGTGTGTGAATTTTCCTGCACCAACACTGATTGGAAGGAGTAAAATAGGGAGTTTGTGATCCTATTTAGATTTTCTTTGATTCCTTAAAGCAATAGATGGCCCTCAAAGCATCAAGTGTTGAAAAGTGGGACCTGTCCATTAAGAGCAGGGGTCCTCAAACTTTTTCCTGAGAGAGCCGTATAACTTTTCCCTTCTCTGACGGGGGGCCGGGCCAGTTTGTAACAAAAAGTGTGTCGATCGCAGAGATGTCTTAAAGTAAACATTTATTGTTTTCCAGAAAGCCACCCGTAACAAACAATTAACCCTTTCTGGGAACTTGACGGGAAAAAAAAACAGAAAATAAATAATAACATTATTATATAACATCGTACAAGGAACATTAACTTTCTTGTAGACACAACTATTTGCAGCTCTCTCATGTCAAATTCACTTTGAAAACCAGAAAGCAAGCAGGCTATGAAACTGAACTGATACCAACACCTACCAAGCTAAATACACCTACCAGATTAAATACCCTGCATTCTGAATCTATTTTTCTCTTACCTAATCTTTTCGCCATTATTCCGTGTTATTTGACAGGGGTGGGTCCAGAATTTTTTTTGAGAGAGAGAGGGGTTTCAGATAAGGCACAGACTGCAGAAGGGTGGAATAGAATGTTACGTTCTATGCATGTTCAAGTCACGATTATGTGGCCAGAATGGAAACAAAATCATAATGCATCTCAGGTATTGTTCAGGGGCCGGGCAAAATGTAGACGCGGGCCTTATCCGGCCCATGGGCCATAGTTTGGGGACCACTGATTTAGAGTCATGGAAACACAAGATAAGCATGTAACAAGGATTTGCTGTGTGTCCCTCCAAGGCTGTCCTACAGGGTTCTATGGGTCTCAGTGTGCTGAGGTGTGTCGCTGCCAGAACGGGGCTGACTGTGACCACATCAGCGGTCAGTGCTCCTGCAGGACAGGCTTCATTGGACAGAGTTGCGACCTGAGTGAGTGTTTACATCCCTGTTCAGAAGAAACATAAGCAGCTCACCCTTGAAATGCCCTTGTATCGGCTATTTTTTTCAAGTGTTTGATAAACAGGCTTATGCAGAGGCAGGCTTCATCGATTTCATTTATCTGCAACAATCAATATCACAACTCCTTTAAAAATCAAGTTTCTACTGTTTCAGTGCCTTGACTCATATTCGGTTTTTGGAGTGTGTTTTTGGAAAGAGTTGGGAGCAAAAAATATAACTATTGTCAAGTCATCTAATGTTGTTGTATTTGAGCTAAATTCATCAAATGATACAGATAATTATCTGAAGCAAAGAACCACGCCAGGTATCTGTTAAACTAAGAAAGGCATCAATTTAACAAATGGACATTTCAGTGGTAAAAGAAAAGGATCTCAGAATCATCAGTTGAATGGTTCATTCAAGAGTCTGTAAATGAAAAAAAATCCCAACCTTTAAATAAAAGAAGGCATCACTTATTTGACCTTTAAAAAATGTCAACAACTGGAAATGTTTCAGAATGTATTTTCTCTAATTCATATTCACAGTCATATTATAAATAAATGTCATTATAAACATGGATGGATGGATGGATGGATGGATGGATGGATGGATGGATGGATGGATGGATGGATGGATGGATGGATGGATGGATGGATGGATGGATGGATGGATGGATGGATGGATGGATAGATAGATAGATAGATAGATAGATAGATAGATAGATAGATAGATAGATAGAAATGTACTTTATCGATACAAAAAAAAGGAAAATTATAAGATCAGCACAGTGTACAGTATAAAAGGCAGAGCACAAGGAACATACTGTAAAAATGAAAAAGGAAATAGGGATCACTTAAAAAAAAATCATTGTACAGGTACTTGGTAAAATAGAAATTTCAAATTTTAATCAAGCATGTATATACAATTTAGAATTGAATTGATATATGGGTATTGTCTTGTAGTTGCTCATTTCAATTTTGTTGATTAATCAATCCATGTCTTACTGTGTTTGTCAGTTTTTAATGAAATTTAATGGCTGTCCACAGAGTGCCCTGCAGGGACGTTCGGCTATGGCTGCCAGCAGCTGTGTGAGTGCATGAACAACGCCACCTGCGACTACGTGACGGGAACATGCTACTGCAGCATCGGCTTCAAAGGCATCCGCTGTGACCAGGGTAAGAACTGATGCTGATTTTTTACTCCCCAAAAGGAACAGAGAGCACAAGGGAACCTGTAGCCAGACCATCTTGAATATATCAGAGGTACCAATAGAATATGGTGTTACAGAGATAATTGACCTGCATTTGAAATGCTATCTTTGTTTAATGTTGAAAGATGAAATAGAATATGAGGACCTGGCAACTTTCTCAGTTTTAATTGCAGAAATTAACTGGAGTTAATTAATAACGTAAAAAATAAATCACAATTTGTGTGAGGGAAAAATCTGATAAGATAAGATAAGATAAGATAAGATAAGATAAGATAAGATAAACTTTATTGATCCCCATAGGGGAAACTCTTTTGTCACAGCAGTGTAACAGTTATAGTATAAATAAATATGAATATAAATATAAATAGAGAGATAGAGAGACAATTAGAACAGCAAAAGACATCCACAAATAAATAGACAGCAGAGAGAAAAACAACATCATCAAGGATAAGAATGGACAACAGAATGAAAAAAAAAAAAAGCAAAGGTGAAAATAGACAACCAATAGTCAATAACTTATGGTTATTACATGAAGGTAATGTAAAGTGATCCCTTTATTACATACCAAGTCTCACAATTAAATAAAACAGTTAAAGTCATTGGATGTAACCACAGTCATGCTGCTTTTACAGTAAATATCATTGTCCCCCTGCTCTGACTCTGACTCTCTACCCCATAGCACGGTTACCAGGCTCTTATTTTGTAAATATCTGCATGCTCAATTTCAAAAAAGTGAGTTTTGTTTCTCACTGTGTGTCCTCACCAGCTGCCTTGATGATGGAAGAGCTCAATCCCTACACGAAAATCAGCCCAGCTCTGGCATCTGAGCGACAGTCAGCAGGCGCCATCCTGGGCATCATCTTCCTGCTCCTGCTCATCATGACCATGCTGGGTCTGGTGGTCTGGTTCCGCTACCGGCAGAGAGAGAAGGGCCACCATGTGCCGAGTGTCACTTACACCCCTGCCTTGCACATAAACTCCACTGACTACTCACTCTCAGGTGAGATTTCTTGGTTTATTCCTCCTCCGTCTGCAATTTTTTTTCCCTCTTGAAGTTCTGACAAATTAAGCATTCACTGATACGATTTGATAATTAATATCTTAATTTATTTGAGTCCAATCAGGTCATCTTGGAATATTATTCTCCTGCCAACAAAGCTTTTCTTCCCTATTGAATTATTTTTGGTTGATTCGTGTTGATGTGACCAAGCGGGATAAGAGTACTTGTTGGTCGAAGTTTCCTTAATTTTTTTTACAGCCTTGGAATATCACTTGACAATAGGCTGTGTGTGAGTGTGTACACGTGTTGGACTGATGTACATAGGATGTGAGATCATGTGTTGTGGTGACAGCAGGGCTGCAGTGCACCGGCCTACTTTCCTCGACAGATTCCTCTCCCAGTAATAGCTCTATAGGCCGCTGCTTCTCCAACCCCAGCTACCGCACACTGGGACCCTGCACCTATGCTGCCCACTATGCCAAACCAGACAAGAAGCGTGTCGCCAAGGTGGGCAGGCCTTCTGTGCACATAACAGATGCACCATATTGAGTTTTTTTCTGATATTATTTGGATGATACCTACTGTAAATATTAATGTTTTTTTATGGGCCTAAAGCTAGGGAATGTCGAATCTCTCTTGTAGTCTCAGTAAAGGCTAATGATACACTAAGAAATAACTTTCTCAACTCAGATTACACAGAGAGCATACTATGATTTAGCAGATCATTTTTATAAAGTATATATATGTCATGTCAGAAATATCTGCATTCTAAGTTAATGCTAATATTTAATTTTAAGGAGTCTATCTACTGGTAGCAGTGACATGGCGGTTTTATGGTCAAAGCCTGGTAAAAGCTACTGTCAGTTACAACTTACCTCACCTGTCTTTACCTGCTTTCACGTGTAAGAACCTGTTGTGAAAAGAATTTATGAATAACCTTTGGTTCGAGTCTGGAAAAGTGATCAGTAAAACATTGACCTGTTACTGTTGTTTTCTATAGGAACCACTTCTGGAGTGCGCTCCCAGTCAATGATTTTTTAACTGCTGTTGTTTCCTAGGTGAAGACAAAGAAGCGCCACAGGAACAGTGCTCCAGAGTGGGGTGCTTACTGTAACCTGAGTGAGCTGGGTCAGTCTCACTCTTCTCCTCTGCCATGGCCTCCAGAAGCAGTAGAAACTCTTCTATAAAGTTGTGTTGCTGTGTCAACCTATGCAATTCGTTGTTGGTTTCTGAAATCAAATTGGTTTCTGAAAATCTGCAGGAATTAAAGGGACTCACATGACGGTATAAGGTGTTTGCTTCAAACTTGAAATGATTATGCTTGATTTAGGTCTAATGAAGATGTGAAAGAGTAAATTAATGGCACAGCATACCTTTAGTTTACTCCCAATTATATTATATGTTGATGTTCGTTAAATGATAATTGACAGATTGGGTAACAAGATCCATACATATGACAACATCTACTACCAACATTTAATCCAGTTTTAATGCGGTGTGGGAGTTTTAAGGTCAAGATGTCTTTTGATTTTTACTAAATGTTGACATCTGTTCCACATGGAGCAGAAACTTTATATAAAATTGCAGTCGGTCAAATTTTCATGTTCTGCGTTTACATCTATTGGACTTTACTCTCTGCGTTGCGTCCAGGTGTTTACTGCATCGACCGGCGGTACAGTTACCATGTGGAGCCACACTACAGAGGTACAGCCACTGTGACCTCTTCACCTCTGACTCCTCAGCCAATCCTCTTGTTCGAACAGTTCCCCCAGCCAGTGACCACCTCTCCTGCATTTTGACCCTCCTCAGCTTCCTGTCACACAGGACGTGCAGTGCTGCATGTCCTCCTAAAGCTCCACGCATGGATTCAGTAACAGTGTCTCAAAAGTCTGAGTCTATTAGATGAACTAATTCAGAGACCGTTATATTACATTCACTGCTCTGGTTAGGCTTTCATTTTATTCTCTGCTCATAAACCAGATTATTATTCATCTTTCTTTCTTTTTATATTACTTTCTGTGCCGTGCACATAAAAGCCCAACTCTCTAAGGTTTATCAGATACCAAAGGTACAGATGAAGTAGTCAAACATTTAACTACATTCATTTTACTGCATTTCAGTAAAATTCCTGTGGTGTTGCAGCTTGGTCCCAAAGAAAATAGTCTGTCAAGCTTAGTAGATAAAATCTGGCACAAAGTTGGTTAGTGGAAGACCATTGGACAATTTGATATTGAAGTTAGTGATATTTGATCAAATTTGTAATGTTCAAAATTCCCATGAAAGGCATTTGAATCAAAAACAGGCTTAATTTTTTTTTAAATGGGGCTGGGGAAAAAAAAAATGCTGTATGTACTGAGCCAATCACAAAAGTTAAGACTTACAGACGCAACCCCCCATAGTGTATGAGTTGTGGCATAGTATGTTACTCCCTTGTCCCTGTGTTTGAAACACAGTGTTGTTTATAAAGTTCCTCTGGAACAGTTCCTGCGGTCAAAATGCTCCTTCAGAAAAGTTGGTAAGGCTGTGTGACAAAGAATAGGTTGGGTCGAGGTTTCATTCAGGGTCTTTCTCGGGGGTCTTTGGGGTTGTGAAGCCAAGAAAACAGCTGCAGCATGGATACCCTCGCAGTGTCGGGCCCACACTGTACCTGGATATTGTTTGTGTGTCTCTGCAGGATGTGCCTACTGTCCTCCACTGTGTGTTTTCCCTCTTTGCTAGGATCCTCCACCCAGAGCTGACCCTGTCTGACCCTCAAACTGGCCCAGGGACTCTGCTCCACTGACACTGAATGCTATGTTCCTTCCCAGCTTTGCTCTTTGTTCCTTCTCTTGTGTTATCTAACCTGTGCTCTCTGGGAATGTGACCTTGACCGTTACTGTCATGTTAATCAGAATTATCAGCCACATCGCCAGGAATTTTTGCCATGGGAATGCTTGCCTTGTTCTCCTTATTTGCAGGTTCCGATTTAAGCAATAAGCTATAATAGGAAGAGATTTCTTTGTCCTTACCTCCCCTCTCTTTGTTTTCTTCTTTTTTGTCTCTTCCATTTTCTTGTTCTTTCCTATTTTTCTCTTCACCCATCTTTTTCCTAATGTCCTTAAATCATCCATCCATCTATCAATCTTCCCCTGCCTATCCTGAGTCGGGTCGCGGGGGCAGCTGTCGGAGCAGTAAGGCCTAGACCACCCTCTCCCCCACCACATAGTCCAGGTCCTCTGGGGGGACCCCGAGGTGTTCCCAGGACATGCTGTAGACATAATCTCTCCAGCATGTCCTGGGTCTTCCTCATGGTCTCCTCCCAGATGGACAGGCCTGGATTACTTCCCCCCGTCCAGGAGGCATCCTGACCAGATGCCCGAGACACCTCATCTGACTCCTTATGCAGAGGAGCAGCGGCTCTACTCCGAGTTCCTCCCGGATGACCGAACTTCTCACCCTATCTCTAAGGGAGAGTCCGGCCACCATGCAAAGGAAACTCATTCAGCCACTTTTATCCGCAATCTCGTTCTTTCGGTCACTACCCACAGCTCGTGACCCTAGGTGAGGGAGGGAACGTAGATTGACTGGTAAATTGAGAGCTTCGTCTTTTGGCTCTGTTCCCTTTTCACCACGACAGAGTCCGCATCACTTCCGATGCCGCACCGATCCACCTAACAATCTCCCATGCCATTCTTCCATCACTCGTGAACAAGTCCCCGAGATACTTGAACTCCTCCACTTGGGGCAGGACTTCTGCCCTGACCCGGAGTGGACATTTCACCCATTTCCAGTTGACCACCATTGTCTCGGAATTGGTTCCTTAAATCATTTTTTTTTAGTTTCTTTTCATCCTGCTTTCATTCTTTTTACAATGTATTTTTATTGTCTTGAATGCTTCCATATTTTTAATCAGCTTTTTTTTCTCTCTTTTCTTTTCCCTATTCATTTTGTATCTTCTTATTCTTTGTATCTTGTTTGTTATGCTTTCTTTTCTTGCCATTTATCTTCTGCACACTGTCTCATTTGAAAATTGATGGAGGAAATTGGAGGCAAGATGAGTTTCCTCTGGCAACAGCAAAAAATCTAATTAGCATCAACTTCTGTCCTCCTGCCTGTTCTTGTTTTAGACTACATGAAGGGCTCCTTGTCCAGCACCTGCTCCTTGAACAGTGAAAACCCGTATGCCACCATCAACGATGCTCCTGGCTTGGCTTGCAAACATTCAGAGAGCAGTTATGTCGAGATGAAATCACCAGCTCGACGTGAATACGCCAGTCACTGCTGCTCTGCTGCCATCATCAACAACAGCTCCAACGTGCCTGTAAAGAACGTCTATGACATGGGTATGTTGGTGATATGGATCACCTATGAAGTAAAAGGGATCAATGGTGTTGATGAATTACAACATTTACTTTATGATCCTATGAATCAGGCAACAGACCTGACTTAGAAATATTACCTAACTAATCATTCCAATTGCGAGTTTACTGTTACTTGTTTTTAAAGTAATTTCCTTTTGCTAATCAAGTAGTACATTTCTCTCAAATCTCCAAAATGTCAAATAGTTAAATAACTGGACTGTACTTGGTTGATTAACCAAATAATTTAAAGAAAATTAAGAAAAAGAATTATGCTTTTCTTGTAAGTGTTAGGTTTATCATGTTGTCATAAATATCTGTTTAAGTTAATTCTTTAGTAATGTATATGTTGTTTTTTATTTACTAGTTCAATATTTACTTTGTAACACTTTGTTGTCTTTATGTCATCTATGTTTATCCTTGTTGCCTTTGTTCTTTTAATTGTCTCTTTTATTTATGTTTATATTCATATTTATTGTTATTGTTGTGCTTTTGTAACAAACTAATTTCCCATATGGGGATCCATAAAGTATCATTATCCTTATCTTTATATCAAAAAAAGATCGTCATTGAACCTTAGAAAGATACCAAGGAGTAAAATAAATAAATAAATAAATAAATAAACAAAACACAATTGACAGCAGCACTGTGAGTATTAAGGACCTTCTGTATAAACTTGCTGTAAGGACCTTCTGTATAAACAAGCGATAAGTTCCTTGAAAAGAAGTTAGTAAAACTCCAGGTTTCAGTTACTGTTTTTGGATGCCATCAAATATATCTCCTATTTCCCTGTAAAGTCCTTCTGTGACAATGTAATATTGGAATCAGATATTCTGAAACATAAGAAATAGTTATACTTTGACCAATCAGTCAGCCACCATGATGCTCAGAAACACTGCAGAAATGCACTGCAGCTATCCAACCTCAACATGTGTCTCATCTGCTCCTTTCAGAGCCCACCATCAGCATTGTCCAGGCAGCAACAGGTAACTTGGTCCCCAGCTACCCTCAGAACCCGTATGACCTGCCCAGAAACAGCCACATCCCAAGTCACTACGACCTGCTGCCTGTGCGCCCCAGCCCCTCCCACAACCTACACAGCCACAGCCCCCCACTGCCCGGTAGCCCCACCAGCTCACTCCTCTAAAATCCAGGCTGTCGGTGGCGCAACCAGGAAAACTGTGAACTAGAATGAAAAGCAGAAGGTATTTTTTTTGTACAGTAGGTGAGCACAGTTGGACATTTGCTGTGTTTTGTCATTGTATTATATCCCACCAGTTAGAGATGTTACATGTCAGTACTACATATTACATCTTCATTTAGAGTGATCCACTCATCACCCAGTCTCAATAGAGGGCATATTCACGTACATATGCTCAGTGTGCCCTTTTCCTGGTGCGCTGATTGACAATTTTTTTATACACCTGGACTCCAAAGGGCATAAAGGACCACAAAGAAGAAAAAAAGCATCTTTACATTTTTTTCTGGCTGGGACTGTTTCTTCAAACCAGAACTGTAAAGACAGAGTGCCAGCAGATCTGGTAAACTTGTACAGAATCACCTCTATTAACACAGGACAGAGAAACGGACTCAAAGAAATGCACATGAACAAACCGGAGCTACACACTGTCTGTGTACCTCTGATATTTTTACACATTGTTTCTTATTTCCTGTTTACATATTTAAAGATCCAAATGGGATCATTATTTTCTCTTGAAAATGTTATCTTTTTGTATGTACTGTAGACAAATAGTGTTTATTGGATGTACACTAACTTCTTGTTATTGTGGCTTATTTATTTATTTGTGTTCTAGTTGTGTCGAGCATATTACACATGCATGCCAAAGATAATTCTAGATATAGTGATTAGACTGAAATATCTGTATTACGTCCTGCTGTGATTATCGTTATTTTTGACTCAACAAGAAAGCTGCTAAATCTGAAACTTTTTGTGTGCTTTTTTTTTGGGAGGGGAGCACATTTGACATGAACCTACTTCTGTTTCCTCCTTTCATTTCATCGCCAAATCATGTGTCTCTTTAAGGAACTTATGTGTTTCAACTATGATATTATACTCTTAATGACAAATGCAATCTGTAAAAATGCTTTAAATCGCCAATTACAAAGGGTCAGCAGTTAAAGACAGAGTTTCAGTTTTTTGCAAAAAGCAATAATAGGACATGTTGACAATCAAATGTAAAGCTTGTTTGTTTCTTTTGTTTTCCCGAATTCCATTTGCTCCAGAGTGTATCCTGCTTCTATGTCTTATCTTCATCAGCAAGCTGTAGTAGATGTATAAAGTGCTGCCTGTTTTTGTTCATAATTGTTTCAAGAAAAATAAGCTCTTAAACCCAATAAAGTTGTCATAGCTCAGGGGAGTGGCATAATGTCTTGTTTCAAGATCAGCAGCACAGATGAGAAACTTGTGCAGGGTATCCTGCCAGCAAGTCATGGAAATATTCACTCATCTGACCTCTTCAATTGGTGCTCTACAAGCGTCATGAAAATTCGTCTTTTTTTCCCTTGTTGAAATACTCTTTTCCCATTATTTTTTCCAATACTTAAATATTTCAATTGACATTTTTATTGGTGATGTTTTGTAATTGTTATACCATCTTCCTAATTGTCAAGGAAAATATAGTATATTCGTTAGTGTGTACATACATACATTTTACAGTTTTTTTCCAATAAATGATCCATTGTGGAGGTAGACATTAAGATTATGTATTACAGATATTTAAAAAAAAAGTTATATCTCTTTGTCAAGACGTTTTTGTATGCCAGTTCAACGCCTGGGATAAGGTTTTTCGTGGCTGCAGCTCTTTCAAATGCAGGTAAATATAATACAGCATATCACAATTAAAGACAAAATAAAATCAAACGTTTCTGACTGGTGCGCTTTATTAAGATGAACTGATAACTTAAGATATAGACACAATTGTACAATTTATCAATCTGTACAAAACATAAAACCATTCATTTTGACCCCCCTCTCACATGTAACCCTTCAAAAACCATGAAATGACGTCATTTCAATCGCACGTTTACACTGGGATTACAGTCAATTTTCGAATTTCAATATGGAAAAAAAAAACAAAAAAACAAATTAAACTCACATTTATAAAAAAACAAAACACACATATACACACACGAGGAGACCAACGGGGGCACATGACAGGGGATCGGAAATCATATCGTTAAAAAAAAAAAAGGAATCACTTAGATTTGTCGAGATTACCGGCCTTTGAGTCTGGAGAGGCTCGGCTGGCGGTGCCATCTGTTCCGGAAAACGCCATTGGCACTGCCAGCCAGGCTCACACACTCCAGAGCTACCCACTTAAACCTCTGTCGGTAAAACACACACGTTGTGTGTCCCTGCTCTCGCCGTCACAAGACAGATACAGATAAAAAAGCGGGTAAGTGAACAAAACTTAAAAAGCTGTACAGACCGCACTGGACTTGGGAGTAAACTAGCTTAGCGCGTCGTACCGGTTAGCCCCGCCGTCGATTCCGTGGGCGGTGGTGTCTATAGTGTTAGCTACGTAAGGTGGTACGACGCTAAGAGTTGGGGAGTTAGAAAGCCATGCGTTGTGTTGTCGCGAGGCAGCTCGGTGTAAACAGGCTTTATGTGACGGGGAAAGGCTGATGGAGGAGGCGGATCGTAGCATGTGAATGTTATCCGACAGGTACGTGGGGTGAAGGAGGCACTGTGAAAGCAAGGTAAAGTATCACGGATTATTCCCTAAAGTGTGTCCTTGGGTCCACAAGTTTAACCATAACCGCTTTACAATCACATTTTCTAAACTTGAACAACAACTATCTTCCGTTTGAGGATTTAAGGAATGACTTAAAACGACTCAGTCAGTACTCTGCAGAGCCGAATGTTGTGTTTTGTTTCTTGGCACCGTTCATTTCTCTGAAACGGCGCCTCTGATAGCACCAGAGGTCCGTGTGCTCCGTGTACAGTAAAATCTACCTTTAGACTAGATGGCATGAACACCAGAGCTATTAAGGTTCAGTGCAAGATTTGGACAAATTCACACACATGAAATCCGACCTAGTGAGCGAAAAACATTTCTCTACAATTTCCTTAGTGCGTCTAACAATAGTTCTGTGTTAACATGCAAAGCCTTGCTTTCAAGGCGACAGGAGGTTTTATTGTTAATATCATAGAAATGTCACATGAGACTACGACCTCAGGTACGTTTGCTTCTTGCAGTTACTTCATTTACTATAGAGTGCACTAAGAAAAACAATCCAGACAGCCATGTGCTAGTTTCTGCATAGTTGTAGTCAAATCTGGAAAAGAAGAATGCATACTTTGTTTAAGTTGGAACTGGAAAGCCAGATGGATTAGCATGTCCTTATTTCTTAGCATAGCATCAGTTTTTTGGACTGGAAGCTAAGACAAAGTAGGACAACGAAAGTACAGGGTTTCTGTTGATGCATCTTCGAGGCAGCATAGTGTTCTACACACAGTCCAGATTGAGTCTTGTGCCAGATCAAACATGCAGTGTGACATTAAAAAAAAAAAAAAACAGCTGCACCACTACATGCTAGCTCACAACCAGGGTGTTTCCATGGCACAAACAGAAGCTGGGCAGATGTGAAGGCTATACATTTCACTAGCATCATATTCACAGCAGTCAGATCAGAGGGCACGACATTCCACCGTGAAGCCACATCTTCACCGTGCTCATACATCCAACAGTACATTGCACTAACGTGGAGGGGAGTCAGAAATGACAGAAGCTTGTATATAGGAATACACTTCAGAGCAACTTCCATGTGCTTTAAATTCATATATACCTAGCTGTAGATATATGATACAATATAGAGAGAGAGAGATCATAAAAAGAGTGGAGAAATCAACAAGCGCACAAAGTATGAAGATGAGAGAAGGAAAACAAATCACATTCATATATTAAGACATTTCTGTGACATCAGCGCATCTACAGTAATGAAATCTAAAGTGATATGAAATGCCTGCTTCCTTCTGTCCTGCAGGAGCCTAGAGACAGAGGGGGCACCCAACAAGGGACTTCTTATACTGGGGAGCAAGGAGAAGGGAGCTCAGATGGGGGAGGCGGGCACAGGGAAGTGAGGAGCTCGGGTCACAACCCTGAAGCTGTGGCTCATCCCTCCTTCACCTCACAGGATGGAGGCAGTCTATTCTCTGAGGGCGGGGAGATCTGGGTAAGGGAGAGGGGGGAACTGTAGGGAGAGGGAAGGGGAGCAGCTGATCTTTGTGGGGGGTCGACAGGGGCTAGATGTTCTGACAGCACTGCATCTTTGGTTTGTTCTCAGTGGGCTGCACCTGGATATTGACCACGTTGTTGCTGGGTGACATGTCGCTCTCCTGGCGCTCAGACATCTGCTTCTGGGACACGATGCGGTATATTTCTGGGGGGGAACATTTAGTTATTAGTTATTTAGTTATTAGATCATTAGAACCTGCTGACTACACAACCAAAGTTAGGATCAGGACCCCACTGGGAGTCATGTGCATGTGAGGATGATTTGCGAGTGATCTGTATTTTCATCAGTAAATAGAACTACAATGTTTGTGCAACACTTTTTTAAAAGAATTAATTCTAAAATGATTTTGAAATAAATCATCCAATTAAACCAATTAAATCAATGTTCGTGTATTTGGATACAACTATCACAGAGTCTATTTGGCCTGTATAAAATTGTAGAGGGTGTTTCTGATATCTTATCATTTTTTTTCATTACATTGACTCTACACACATTCTGAATTCAGTTTAGCTAAATGAAACTGCCTTTATAATCTCATCTCTTTGGAAAAGCAAAAAATGACAGATTAACTTTTATCACATCATTATTTCACATGGTCCTCCCACTGCAGATAAGCGGTTAGCCTCAGCTCAGTGATAAACCTGTCAAACATAAAGAAACTGGCCACCTAAATGACAGTATTTGCTAGTCCTCTCAGTAACAGGCTTGACAGTGAATATCAATCGCAAATTCATTCATTGATAGACAACTCACTCACACACACACACTCAAAGACAAACACACCTGTCAGAATTGTCTGGAAGGCTGTCTCGACGTTAGTAGAATCCAGGGCTGATGTCTCTAGGAAAGACAGGCCGTTCTTCTCTGCAGGTTGAAGTAGAGCAATATGTTCATATGTCTGATACATGCACAACAAAACCACCACCCCCCACAATTTATCAGTGGCAAAGATGCCCTGGTTAAACTTTGAAGTCAATGCAGTTATAAGAATAATTACAAATGTAGTCCTTGACGATTATTAAAGAAACACAATGTAAACATAGTATTGACAACTCTTAGTAGATTATCTTGTTGCACAAGCCACTGGGGTTGTTGCGTGTGTGTACACACACACACTGCATGCACAATTATTAAGCAAGTTGTATTTTTGAGGATTAATTTCATTATCGTACAACTACAGTGCCCTTGCTCAATCCAAAATTTTAACAAACCCTCAAACCTGAACATTTAAGTAGTAAAAGTGAAGTGTTGGTTTTCTTAAAAGGATGTCTACAAGTACATCATTAGGCAACTAAATGGAAAACAAAGATTTTCCCATCTCTCTTGCTTATTTTCACCTGTTAAAGTGAGAGCACTCAAAATTTACAAATAAACATTTTGAAATTTCAAAAAAAAAAAACCTCAGTGACCAATATAGCCACCCTTCTTTTCGCTTACAGTCACAAGCCTTCCATTCACGGAGTCAGTCAGTTTCTTGATGTGGTCAGAATCAACTTTTCGTGCAGCCACAACCACAGCCTCCTGGACACTGTTCAGAGGGGTGTACTGTTTACCTTCACTGTAAATTTCCTGCTTAAGAAGGGCTCAAAAGTTCTCAGGAGGGTTTAAGTAAGGTGAAAAAGAGGACCATGTCATTAGATTTTCATCTTCAAGGCCTTTACTGGTCAGCCACACAGTGGAGTACTTTTATGCATGTGATGCGAGCTTGTCTTGCATAAAAAAAAAAGTCTTCTTGAAAGGTACAGACTTTTTCCTGTACCACTGCTTCAAGAAAGTGTCCTCTAAAAATTGGAAGTAGGTCTGAGAGTTGATTTTGAGTCCATTTTCAACTTGCTCATCTTAAATAATACCTGTCCATACCTGCAGTATCCCACCCCCACCTTGCTGCCGTCTGAGTTGAAGTGGAGCTCTGTGTCCGTTACTGATCCAACCAGGGGTCCATTCAGTTGGTCCATCAAGAGTCACTCTTATCTAATCAGTCCACAAAACCTTTGAAAAATTTGTCCTCAGATATTTCTTGGCCCATTCTTGACGTTTCAATTTATGTGTCTTGTTCAGAGGTGGTCGGGTTTCAGCCTTTCTTACCTTGGCCATGTCTCTGAGTACTGAAAACCTCCTACTTCTTGACACTCCAGGTATCCAGAGGATAATGGGTTCCAGGTAGCTTCATGTTTGATTCTTCTCAAATCTTTGCAGGTTAATTTGCGTCTTTTCTTCTTGACACGTTTCTTGCGACCCTGTTGACTATTTGCAACAAGATGTTTGATGGTTCTGTGATCACGCCCCAATGTCTTAGATATTTCAAGAGTCTTGCATCCCTCTGAAAGACTTCTTATAATTTTTGACTTTTCAGAGTCCGTGAAATATCTTTCTTGGTCCATTTTTCCTGAAGAGAAGAATCTGCCTAGTAATTATGCACACCTTAATATAGGGTGTTGATCTCCTTAGGCCACATCCTCTCTTGTTACACAAATACACATCGGCGGATATGTATTAACTCAAATAAGCATTCAAGTTTATACAGCTTAGAGTTGGAAATTATGGATAAAATGTTGATGGTCAAAATAATAACTTGCCTAATAATTGTGCACTCAGTGTACATATATACACACAATTTGGTAGTCTAAATCAGATTGTGACAAGCTCATTGTTATGCCGCCGATCTTCGCTCCCTCTCTTGTGAAGAGGCGGATTTGATTTAATCTGGCAGTTTGCAGACAAAACACGGTGGCAATAATAGATGGTCTACATAGTTATGTGTTGTAGACGTTAACCAGTAAGCAACCTTGGTGCCTAGAGAACAGTTTTTTGTTAATTCCAGTGTTCCCAACCAAATAATAGCAAACAAATAAGGATCAGAAGTTCAGTTCACCTGCGAATGCCCGGGCCTCATCGGTTGGAACAGCCCGGAGATGACGCAGATCGCTTTTGTTGCCCACCAGCATGATGACAATATTGCTGTCAGCATGGTCTCTCAACTCCTTCAGCCAGCGTTCCACATTCTCATAGGTTAGATGCTTGGCAATGTCATAGACCAGGAGAGCCCCCACTGCACCGCGGTAGTACCTACAGCATGCAGAAAGATATCATCAGCGCCTATTCACTGGAACGCTGCAGGTAATTTCACTTGCTAACATTACAGAAGTAACATGGGAGCATAATGTCTTGAATCCAGCTGGTCACCCTTCTTGAAACTGATTGTATGACCTTTTCAAAACCAATTGTTTTTTTTCCCCAAGAAGCTGGTGGGAATCCATGGAGATGTAAAACTAAAAATGGATCATCTGTCGTCATAACTCACAACATCTTTCGTGTGAGTGTCAGGAGCTAAGTTCCAATGCATAATGACTATGTTAATGATGACAACAGCAGAACACCAGGGGTAAGGCTTAAGGTTCTTGAAAAGAACCCTTCCATGCTGCCACTTGTCATTTTATAATGAAAACAGACAGAGACCACATGGACTAAAGTGTTTGTTAATCAGTCATGTAGCTATGAGCAGGTTGTCAGAAGGAAGGGGTTTGCTGAAATATTGTGTATTTTTGAAACCTTTTTTTGTTTGTGCCTAAAGAGACAGGCACTGGAAAATACCAAAACAACAAGTATTTATTATGTAGGAACACTCTCTCTTTCCTACACCTCCATTCAGTAAATTAAATTAATAAATAATCCATCTGACAACCATTTGGAGGAACAATATAAATACCTTAGATGGTCTCATGGTTCGACACAGTCTTGAGTTCTTGTCACTTATTGTCTGCGCTTTATAATATCATAGTTACTTAAAAGGCGGTAATACACCCTCAGAGCGGCATGGGCAAGTGTCTCCCTGAGGCGGTCCCAAGCCCGGATAAATGCAGAGGATTGCCTCAGGAAGGGAATATGGTGTAAAAGGAAAAAAGAGAAGAGGACAGGCAAGAGTCTGGGACTAAGAGAAGGGACTTTGGATATTGGGACAATGACAGGATATGGTAGAGTGTTGGTCAACATGATGCAGAGAAGGAAGGTGCGTATACTGTGTGGTCCAGGAGACCAGGTGGAAAGGTAATAAGGCGAGAAGCTTAGGCTATATTATCATAGTACTGAAAGGAAGAGAAATGGAGTACAAGTTATCTTGAAGGAGGAGTTTGTTAGGAATGTTCTGGAGATGAAAAGAATGTTGGATAAACTTATGAGTCTGAAACTGGAAATTGAAGGTGTGACGCTGGCTATGCCCCACATGTGGGATATGAATTTGAGGTGAAGGAAAAGTTCTGGAATGAGTTAGAAGTGATTCAGAATATCCCCAGAGTTGAGAGAGTGGTAATTTGTGCAGACTACAGTGGGCATGTCTGTGCAGACAATAGAGGTGATGAAGAAGTGATGGGCAAATCTGGTATACAGGATAGGAACAAAGATGAGGTTAGACAGGAATCTCCTTCAGGAGCAGAGAACAGGTTGAGGAAAATCTAGAGAGGTGGAGATATGCTCTGGAAAGGCGAGGAATGAGGGTTAGTTGCAGCAAGACAGGGTATATGTGTGTGTATGAGAGGAACCCCAGTGGAATGGTGAGGCTACAGGGAGTGGAGATGTTGGAGGACTTCAGGTACTTGGGGTCAACAGTCAAGGGCAGCAGGGAGTGTGGAAAAGAGGTAAGAACAAGTTCAAGCAGGTTGGAATGGGTCCAAGGCCCAAAAAGTGTCGGGGTACTATGCGATAGAAGACCATCGGCCAGAATGAAAGGAAAGGAGTACAAGAAGACAGTGGTGAGACCAGTGATGTATGACCTAGAAACAGTTACAATGACGAAAAGACAGGAGGCAGAGCTGAAGGTTGCAGAGGTGAACATGCTAAGGCTCTCTCTGGGAGTGACCAGGATGGATAGGATCAGAAATGAGCCTATGAGAGGAACACCACATGTTAAATGTTCTGGAGAGAAGGTCAAAGAAGCCAGGCTGAGATGGTTCAGTCATGTACAGAGGAGGGATAGTGAGTATATTGGTAGACTGATGCTGACATTGGAGCTGCCAGGCAGGAGGTGTAAAGGAAGACGAAAGAGAAAATTTATGGATGTAGTAAGAGAGGATATGAAGGTAGTTGGTGTGAGAAAGGAGGATACAGATAATAGGGTTAAAGAGAGATGGTTGATTCACTGCGGCGACCCCTGAAGGGAAAAGTTGAGAGGAGAAGAAGTAGTTACTTAAAAGGCGGTGTGAGGTAGCAACAAGAAAACTAAGCCTTTACCTAACCAGGTACCATGCTGTTCACTTCCAGTGTTAAATTCATGGTTTACAGAAGAGCTCTTTGTAACATGAAGGATTGTACAGTTACTTTACTCTGCAAGACTTACCATCTGCTCTGCCCCCCAAAAATGTAAAATAAAATATTATAGTCACTCCTTATTTTTTGTTTAAAAACGTCCCGGTGTGAAAGCCCTTTTTGGTCACTGCAATGCAGGATTTTTTTAAACTGATGTTTCCACCTTGGTCTTATAAGGAAAGTTGAGAATTTAAATCTGTATGAACATTTCAGTCCATCAATTTTTTTGCTTTTAAATTTTTACAGTCAACATTAAGTTTGAAAGGTCAGTGGAGGAGTCTCTCATTACTACTTCTACAATTTTGGTGACAGTCTCGGTGATACATGAAACAGCATAAATTATGTTCCTTTTAATTACACAATCCATATATTTGCAAACTTTGTCTCAAGCATCGGAAGAAACAAGATAAAACAAATCACAATACTCAGTAACTTGGGAGAAGGCACCTGACCATGCAGCAGGATTTCAGTGTTTGGCACAGAGGGCCAGTCACAGACCAGAACAAATAATTGATGTGTGATAGCAGTGAAACAGTCGTAGTTAAAAAGCCATTTGAATAACAGAAGCAGCCATCAGGTGATGCAATGTTCTCCTGGTCTGGGATCAACTAATAACAGGAACATTATCTTGATGAGCAAGCTTGCAGTCTATCTGATTTGCATGGCAGCCACTTCCAGCAATGTGTTGTGCAACTTTGTACCAGTCAACAGTGAAAATAAGATATCAGTAGAAACTGATCTGATAGGACCAACGAATGAGTAAACATGCATCATATGCACCTTTCTGTGCTGTGGACAAAGAGCATACATTACATTTTTTGCAGTAAATTTTTTTTTATATACCTGCAAGTCCATTTCATATAGCAATACAAAAGTGGCAGGTTGTTGCTGACACACCACATTCTTCATACCATCAGTCTTTCAAATGTTCAGAATGTACATTTTCTACATCATTATTGATCACATTATTTGAATTTATGTCTGAAAAACCACAAGATTGAGATACATAACCAAGATGAATATTGTAGGCCAATATGACAAGAAATACTTCAGTTTCCTTTTTATTCGAATGTTGTGTGCTGCATTCACAAGTCTTTCACTTGGGTGATAAGAAATCTCTGGTCTGACCTTTCAAATGAATACACTGTATGATGGACATTATTTTAAAAAAGGGCACTACTCTCCAACTTACTTAAAGCATTTTCTCCAGGTCTTTGGTCCATGTATACAGTGCAAACATGTATGCAGAGTTGTAATACGCAAAACTGTCAGTCCTCCAGTGATTTTTCAATGATTTTTCTCCAGGCTTCTCTGACACAGGCTATCTGAATGAAAGGTGGATGCATTGTTTTAGCCCAAATCATCTGTAATAACCCTAATGGCAGCGTTTGATGCATTCCCCATTAGATGCACATCACTTAAAGACATGTCAATAAAGATCTAGCCTTTCAGTCAAAGCTTTAAATTATGTTTTCTGTAAATAATATCCATCAAGCATTTAGCACTACCACTGAAGAATAGGTGTTTTATATAAGAAAAAGTACAAAACGATCTTGGAAGTGGCTTTGGGATGCTGAATGATAAGGGGCAGGCTTTGGTCATACTGCGCCATCAAACACCATCACCTTCCAGCTAAAAGCCCACAGTTGTTGCTGTTTAATGGTTTGACTGTACTCACGCCGATGTGATGGCGCGGTAGCGCTCCTGGCCCGCTGTATCCCAGATCTGGGCCTTCACCGTCTTGCCATCAACCTGGATGCTGCGTGTGGCAAACTCCACACCGATGGTGCTCTTACTTTCCAAGTTGAACTCGTTACGAGTGAAACGGGATAACAGGTTACTTTTTCCAACACCCGAGTCACCAATAAGCACCACTGGATAAATAAAAACAGTGAAAAAAAGTTAAGTCCCTCTAGGAATCTATTGTAGCAAGTCCAATACACATGCTACTTTTAGTTTTCCCAAATGTCAACGTGATGCCTACTATAATCTGGAAAAACAAACCTCAAAGATGGAATTACTGAAAGTTCCTTACACCCTTTCTCTGTACCAGCGTACTCAGTGCCTCGGTGCCAGAGCTTTAGCTCAGAATGCAGAGCCCAAAATCTGATGAAAACCAGACACTTTACACTGATGACTATTTGAACATTTTTCTGAACACTTACAGGGCTTGACACAGACAGAAACCAGAGTACATCAGGGACCCCCCTTCTTACACTTTGTATTTAGCTATTTTTTTAACTCAGGCCATTTTTGAAGCCATACTTTCCCACCTCAAAACAAGCATTGTCTACTCTCTAACATTAGTGGTTGTTTAGGATTCGTTGTAAATTGTATTTGTAATTTTCCTTGTTTTAGGATAGTCGTTTGTCTTTACTATGCCTTTTTAATATTGTCAGCTGATACTACCATTTAAATTCCTCTTAAATTCTTTTTCCTGTGAAATTTAATTGTGCCTTTCTACCACTACGAAGTAGTTAGACTATTTTTTTTTTTACCATGATGATAGCACATGATACTTTTTGTTAAATCGGAAAAGTTGCAATAATATCATAACAGTGGCACTCAGGCTTATCAGCAGTCTTGTGTGCCATGCAAAAAAAAAAAACAAAAAAACAATTACCCACATAAATCCAAATATTCCCAAAACATTTTATTCCCAAAGTCAAGCTAGATTCCTGACTTTGCCTAATGGCTGATGCCAAATACTGATCCAAAACAGCACACTAAAACAGTGCTGTTATTATATTACAACATATTATTTTGAAATAAAAGTAGTAGCAAGCTGAAGCAGTTTCTTATAGTTTGAAGGTGAAAAATAAGACTGGATGTCCAGAATGAAATGTTTAGCAGAGCCAGAGGTAGCAGCCTATTTTTCAGGTTTTTTGTTGCAGACTAGTAAGTCCTCCATTCCATGTCTCAATCTGCATTAAAGGCCATTCTGACACTGATATGAGCCCAACAACTTGACATTGAATCCTGACCATCTATGCCAGCAACCAGGGAGATTTACTCATCAAACACTGTGATAAACAAATAGAAATGGAAGACAAGAAATGACCTGCAGTCATCATGGCCAGTTTGCTGTCTTCTCAACTATTGAACTTCATACAGTGATTTATTTTCAGCCATCATTTGTACATGCTTGTCCTGTGCAGCCCTGATGCTCACATTAGATGAGGCGATGCAGCATTCTGCTACAAGCAGCATCTGACTGGTGGGTTGTGAATATATTGTAAAAGGCCACCATCCCATTTCATCCCCTCTTTCAGTTTGCCCTACAGACAAGTTACCAGAGGTAAATTGATATCATACTTTGGACAAGCAGGTGTTTTATTAATGTTTCCATCTTTAAATGTCTACTGAATGGTGAAACACCCTTTTGATGTTGACAACATGCAAACAATTACAGACATAGAATTGGGATTTAGAAAGTCTGTTCAGCTAGTTTAAGTGTTTTGAATCAGAATGTAATATAGCAAGTAATTATGTTAGAAATTATACTTTTAATTTTTGTGGATTTATTTAAGGGAATACTCTGTCCCTTGGGTTGGAGGTCATGGCTCAGAAAACAACAGGGTCTTTTTTTATTTTTAATATGAACACTGATGAGAACTTTGTTCAGATGAGGAGAGATGAGTCACTCAGCATAATTAAAAAATAACCTAAATTGTTGATGATTTAGACTTAATTTATTTTACTGTTTCTTTCTATTCAGTCTATTTACTGTAGTTACTCACTTTATCTCTCACCTTTGATTTTTTTGTGGAGGAGTGTATTTAAACCAAGACATAGTCCCAACTCGGTCCAGGCATTATACGTCTGGACCTGGACGATTATATACATTTAGGAAGACAGCGTGCCTAAAGGTCCCTGGTTGAATGAACAGTAACTCGATCTGTGTTTGGTTAACATGACAGAATCTATCCGGTCGAAGAGTGATTCACCATGACCATCACATTATTTTTGTTGACCTCCATTTGTTTATTCAAGGTTTTCCTCTAATTGTTCCTGTTCAGTAAGTTAAGTCAAAGACTGTATATGCTTCTCTTCATCCTATTTTATTGTATTTACCGTATTTGCATTGTCGTGATAACAAACAATGCAAAACTGACAATGACCGTGAATGCCACGGTGAACAGCATGGAGATTAATAACAAGGCCTGCCTCGCCTGACACTGAACCAAACAGGACAGGAACAGTTGCATATTGTTAGAGAAACATTAAAAGGGATGTAACTTACTTTCTTACTAAATTTTATTCTATATTAAGGAACAGACGCCCTCTTGTTAATGTAAAACAATCCAGGATACATCTTATAAAAAAAAAAACTACACAAATCAGGAGTACAGAGTACAGGCAGCAGAGTTGCAAGTAGATCAAGTAGATCCTTGTTGATTTAATTTGGAAAAGCATGAAGCCTTGCCTTTTTTTCTTCCTTGACTCTTAACATTGTGGTTTGAGAAGGAATTCTACTGCTATTTTACAACAGAGCTTTTAAGTCTGTCATCTGATTTGTACCAGGATTTGCTTTATATTGTTGGTGTCCCCATAATGTAGCTATTTCTAGATCTGAATAATAATATAATAATTACATAAATAAACATGAAGATAAATGAGAACTACTTACCAATAATCATTAAGTGACAGGATGAATTTGTTGAGTTATATTGTTTATCAAGTTATCTGCACTTTTTTATATTGCCGAACCACAAACTGTACGTGTCTGCCTCTATGAAATACCATATGACTAAACATTTCGGTTTTATTTACGGATATGTGTTGTCTGATTGATGGTTAGATTTTTAGTGCCTAATTTAATTCCTGACTACCACTTAGTTGGCCTCTCTTTTTTCCTCACATGTTGTAATGTAGTTCTATTATGCACGTATAACCTGTTTTTTATTTGTAATACATGTATTTCGACGTCGTCAACAATCCTGGCCAGTTGGATCCCGTGAGAATAATGGAATAACGGTTAACGTAAGGTGTGTCCGGTGTTCAGCTATTCCACACCCAAAGCTAACGGGAGGCCCGTCGTTTAGAAATAAGTCGGGAAATCAATAGTTTTATAAATTACAATTCACGAAATTCAAGAACATGCGTTGTGTGTCGTGTAAATATATGAAACACGCTGACATTTTCCGCGAAGCTGGCTCGGCAATCACAGCACAAAGGTTGACGGTGGCTAAGTTAGCATAGCCTGGCAGCTAACAGGGGAGCGGACGGCACAAAGACAAAAGGCAGTTTTACCTTTGAACAAATAGTCATATTCGTCATCCCGGGTGCCCATCTTCTTGTGGGGTATGTATTCTTCCAAAAAGTAGATTGGGTTAAAGAAAATAAATCAATCTACTGTATTTTACTCTTCCAACGGTAATCTGTTTGGTAGCTGTACTTCCGTAATTTCTTCTTCCTTGAGGCCCGATGGAGCTTCAAGGACAATACTGACCTCCAATGGTCAAAATGAGAACCTGGTCAGAGGGCATTTCTTGTGTGATAAATCCCAGACATAGATCACGTATAGAATAAGTTATCTGATCAATTTCGGTAGTAATCTATACCTACACCAAGGAAATTAACAATTTACCGCCATTTTCATTATTTCAAACAGTCCAAGCATAAGAAACAAAGTACTGAAATATTATAGCTGCCCTGTTCTTGCTTCAAATGAGTATCAAACAAATTGTTGGCTCAAAAAATGATCTGCCACTCAGTCCAAGGATAACGGGAGGTGTTTATCTCAGAAAAATACTCTGAAATTTCCAAGCTTCCAGTAGTGAAGTCTCCTCTTAAATGTTAATCATGGGGAAAAGGTATTTAAAATACCTACATGCTTATGCATATTTGTCCAATCCTCTGAGAGCCCTGGTGGGCAAGAATGATTTCAAAATTTCAAAAGATGTCATTTACCCCGTGTTATCAGCAGAAATGTTCATGTTAAAAGACGTTAGATGTGAGCCACATACATATTTGCACCCACATTGTCTGAACTCTGTGCAAATAAATGGCTGATATGATCAACAAGTTGTCAAATCATTTGCAGATCTGTGTTTGAATCTTAAAGCCTGCTCAGCTGGTAAAGATTCTGACAGATTGCACATGACTGTGTGTTGGACTCAAGTCCAAGCAGCTGCAGTAGACATTTTTGTAAGAACCACAGCATTAATTATATCTCTTAAAGACAAAATGTTACTTTTACGAGACATGGATTGCATAGAAGAAAAACAAAGTGGCTTTCATGTTTAGTTTCTATGTGTTGGAAAATTGTAAATGCTTGATTTGATTTTTCTTTTCCCAGGAAGAAGCTATTATATTCAGGACCATTTTGTGAGTTAAAACCCAATCGTCAAAGAACCTGAGTTTGATTAGCTTTTTTGGAGTGAAAAACCTGGAACCAACTCATTCAGGGTTGTTGGTGTCCATGCAGTTTCAATTTAGGAACCAAACCCCCATCCATGACCTCTGTAAAGTTTTGCATTGTCTTTTTAAATGATGTTATCCCTGGAAAATTATGTAATCTCCAAAGTAACATTTTACTTCAAAATGGTGCATTAACTTTGAATTGCATGAGTTTATTGTCATTGTCAAAGCCAAAGGCAGACCCCTGACCCTGAAAGACCCTGGATTTCAGCCTTGTTGCTGCTCATATTCTGAATGTAGCAACACATGCAGTCCCATTCCTTCCAAACAAATAAATGCCAATGGATGACCATTAGCATGAGGTTCACTTTTAGTTCAGTTAAGTTTTATTCTACGTTTTGGATTGTAACTCTGTATTGATGTGTTGAACAAATGTTTTCAAAAGTGATACTCAGCCTCTCTGGTTCGATCAGCTGTAGAGGAATGATGGGTCTTGTCCTCATTCTGTCATGATGTCCAGTTTGTCATGCGTTTGGTTTTTTAACATTTCATTAAAGGTTTCACACTTTTTTGGTAGATTGATGACCCTCAACCATTATTGTGCCAAAAAGTCTTGGATCCTTCACTAGATCCCACTTTACTTGAAGTCATGGTTCACATCAGTTTTTAAAGATCTAACATCACATATTAGTTCAGTATATTGTTGTTTCTTCCAACCAAATCAGATCAATATTGAATGGTAGGAGGAAAGACTGTCTATTTACAAACTGAATCAAAGTCACAAAAACATTTAGATATAATTTGTTCATATTGTCTACAATTAAGATAAATCAAATATATTCAGAAATCTTTTTTTTTCTTTTTCATACTATCCCAATTTCTTTTTGCCTTGGGTTGCATGACTTGCTCTTAATTCAGTCATCCCATATGACTTACTATGTTTAATGGTCACACTGTTGTCCGTGGTCACAGATTCACATGGTTTGATAAAGGTACCAACGTTTTCATGCAAAATGGGTTTTATGTATCATAACATGTGTATACATTATGTATGCACATCTTGCATGACATTTGTCCCTCTGCCATTAGCAACATATAAATCTCAAAACAACGTATTATCCAATAGGAACTGAATTTTTTCTGAATTACATTGACCTCTAGCTGGGTGCTTGATGAACTGTACAGACAAAAAAAACCATTAACATGTTTTCAACTCAACATACATTAGTGAAACTGATATCGACAGTATGTGTCTGAAAAGCTGATGGCTTTGGCAATTAAAATTCAAACACATCATGCCACATCATAGGTAGCTTTGAAGATGGCTGAAGAAGGCAAGTGACATGGGTGGAGCTGTTTCCCTTACTGTCGTACTAAATAAATGTGAATACTGTTCAGAAATTGTAATTTTGTGGTGTCAGGGCTGTAGTTCATGGGCAAGATGCTGCAGATCCATGAGTTTGATATCCACAAAATTATTCTTGTCCGATTTATTTCTTCTTGTAATCGGGGAGAAATTTTTTCCATTTCATATTCTGTAAACAGAAATTGAGAAAAAAAAAAACAATTGTCAAATTAAACGTAGTGCCTTCGAACTATCCATCCATCCATCCATCCATCCATCCATCCATCCATCCATCCAGGGTGCTGTTGTGGTCTCAGTTTTGGTTTACTGAGCTGTTGCTGACACTAACTAACTAATGATCTACATTACAGGGAAGAATAGTGAGGGAAGTTGGGTCTCAGGCCTGTAAGTATTTTGTACTAGAATATGGCCAAAGGCATTTTGCAAGAAACAGAAATGGCTTTCAAACTTTTATGGGTGCTAATTCTGTTTCAAATGGTACTTCTGAAGTTGGTTTTTGATGCAGCAGAAACAAAAGACAAAACCTCAAAATGCTTCTTTCATTGAAATTTGGTTATGGAATCCAACCGTTTTGTCTGAGCAGGTTGATGCCCCTGATTGGGAGATATCAATACAAATTTCTATGATTCTACTGCCTTCCATTCTTCTCTGAACTCTTAATTATATCATGAGTAAATTTATTTAATTAAATTGCAAGTTTTCTGTGCCATTACTGTTCTTACTCCTGTTTGTCGTGTTAGACTTACATTTTTGCCCCAAGTGGTTTTGGACATCTTGGTTTTTATGTCCTCCAGTGACTCATAAGTGTTGGCCTGGGCAGCAGGGGCCTGTCCAGGAATCTGCTCATAGGTGTCTGTTTCTGAAGTTGCAGGTTTCCGGGGAACCTCAGCATACATGGCATCTCCCTTGGATGCTGAGCTTCCAGCAGACCCCTCGGTGGCCTGGTACAAGGGGTTCAACTTGGATATTTGGTCCTGATGCTGCTCAAGCGTGGAGCTGCTCAGCCTGGCAGCAGGTCTGGGCTGGTGGAGTGAGTAGGTATGGCATGTGACCCTCTTCACTAGAGTGGGTGAATGAGAGGTTGAAGATGAGAAGGCAGGCCTGCTGACATTGTTTGAATATTCCTGCTCCTCCTCCTCATCCTCAGGAGAGATGTTGTCAAGCCCTGGTAAGGACTTGCTCCTGCTCTCCACTGGAGAGTGACCTGCCCCTGGTGGACCTGCAGGACACAGGTCACCTGGAAAGCTTGTGTTGGACAACAGCACTGACTTGGTGTTTCCTATGAGTCTCTCTGCCCTGGGCACGTCTGTGGGGTTTTCAGTTGGATGTGTGGATCTCTCGCATGGAGACCCGTTAAGGATGAAGCTCAGAGGAACCCCTCTTTTTGGAACTGGAGGTGCAACCTACAAGACATGACAGCTAAGCAATCTATATGACATAAGAGGTGCTCCTAAACTTTTCCGCCATTCAAACCCATATTTCCTCATACATGGAGTTACGCCAGCTCAGTTTAGATCTTAGTCATAAAGCACTTAAAGGATTTGAACATTTTTCAAGTTTCAGTTCATCTGGGGAACTAATTATTATGGCCCATATATGGGCGGAGGCATACAGGAAACCTGGATGAATTATATATTTGATTAAACATGAAAAATAACCTAATCACATAATACATTGTTCATGTATCACAAAGGGACTGTGTTCCCAGAACAGATTTAATCCATTTAAAAACAATTCACAGCATTACTCATCTGCTCCTTGAATATGTCATTTAAGTCAAATGAATCAATGTTTAGAAGCAATGTAATTTTCTGGAATTTTGGAACAGTAATAATTGGTGAAAATGTCAGATTTTGATTATTTTTTTCCTCTGTAATTTCTTACTAACTCTCAGATTCTTTTTTTAATAGAATTTCTTGTTCACTTTTAGCCTTCATGTTCAAGCCCATGTGTGAATTAGCTGCCAGATATACAGTCCTGTATTTCCATCAATAACCAGCTGCTCTTCATACCTGACAGAAGGACTTGGCATCTGCAGACACTGTCCCCGTCAGTTTCCTGTTTTTAGATTTCGGTGGTAGTGCTGGGGGCAGCGGGGTAGGGAGCTGAGTTTGCTGCTGGATCCTTTGGTTTTGGACCGAAACAATGGGAGAATGGTCCTTCTGGTCCCATAGGCTCCGCAGAGCCTGAACACTTACTGCTGATTCTGCTTTAGTGTTGTAAGTCACCACATCGTACACCTCACCCTTATTAACCTGAAGACATGTTCATTCATAAAATACTGACCTCAGTTTGTATCATAAATTGTACACTTTTATGGATTTTTGTTATACAATAAATATAACAAAATTACAACTTTTTCTCATCCAATATATGGTCCTTTCAATATTGCCCAAATACAGTGACATTCTAAATTGTATTACCTTTTAAATAGATTTTATATAATATTTATCAGTAGTTATAACTTTAAATACTATCCATCTTTGTTTATTTTGTTAACACTTCATTTAGAAAAATGATAATTGTGCAGTTGTTAAATCTAATCAAGAGATTGTACCATACACCGACAATCAGCTGTGTATTTACTACTTATATACTTGCTGTGCTCCTGACCTCACAGCAGCTGCCGGTCAGATACTCTCCAAAGGGCTGGATGGGGCTGACTTTGTAGTGCTCTATCAGCTCTGAGAGACTGTGGTACGGCTGACAGTCCCCTGATATAACGAAGAGGCCATCTTCGTTCTGTGTAATGACAAAGTGACGGCACCTGTCTGCACCCCTGCAGAAGAAACTTGCACAAGGTGAGACCAGTAACAGACAGAGAGGACACACAACAGACCAGATTTGTCTCACTTGTAGGACAGGATGTAGCCGATGGCCTTATCACTGAGGCGGATGAGAAAACAGCCCAGAGCTTTATCTCGCAGCAGATCTTCTGCATCCCTTGGGCACAGAGTGACGTATATCCGTTACACACACTGACAAGCAAATTAGGATTAGAAATAAATGTGAGAATGTGAGAAAAGGAAAAACAGCTGTGACTGGTTTCATGGAAGCCACTTTTTAATGGCTGTCCAAGTGACAGAAAAATAATCTACGATCAAGTTGGCAATTGTTCGATTTACCTAATAAAAACCATCATGTTGTTTTCCTAAAATTAGCAAGAAATTATTAAAATATGTAAATCTAAATCAAACTTGTAATATCTACACCATTAAACAGGTCTAAACTGAATATAGGTAAAGTCAAAGGTTAAGATACTACTACTGTTGTAAAATAAGATTAGTTTTTTCTAACAATTCATAAGTGACAATGAAGACTACATTTGTCATTTTACCGTTTTATTTCCATTCCATTTTCATTTAATTTTTTTTCTCTTCCCCTTTTTCATCATTTAGATGCGGTCTTCATTTTTATCGGTTGTATTAGTTTTTTCATGCCACAGACTTCTATTAAAGTAAAGTAAAAGAGCCAACAAAAAGGCAACTTTTATACATTTAAGTATCATGTTCTATACTGCCACATTCACAAGAAAATAATTAAAGTAATTTCTCTTTCCTACCTCTCCATCCTTCAGCACAATATATTTACCTTCTGGCAGTGAAGCCTACAAACCAATCAGGGAAATTTCCATTGTGCAGGATGAGCGGCGCCTGAGTCCCAGTGAACCATCTCAGCACCAGCTCTCGAAGGCCTCCCTCAGGGGCCTCCAGCTGATGGTCGACACCCGACTTCATCTCCATCCTCACGCACTGGTCAGCCCATCAAATGAGCACTTACAAACTGCTGGAACAATCTGTCAGGAGGAAGAGTAAGAGCCTCATTTGACTGTTTCCACTGGCCCTCTGTTCTGTCTGAATGGTGAAATTGTTTCATGTTTATCTATCGATGACTCTGACCTACCTCAATGTGTTGCCCAGTTTATTTTCCTATCTGTTTTCCTTGTACCAGTTCCAATGTGTGGCAGTGTACTTTTTCATTTGTGTGTTTACATCTTTTTCAGCAGTGAAAAGTCAAGGAGCTGATATAGAATGGGGGTTGGGGGTGGGGGTGGTCTTCCTGCTGATTTATGGTGTTGTTATACTTCAACCCAGTCAGGCTTCAGGACAAATGTAGAGTCAGCATTTTCTGTGTGTATGTGAACACATTTGGTCCACTGCAAGTCAACTCAACACAATGCCCCCCTTTTGTGTGTATGTGTGTGTGTTTGCATGTGTGCCACACACATGTGTGCACCTGTGTTTTCTGGTGACATTTGATTCACTGTTAGATAGTGAAGATTGCTTTTTTTAAGCACTAAATGTAAAAATACCCTGAGAACAACCCAAAAAGAACTGTACTTAAAGCAAAAAATAATTTTAGAGATTCAATTCATTAATTTGGAATGGGTATACCAAAATCCATGAGGGGATATGAGTGTGATCTTCTGCTAATATGATAACAACTAAACAAACAACAAATCTCCCCGCAAAGTTAGAAAAAGTTTCATTTCACTTCTAATTAATTGTTTGTTATGCTAAACGAAAAGTGAAATCTCATTGTGATAAAAATATTGAGCTATGCTTTGTTTTCCACAATATTGGTGCTGTATCAGTCTTAGTTCTCACACGTCACACTATCCTGTGGCGGACGAAAATTTGGCAAAAAAATAATTTTTCATAGCTAAATAACCCGGAGCTCATGTCTTAACCTGGGCAGTATCTGTTGAATCCATGCCCAAAACATTCTATCGTTGCCCCCTGCTGTCTAAAACTGGCATCGCACCACACTGATTCAAATAAAGTATTTTATTTTATTAATTATTTTTTTGAAGCGACTCTAAAGACTTTGAAATAAATTAACTGAAAAATATAATGGAAGTATCTGGTTCTTTAAAGCAAAGGGAAAAAGATAACAAAAAAGAAAAATGGGATTTGTGGGCATCAAAATGTCCCTTATAGTTCAAGTTAATTGCATTATAAGAATGGAATTAATAAATGGATGTGTCTGTTACAAAATAAAGAGGTGAATCATTTCATTTTTCTCATTTAACGTGAAAACAAATTGGTCTCCCTAAAAGTACATATTTGATTAAAAAAACAAGATTCATACTACTTTACATTGCAAACTGATAAATGTTTTTTTTTTGAAAAGCAACCTAATGTAAGCATAGTTTGTGTAGTTTTTGTGCATGTGTAATTGTTTTTCTGTAAATATTAGGAAGTTTGGTATCGTTCTATCTTAAGAAGTGACAGTGCTTCTGCGGCTCCTCCGGCGCAGGGGCAAAGTGGGGAGTCGCGGTGTCCGAGTTGAGACGGCAACGACACGGCGGAACAGAGTCAGGCGAGGATTCCACGGTCAACGCCTCTAGTGCTCTTGTTTTTCCATCTTTTTTAGCACGGTAAAGTGTTTTTTTTTTTTTCTTACCCCCACTGCGTCTAATGGTACACAATGCCGGGTAGTATTGATATGGCCTGACATTATGTCACCGATGTAATGACATCACCAGCCGTCAAAATGTGGTCATCTTTTTGTGCTTGCTTTTTGTTTGGAAACCTCATAGCCCAAGGGGGAGGAGGAACAGCTGAGGACTGCAGGCATGGACGTGTTCAAGCAGCAGAGAGTTGAAGATTTCTATGAAATTGGTGAAGAGTTGGGAAGGTACCGTTCAAAACGAATACACCCCGTGTGAGCTGACTGTTCTCACTGAGATGATCATATGAAATGTGATTTCACGATGCATAACTGTTTAACTTCATATGTAAATCACTCATGGGAAATGTAGGTTTTTGAAACAGTCCGTTAATCTTGTGACATTATAGAAATTGAATGTTATGACTTAAAGTGTCAATATGTGGCATTCACACAGATGTTACAGAAGATTAAAATGTCCATAAATCTAACCAGAAAATATGTGTCTAGGTCTGATCGTGTGTCAGTGAGTTGTCAGGTGGGGACAACTGTCTTGCATATCGAGCTGCCTTCCAGAGAAGCAGTCTATCTTTAGCTCCTCTATATCTGCCCTCAGACTGGCTGCAGGACAGAAAGCATAGCATTAGCTTGCAAACCTCTCCAGTGAAACTGTGTAATCTTTTAACACCACATTTTCAACTTTTTGATAATGTGACACTATACAGTAGACAGTGGCATTGAAGCTTTGAAATAGTGAGGCATGATTTTACTGTCTACATTCAGTCATACACAGGTTTGTGTTCATTTGACAGTCAGCAGTTATTTTAAGATAGGGAAATGGCATGAAAGAGTTGGTACTTGGCAAAAAAAACTAAAAGATCTGAAAACATTAAAAATTGGAAATCAATTTAGAAATCACTTAACATGCACCAATAACCTCAACAATCAATAACTTTAACTCAGTAGAAAAAAGTCTTGAAAATGACCACAAAACTTTGGACCAAAACATTTTTAAAACTTGTATCTATAATATGATTGGGTTTACATCAACATAAACTGTAAAATTTTATATCAGCTGTCTTCAAAGTCTTATGATATTGTTTTTCCCCATATCCCCATATGTTTTCTCTATGTCTGAATGTTTCCCTGCTTCCCCCCCCAAATCAAAAAACAATTGAGTTAATTGAGAACTCTACCCAGATGCGTGGATGAGAGAGTGAATGATTGTGTTTCTCAATATGGGACCCTTTCATTAACTGCTAACTGGTCTAGAGTGAACCCTGCCTCACACGAAATGACAGCAAGAATAGGCTCCAGCCTCACTGTGACCCTGAGTGCAGGACAAGGGGTATAGAAAATAAAAAAGAAGCAACCTGAAAAATAATTTTCTGATTCCCCTGCTTACTATACTTAATCAGAATCTACACAATGGTCCATGTTTTCAAACAACGAAAATCATATCTTTGCTTTCGTTTATGAGTACTTTATTACGCGTCACCAAGATGTGTGGGCTGAATAACTCCAGAGTTACATGGTTCACAGAGAAGCCATAAACTATGCAATGATAGAAATCCAAAAAAGTTAGAATGAAAACATTACACACCACATGGGTAGTTCACAAAATGTCACCATGTAGGCCAAAGTCAGTAATTAAAAACTGCTGAAATATTCAAAAATGGTTTCCAATTATCCCAATTGAATAACTCCTTTTTCTTAGAGCTCCAGGTTCTATACAGTCACTGTGACAAATACTCTTTTCTTCTCCAGCCTTGGTAAATTTATTCAGTCTTTCCACCTCTTGTGTTTCAGTGGTCAGTTTGCTATTGTAAAGCAATGCTGCCAGAGGAGCACTGGACTTCAGTTTGCTGCTAAGTTTATTAAGAAGCGCCAGAGCCTGGCCAGCTCTCGTGGTGTCCGCTTTGAGGAGATTGAGCGGGAGGTGGACATCCTTCAACGTGTTCAACACCCCAACATCGTCAGGCTACACAACGTCTACGAGAACCGTACAGATGTTGTGCTCATTCTGGAGTTGTGAGTGCCACAGGTTGGGGCGGAGCTCAAACCAATTAATTCTGTGCACAGTATTTAATTTTAATGAAGTTCTAAATAGTGGCAGTGCCAAAAGCAATGCGGTACTTGATTCCCATTATTGCAAATCTTTAGTTCCAAGGTTTTGAGTTCAGGTAATATTGAATCCCAATTCCTGTGACTAGAGTAGCATAAACTAAATGTCAGACTTTCAAGTGCTTACTTTAATGAGGAATAAGATGCTACAACTTTACCAGAATGATATTTTTTACCGCATTGTCACTTTTGTCATCGAAGCTTTTGGCATAGTGTTAACAACACATGGTTTACTAAAAAGCCTGTCTCCTTTGTTTTAGATTTTCACAAGTCTCTCCAGAAAGTGGTGACTAATACATCGATTTGAGCATATTCCAATACTTTCCTCAGCAATGTTTCTGATGATAAAACATCAACATTCCAGCATCAGTGGTTAAGTTGTGATTCACTTATTAAAACAGTGGAAATCATATGAATGTCCATGTGACAAGTATGACAGAAGTTTCTTGTATCATATTAAGTAATCAAACAAGGCATCTCTTTTGAAGAACAAGCTTCCTTATTTTTATGCCAATTAACTATGTCTACCACTTTTGCACTTTCTCTTTGACAACAAACTTTTATTTTGAAGCCTCTCCAAACACTGGCGTTTTCTAAGTCTAGTCAGTGATGGAACCATTAACTCTTAGATTACTAGAACAACACACTACCACCTGAGCCACACCTTCCTCTTTATGAAAGTAGACTGATATCTGCAGCTGAATTAGAAATGTCTATTCTAGGGTCTCTGGAGGTGAACTGTTTGACTTCCTGGCCCAGAAAGAGTCTTTGAGTGAAGAAGAGGCTACCCAGTTCATCAAGCAAATCCTTGAAGGAGTTAACTACCTGCACTCCCACAAAATAGCCCACTTTGATCTGAAGGTTTGTCTAAACAGAGCTAGCTTATTCACTTTGTGAGCTTGTGTTGGAGGTATGACTCAGCCCACTGAAATAGACTGAAAATGCACAATGACCTCAATGCGAAAATAGATATTAATGTATTAATACTATCACTTAATAATGAAGGTGAACTAATGTGTATGTTTTTCAACATAAAACATACATTATACCTGTTTGACACATTATTTTATTCTCTGCATCAAGGCACAGATAATTTTCTGATCATAAAATATTGTTTTCATCACATTTTCATCTGTCATTCCCATCATCATTGTCTATGTGTATAGTTTTTTAATCTGTAATGCCATCTCAAATACTTATAAAAAGCTTCTGAACAAATGCATGATTTTAACAGATATCATGATTCATATTCAAATCAAAGGTCTTTCCTGTAGCTTTTTTTCATTCTGTCAGCAATAATAACTCACAAATGTATATAGTTTACAGCCTGGCAACATATTACTACCTGAATGTTCATTTGTTCATTTGCAGCTGATATTTTTCATGACAGTTATCAATATTGTAACACTTTGGTAGCTAGACATGGGTGAACTAAAATTGTATATACACTATTATATGTATATGGTGTTTTTCTCCATTTAAAATTAGTATTGGGAGAACGGTATAATAATCCCTTACTGACCTCATGTCTGGTGTTTGTGTTTCATGCAGCCTGAAAATATTATGCTCTTGGACAAGAATGCACCTTTGCCGAGAATCAAACTCATTGACTTTGGTCTTGCCCATAAGATTGAAGCTGGAGTAGAGTTCAAAAACATTTTCGGGACCCCAGAGTTTGTAGGTAAGAAACTAACAATTGAGCAACTAATTTTAGTTGCTGATTTAGTTAAAATCTTTTCGTCTGTTTGAAGCACCTGAGATTGTGAATTATGAACCCCTTGGACTGGAAGCAGACATGTGGAGCATCGGGGTCATCACCTACATCCTGCAAGTGAACCACATCCGCTACCACAATGCAGCTTGTATGTTTTGATTTATTACCCCACTTAACAGAATGGTAAAGGTTGCTCCCCCCACATTTTGTTTCAGGTTAAGTGGTGCTTCACCCTTCCTGGGAGAGACCAAACAAGACACGCTGAAAAACATCTCCACCATAAATTACGAATTTGATGAGGAGTTCTTTGGCCACACCAGTGAACTGGCCAAGAAATTCATCAGCCAGCTGCTGGAGAGGGACAAGAAGTAAGCTCTATATTTAGTGCAGATCTAGGTTGGGGCTTGGCTATATGTTACATGTTATCTGTGTTATCAAATCCTGAATTTTATTTGTTTCAAAAATCCTGGATTCAATGTACTATCTACATCAAGACATGGATTTACCTTAAAATAGTTAGGAATTACCTCTCTATCTGCCTCAACAAAACTTTGATTTTCTATCCATATCATGCCAGTAATTAGTAGCTAATAGGTTCTTGATTACAACTAAATGACCTGCGACTTTTCTAATCAGTGGATTTTTTTATTTCAAGCTAAGATCTACAAATCCGTGTTTTGCCTCAGTAGCTAGTTTAAAGCCTGCAGTACATTATAATCAATTTTAATTTTCGACACTTATAGTTTTATCACTGCTTACTAAGACACTTTATAGTTTCACTGAAACACTTTATAGTTTATAGTTTATTTTTATTTCTAATTCTGCCTTTCTTTTATTATTTATTACTGTTATATTTTCTGTAACTCTGGCACTGCAATTTCCTTCGCGATTAATAAAGTTGTTCTTATTCTTATTCTTATTCTTAATGACTAAAATACCACTAACCAGGGTGAGGCCTGCGTCATAGCAACACTCTCAAGGGCAGTCCCGTGTGGTGTAAAATTGCATAATCTTACTACAATGGCATCACTCATTCATAATTATGATATTAAAGCAACGTGATTTTTTTGTGTTGTTTTTTCCATTATAGGAAGAGATTGACAATACAAGAAGCGCTTAATCACCCATGGATCAAGGTAAGGATTTCCTCTAAATCTTAAAAATGTGTAAAATTATCACAAATAATTATCACCAACATCAAGAAAATAAGCTGAATAGAGAACAAAGCATGTACTGTTATTTTAAAGGACTTTAATTACATCTGAAACATATAGTTTTTACAAAATTTCAATTGAGCAAAATCTGACTGTTCTTAATACTAATTACAAAATCTACTCAAATAGATATTGTGTTATTTTAATATCTCAAAAGTGACCACTCAAAGCTTTGATAGAACTTTTCAACAACACCCTTCTCTAAAAATCGATAATCTGAATCCAACAGGGCATTTGAAAAATACGTACTGTATTTGGCCAAGTACAGAGGTCATACAGTAGCTTTAGGCACTGTGGAAGGGAATGTTGCCAAATTTGAATGGCATATGTAAACTGTAGCCTCACTCTGTGCAGGAGCTTTTGTGACACTCTTTTCAAGGTGCTCATCCCTGTGTCTCTAACCTGTTTGGGGTGGAGATACTGTTATTTTGGGAATATGGACAAGCATCAATCAAAATGTATATGCAAAACTATATATGTGTTGATCAAATCAGCGCATATGCTTGCTACAGCACCTTGACTTTCAAGTTCTAGTACCAAGTTGGCTGTTGTAGGTGGTTCATTTTGAAAATCTTGTTATGGTCTGTGGTATTAGTTGACTTAAAGGACAGTTTTTTCCAAAATAACAAGTTGGGTAGAACAACACAACATACTTTTTCATTTGGAACTGCTGTTCAGTCCTTACTTGATTGCAGTGGGATTTAAAGAATTTAAAGATATATAAATAAATGAATAAATAAATAGATAATAATAACAAAACTTAACAGCAGGCCTCCTCTCACAGGTTTCATAGTTCAGTTCCTCGGAGCAGGAAGAGGTGGATATCGATCGCATACCATCTGTCATTTTTTAAAAAAGGCTATATTGTTGCGATATAGTCCTAGATATGTGTCCCAAATAAAAGAACATTGTGTACAAAATAAGAGGATGTAGTTTCGTAATAAGCAAAAAATAAAAGTTGCGTAAAATTTGACCCACCCTAACTCCTGATAATCCTTGGACTTTGATGCTGACAGTTTCCTTTGGACACGGAGATAATGTAAAGTCTGCAGATAAGATTGAGCAACCAGACCATGGTTTTGAAAAGGACTACTGCCAAACTTTTTAATATAATTTGTTGGCACAACAGGAAATGGAGAAACCAGGCATACAATATCTGTAGCCACAAAAATAATCTAGCTCAGGCCTGGCCAACCTGTGGCTCCTGAGCCGCATGCGGCTCTTAAGTTCATGCTGAATTTTGTGTTTTTACTTGTGCAATCACGTGCTGCTCCTGTGTTCTTCGCGCACAGTTAAAAAAAAACAACACAAAAATCAACATCCGCACGCATGTGCCGCATGTGGCTTGTGAGCCACAGGTTGGCCAGGCCTGATCTAGATGATAATTTTGGTGCGAACCTATCCTCTAACCACTGTTTAAATAGAAACATAATAAATACATATAGAGATTGTATTCTGGACTCCCATTGACTCTCCTTTCTTTGAATCCTGAAGTCCAATGAACACAAGGAGGAAAATAAAGCCCAAGAGCCAAAGAAACGAGAGCTCCGTCAGCTGAAGACCAAGCGACTGAGAGAGTACACCATCAAGTCTCACTCCAGCATGCCACCAAATAACACATATGTAAACTTTGAGCGTTTTGCCCAGGTGGTGGAGGATATTGACCAGATGGAGAGCTCCTTTGTGAGCCTGGCAGCCACCCATGACTCTCTGCAAGAGGACATTGACGCAATGGTCTCTATATACAACGAAAAGGAGGCCTGGTACAAGGAGGAGAGTGAGGGCATGCGTCATGAGCTCTCGCAGATCCGTTATGAATTCCGGAAGGTGGAGGCCATGAAGCGAAGTTTACAGGATGACATGCAGGCTTTTAGCTCCAGCCTCAGCAGCGTCAATAGCCGCTACCAGGAGAGGCAAAACCACTTTGATGAGCTGCAACTTGAGCTTAGCCATGAGCTGCAGTGGGTACAGGAGATGATGGGCTCATTTCCCACTGAAGGAGGTTGTGGAGGTTATTCCAGCTTCTCCAATGTTTTCAACAACGATGTGAATGAAGCCCTGAAGGAGCTGCTAAATCGCTCATGTGGAGGAGAGCTGCTGTCTGGCATCAACCTGGACTTAACTGAGCCTGGCCAGCAGAGATAGATGCTCGTGTGTGTGTGTGTGTGTGTGTGTGTGTTTGTGTGTGTGTGTGTGTGTGTGTGTGTGTGTGTGTGTGTGTGTGTGTGTGTGTGTGTGTGTGTGTGTGTGTGTGTGTGTGTGTGTGTGTGTGTGTGTGTGTGTGTGTGTGTGTGTGTGTTGAAATTCTAACCTAACCTGAGAACCATTTTTTGTAGATCCTTGGCTATTAACAAATACGCTAAATTATCAGTCAGCTTTAATGTCAATTTTGCCATAAGTTTCGCACATACAGAGGATCGAGGTGCCACTTCTCTAAGAGCCACGGTGCAAATTACAAAAAAAAATTATAAATAGTTCACAGATAAAAGGAATTTATAATGAGGTGGTATGGTTATTGCGAAGTGAAAAAAGTTAAGGTACAGCAGTATTTAAAGTGACAGCAGTCAAACAAAAAAAGTACAGGTGCAGAAATCAACAGTTTCTGTGTGAGTGGGTGAGCCCATGAGGTAGTTATAATTATAATTATAGTTATTTTGCTTTTTTCCTGAATGGTTACTTTTCCTTATTCACCGATGTATTTGTAGCAGCTCATGGAGCTGTTCTACTGGCTGTGTTCAGAAATGATCTGCTTTTGATTTTTTTTCTCCATTTCCTGAATTTTATTTAAAAATTCTAACTTCTATTGCTTTAAACTTGAGCTTTATTTTCCTCAGTACTCTGAACTTTAACAAAACTCTAATCATGACTTCATGTTTTTGTAGCCTTCTCGACTTTTTTGTCTGCTGCGAGTGGCATTCCATCTAGCAGTATGTTTTGCAGTGGCAAAGGCTGCTTGACTAGTTTTACGCATGTTGAAGCTTGTTCTGCCCAACATCCCCAAGTATGGGCCATCTGAAGTAAACAGATGATTGATAAAATGATGGTTACAGGTTTTGATCAGCGTTACTACGGTAATGTTTTTTCAAACACTGATAAAATAAAACCACCCGACATTCTTGACCCAATTGCAGTGGACTATAATGATTTGCAGTGATTCTCTGCTTATTTCTAACTGTTACTATGTATTCATTTATTTAGTTATTTATTTATTGCTTTTTTTTGTTCACTTCTTGATGTCTCTGAATTCCTGCTGATAGCTATGGTAACACTGGGCTCTGATCACACAGATGTACATGTTTACTTTGTTACATGTACCTAACCTTCACTCAAGTAACTATGCTTCAGTATCTCCCACAAACCAGCACAGACATTACTTTCTCTGGGTAAAGAAAAGACTGAAGATTTTTCGAGGGGTGCGATGAAGAAAGAATTCTACTGATGAATTCTTGAACAACAACAACATTTCCATTCAAACACCTAAAAAATAATCAAAACGCTGAGGTGCACGTTCGGATGATTTAGACGACTGCTGTCAAGGGTTGAAAAAAATCAAGGCAAAAGAAAAACCTCGGTTAACGTTCCAGCACTTCGATGATTTAACTGCTCACACAAATTGGTTTTGTGTTGTATGCCCCCTTGGATGTCCTCTAACAATGTTTAAGAAGATCTCAAAGATTGCAACAGTCAAACAAGTCTTGAGGGTATTTTGATATGGTCAGAGTAGATGTCTGTGCAAAGTATCGCAAACAATTCTATGTGATAAGAATACTAAGCTTTAATTTACTTGATCTAGAATTTTCATTGTATCGCAAGAGGAATACCCATACATGTAATACACATGTTTCTACTTTTGCTTCTCTTCGTCATCCAAGTTCACCTAAGGACAACATTCATTATTTTATCTCTGATATACACCATCACAATTGCTGGCATTTTTTTTTTGGTTCACAAAAAAATCGATCCGTTCCAAATTATATTTGTCCACTATCAAGCATGAGGTTAATTTTATCAAGTGGTCTTAAGTTCAAAGTAGTTTTCTCATAAACAGTTCACATACTAGGTATTCTTATATAATCTGTCAGATGTAGACTTGCAGATGAAGATTTCAACTGTACTTTTTTACAAGAGGCCATATGAAGCTGCCTTTATAAATATATTATGCAAAAGTAGTACCCTCAAAGTAACCTTTGAGTACGCAATTACATTATATTGCAAGTAGATCCTGAAGTATTTTCGAAGTTAATTTTTTGCGATATTGATATTGATACACTTTGAGCCCACTGAATTTGTAAATTTACATTTCTATTATACAGATGAGCCTTTTCTTTAACATGCTGAGAAAAATGTTTTTTGAAAAATCATTGTCAAGGCTGTTAAGAATTAATCTTTATGTGCCCCTCCATGAGCTGCCACCTTACCGTGGTGGAGGGGTTTGCGTGTCCCATTGATCCTGGGAGGTATGTTGTCTGTAGCTTTATGGCCCTGGAAAGGTCATCCAAGGTAAACTGGTCCCACGTGAGGGACCAGTGTGGCTCCGAAGACCTCCCATGGCGAAGAAAATCATTGGACCCAGTTTTCCCTTGCCCAGACGTGAGTCACCGGGCCCCCCCCCCCCCCCCGGAGCCATGCCCGGATACGGAGCTCAGCAGCGAGCAGCTGGTTGCTGGGTCTCTACCCATGGGGCTCGCCCAGGCACAGCCCGAAGGAACAACATGGGCTGTAGTTGCTGAAGCAGTCAAAAAACTCTTCAGTAGCGGGGCCCCAGGGGGTGGATGAGGTCTGCCCTGGGTTCCTCAAGGCTCTGGATGCTGTGGGGCTGCCCTGGCTGACACGCCTCTGCCGCAGTGCGTGGATGTCGAGGAAAGTGTCGCTGGACTGACAGACCGAGATGGTGATCACCCTTTTTAAAAAGGGGGATCGGTGGGTGTGCTCCAACTACAGGGGAATCACACTCAGCCTCCCTTGTAAGGTCTCTAAAGCGGTGCTAGAGAAGAGGGTTCGTCAGGTCGTTGAACCTCAGATTCAAGAGGAGCAGTGTGGTTTTCGTCTTGGATGTGGAACAGTAGACCAGCTCTATATCCTCGGCAGAATCCTCAAGGGGGCATGGGAGTTTGCCCAACCAGTCTACATGTGTTTTTTTGGACCTGGATAAGGCATTCAACCGTGTCCCGCGGGAAATACTGCGGAGGGGTGCTCCGGAAGTATGGGGTACCAAACCCCGTCATACGGGCTGTTCAGCCCCTGTATGATTGGTGTCGGAGCTTGGTTTGTATTGCTGGTTGTAAGTCGGACCCATTTCCGGTGAGAGTTGGTCTCCACCAGGGCTGCCCTTTGTCCCTGATTCTGTTCATAACTTTTATGGACAGAATTTCCAGGTGCAGCCAGGGTGTCGAGGGGATCCAGTTCGGTAGCCGCAGGGTCAAGTCTCTGCTTTTTGCATATGATGAGGTTCTGTTTGGTTCATCAGGCCATGATCTCCAGCTCTCACTGGAACGGTTTGCAGCCGCGTGTGAAGCGGCCGGGATGAGGATCAGCACCTTCTTAACCGCAAATGGGTGGAATGCCCACTCCGAGTCGGGGAAGAGGTTCTGCCCTAAGTGGAGGAGTTCAAGTATCTCAGGGTCTTGTTCACGAGTGAGCGAAGGAAGGAACGGGAGATCGACAGGCGGATCAGTGCGGTGTCTGCAATGATGCGGATTCTGTACCAGTCTGTTGTGGTGAAGAGGGAGCTGAGCCAAAAGGCAAAGCTCTGAATCTACCGGTCGATTTACGTTCCCACCCACACGTATGGTCATGAGCTGTCAGTAGTGACTGAAAGAACGAGATTGCGGATACAAGTGCCAAGATGAGTTTCCTCCACAGGGCATCCAGACTCTCCTGTAGAGTTAGGGTGATAAGTTTGGTCATCCGGGAGGACCTTGGAGTAAAGCTGATGCTCCTCCGCATAGAGAGGAGCCAGATGAGGTGGCTCAGGCATCTGGTCAGGATGCCTCCTGGACGCCTCCGGGGGGAGGTATTCCGGGCCTGTCCATCTGGGAGGAGACCTTGGGGAAGACCCAGGACACACTGGAGAGATCATGTCTCCAAGCTGGCCTGGGAACGCCTCGGGGTCCCCCTAGAGGAGCTAGACCATGTGGCAGGGGAGAGGAGGTCTAGGCCTCACTGCTTCGCTACTGCCCCCTCAACCCGACTCCAGATAAGTGGGAGAAGATGGATGGATGAATATATTTGTGATCTATTGACTCTCTGTTACTTATGCCAAATACACTGATACTTTTCTCATTCGTGGAGTAACAGTTAAAGAGTACACAGAACCACTCTAACAAGTACTTGAAAAGTACTGAGTAAAACCACAGACAGCCATTTAGAAAAAGTGTTTTTAGAAGGTTTCCTGTTGGTGTCGAGTGCAATTGTTCAAAATTGTTGTCAAAGCAGGGAAAACAGTCTTTCTAGTCCAGTTTGTTACATCACAACTGTGTAATTGCAAAATTGTAGCCTGAATTACCCTAAGACAGACTGGGGTGAAGGCATCAGGCGTCAGCTTCCAAACTTCTGAGATTGAAATTTACGTCTTCACGCTGTCGAAGAGACAAAAAAAGAAAGACTGCTGAATCATCTCAGGCATGTCGGCAACAGGCTTTTCTTTTGTCACAGCCATGATACGCAATGTGTTGCCAATAGGAATAATGCACTGGAACAGATTAGGAATTATAAGCCCCTTGTAGATGAAACCGCAAGAAGGAGAAATCAACACCAGCATATATTTCTGGTGCCAAGATGTAGATTCTCATTACTATCCTGAGAGTACATAATTTGATCGAGCTAAGAACGCAGACCATGATCAGAATATAAAAATAGATACATCTTCCATGCAAAGCAGAAATTAAAAAGGAAAACAATATATCCTTAAGCTATAGTAGATCAAAGTGACACATTTAATTTCTTTTACAGAATAGAACAAACCTCAGAGAAAATGCAACATTGAGTACCATACGGCTGTGTGTATAAGAAGGCAAAATGGGTGGAAAAACAACTGAAATACCATCTCATCTAAACTGGGGGCTGAACAAAAACAGATCTGTGCAGCAGCAGCCATTGTGACTTGGCTATCATGAATCAATATGGTGAAGTAGCTAGTTGTAATAGATAAGTAACAGAATTAAGTTTTGTCAGATGTGCTGTTTTCTGTCTTATTTTGGTAAAATTCACCATCTGTTTTTTTTTTTCTTACTATCCAAAATTATCAGTCTGCCTCATCGAGACAGAGTGCATCTGTTCCAGCAAGACTGAGATAGTTACAAGAGGAATAGAACTAATACTCAATTTCTTCCGGAATCAATAAAGTATTTCCGATTTTCATTCTGATAAGTCTTTTTCCAGCTGAACATTGTGTAGGATTCAAACATGTGGACATATGAGAACCATGAGAAGTAGAAAGTTTTATTTTGATTGTACAGTCACAGTGAAAGTAAAGTATCCGCTATACTTTTCCTGTGGTGTTACTCACCACATTATAGGGCCTATAATGTAGAAACTTGATATTGGTTACTGAAACATGGAGGGACAGCCAATCAGCTATGGGTAAACATGCAAACTCCACAAAGAAAATAAATGAAAACAAAAAAAGGCAAAATTCCAAAAAATGAAAATGGTCTTGGGCCTCTGAAGCCGTGCATATCATTATGGCTTATATTTAGAAAATGAACTCATACATTTCAGTATTTCTTTGGGTATTGTTGTTATAATAAATGTTTTAATTAGATTATTCAGGCCAATCTTTTGCCAGATCATAACGCACAGTGCTGAATTAAATTATATTTTCTTTTCTGGTATAACCCATAAAATAAACAATCGTCCAAACCACACATGAAGTTCTGGTTATTGTCAATAGGGAATCAATGAGCCCTCTAAGCCAATGCAAATCTAGCTGCATGGACTATATTTTGTGATTATATCAACTGAAGAGGAAGCGTAAATAAAACATCGAAGGTAAAAACTGCTTATTAAGAAATGGTCTTTGTGTCAAATTTAAATTGGATCCCCAAGGTGGACCAACACCTTATCATTACTTAACCTTATTTCGGTACCATGCTCTACACACAGACTGGCCCAGATTGACTGTTAACTCTCACCCGCAATAATAAGTGGTGTCCACTCTCTTGTACATTATGTTTCCTAATGGTAACTGCTTGCTATCACACATTTTATATGTGTATAAAATTGTGGTGAACTGGGATTAACAAAGTAACAATTGGAGTTAAGGATAATATGCTCTCAGTGTTATGTTCTTTAGAAAATTATTTCAATTCAGTCCATTAACAGCAGAAACCCGAGGGAGCTCTTTCAGCACTAACAATTAGACTGTGGGTGCAACCCCCCGCGAGACAACAACTAAAAGTGCAGGTTAGTGTCAGACATCAAGCACAACATTGTATAGCTTTTCAACAATGGAATTCTCTAACACAGATCCATGAGAGGTTCCCAATCACCCCAGAAGTACCCCAGGATTTTGGGGTTCTGCCGGCCAGTCTCCCCACTGCATGCTGCATAGCCCCCACCAAGCGTGTTAGTTGTCCTCAGCAACCTTAGCATTCATAATAAAGTCCTTAAAGCGGTCCTACGGTGTCGCCAAGGTCGGGGGGGGGGGGTCTCTGGTGGGCAGTATCCAGTCTCACCCTCTGCTTGGAGTAGGGGTTGGTACGGGGCCAGTCTGTCTCTGTGCAGGACCACTAAGTGACTCCTTTGCACTAGTTTAACCTCTAAAACAGTACAAAGCCCAACCCAGTGGCTCATCAGCTTCGGGAAGAGGCCCTTTTTCCTCGCTGGGCTGTAGACGCTGCGTTTTCCTGACGCCCAGGTACCAGAAGACCTCACAGAACACTTGTGCCTCAAAGGTCCACCCCTAGTCGCCATGCAGGTCCTCCAGCACCCCAAACCAGCAGAACACCTTGTTCACCAAGTGCTCTGCAGTGGTAAAGGCGCTCTGCTTGGGGGTTGCAAATGCTTCTGGACATTTGGTGAAATAGTTCATAGCAACCAGGATGTAGCGGTTCCCTCGATAACCGAAAGATTTAATCTTTATAACTATGTGATGTTGTTATCACTTTAAAGAGAAAAATGTTTGAAGAAGTAAAAAATTAGGTGATCAAAAATATTATTGGACATGTTAAGTCTTAAACACAGAGGACAAACATAACCAACTAACGGATGTAGATAGCGTTTGCATTTAGACTAAAATAGCAAATATGGGAAATATATACCGCTATTGAAATAACATTAATAATTCTTCATCTGATAATAATACATCTAAATGTTTTTTTTTCTTTAACATTGCAAACAAATAAACAAACACAAGTGTAGTGGACTCTATGTGTGTAAGTTCTTGTGTTTGTGCGTGCGTGCGTGAGTGCATGCGTGCGCGCGCACGTTTGGGCGTGAATGACAGTATGGACTACATGGTACGAGCACACGCACCCTAATCGGACATAAACAAACGAGCGAAGAGACAGCGGGGAAGGCAGATAGGACGTGAGAGACAGACAAGGGAAGGGAGACAGTCGGGCATCACGTCACAGTTCGGGGCTGGGGCTAGGCGAGGGGTCGGTATTTAGCAGAAGGCAGCTCCCCGGTCTTACCGCAGGGGAGGGTACAGGAGTGTCGAGCGTCGGCATGAGTAGTTATGCACGTCTGTGTCTCCCTGCACAGTAACGCCTGGGACGTTGGAGGAACCGTCTGTGATCGTGCAAGGAAACATAGCTAGTACCTTTTAAGAACAACGAAGAAGGGGCGGCATTTGACAGTTACTGGTAAGCGAGATTTGATTTCAGCTAACGTCAGTTAAATGTAGCCCGCAAGCTAACCAGCTATGAGACAACAGAAAATGAAAACTGACACGGACCCAAAAAAGTCTGGCTTTAGGAAGGTTTTTTCTATCGTGCAAACCTTACAACTGTGTTTACTTGTTTATCTTCATGAGGTGTATAACTAAACCCCATGTCATACCTGTTCATCAGGCTCTCGGTCACATTTTATGTTCAGTTAGGCATTTCTGCGTTGCTAGCCAAGTGACGTTAGAGAACTTAGCTCACGCTAGCTAACGTAAACACTAGCATTAGTTGACAGTCGTCAATCTCACATTTTGCAAATAAACCCCCCAATAATATAAAACCGAGCATTGATTTGTTTGTTTGTGTATGTTAGAGTATGTCGCCATATCTGGGTTGTTTGTCAGTCTTATTTAATGTTACCTGCAATTCATAACGTTGAATGCGTTCGGCGATTATAAACATAGCTTGAATAACAGTGACACCGCAAGTAGGTTCGCAACCAGGTCTGCTTAAGCAAGATGTGTCACGGTACTAGCTGTCCACTAATATCTCATCGCAGGCTATGCTAACAGTCTCAGTCAGAACCAAAGGGGGTGTTAGCAATAGCACGGGCCGTTGTCCACTTAGCTAGCTCGGTGCCGACGGCTTGTGATCACCCTGCCCAAACTAAGTGGTGTGTCGATTGCAGCCGCTATTAGTGACTCTCATCACATCCAAAGAGTTGCGTAGGCGACCGGAGAAGCCCCGAGGCGGGAAGTTCACATGAAATTCCCTCTAACAGGGTGCTCAAAAGTTCTCCTTTGTCACGATTGCCCGAACCTGCTAGAAAACACACTGAATCGCAGCTCGTTCGTTTTTTGATCTGGCACGATTGGTCGAGAAAGGGAAAATATTCTTCTGGCATTGAGTGCGAAGCAGAAGAAAGCGGATAAATGAAATAATTGGAAAACCGAGATGCTGGCCCATCAATAAGTCTTGATGCATGATGTTTCAAAGTATCAAATACCTTGAACCAATAGATGTCTTTAAAATTTTTGCTTGCTTGTGGGATATTTTCCACTGATTGTTTTACACCCCTCTCCATCATCCACATCAGAATGTGCAGGTTCTGCATTTCTTGAAAAATTGTGTTCATATCCCCCTGCTTGTTAAGGGATGGTTTTCTTTAAAGCAGAGTCTTATAGCATTTGGTGACGCATTTTCAAAAATGTGGATTTCCTGCATTTACTATTTTGAAACATGGATTACTATGACAGAGACCAACTGTGCTGACAAGGATGTTTTTACTTCCTTATAATAAATGTAAAAAACAAATGGAGAAACCATCTTGAAGAAAAGGTATAAGTAGAACATAAATAATTCTAACAGAGGTAAATTTTGAAATCTTTTTATTTTCATATGACCTGGCTGATGAAAACATTGTATCAAGTACAAACGGTCATATAAACAGCAGTAGCACGAGATTTATTTTGGCCTTACATTCATACATTTATAAATGTCCTAAATAATGCTGTCCTAAGCAAATATCTATGGCTTGACTGTTTTATTGCGTCCAGACCCTTTTTTTTAATGTAGTGACACAAATATGAGATATGGCAGGTACAATAGAAATAAATAAAACCATGATAGCCTCTTAGTGTTGCCACTGTCGCTGTTGGGGTTGAGGTGAAAGCACACATTGACCTAATGAGTGGCATTACCCTCAGTGCTCATCCCGCATTGTCAGACTGCTGATGTCTCAGAAAAGCTATTGGTGTTTTTCTTTTCTTTATAGTTGTAACATAGTGATGTAAATTAAAAAAATGGGAAGTGCACTGTTGCTCATGAATGTTACACATTGGTTGACAGCTGACTGCTTCAGGCTGCTTTTCTGCCATGCCAAATTCAAGTTCACTAACCATAGTATTATTTGAAAAAATTAGATAAACAGATGTTTAGCGAAGAGCCTATATATTTTTTGTCATTTTCGTGTGATGGAGGATTGTTGTTAATTGATAAAATTACAGTAATTTATGTCATCATTTGATTACAAACGACACATTGAGGAAGTGATTTGAACATATGTCCACCACTAATGTAGCAATGTGCTGACTTTGCAAAGAACAAAATGTTGCAATCTTAGTGTTCAAAAGGCTTAATCAGTGCAAGGCACAGATATGTTTGTTCATCAGCCTTGTGAGAACATTAATTTTATTATGGAAAACTTGATAATCAGAAAAAGCAGTTTGCCCCTCTAACTCTAGAGCATCGTACAAAATCATCTCCCAATTCTGAGGAACAAGCAGACTATAGCGTGCTTTAATACCAGAATACTAAATGTAATATAACTCAGTTTTGTCTCATATTTACAGGTTTTATGTTACTATTTGCTTAAACAGATACTGTGTACAGATGAATACATTTCTTCATAGATATCAGTTTTTGCAGGTTTCTCTTAAAATGCTTATTATTGTGAGCAAATGTCCTTATGTTGTTTTTCTTGACTTATGGCTTCATTCCCATTCCCTTGTTGTAAGTTGACTATGATATTCAACCCATTAAACTGAATTCTGCTTTCACTTACATGCGTCTGTCTGTAATAGGAGAGTAGAAAGGCTGTCTACAAAGAGCGGCACCAAAAATAGACACTGCAAAAATATTCCATGATTTTATTGTCATGATACTGATTTGACATGAATATTTTTTGGGGAAATCGATAGTAAAGCAGCATTGAGAGGGGTTAGGCAGTTATCATCAACAGCTTATTATCCACACTTGTTTGACATTGAAATTTAATACAACAGCCTTGAAAGAAAGACTCCCTAAATGGGTATTAAGACAAGGTTAGATTTTATTGACTAATTTGTTGCGCTGATGACATATCCAATCCATATCCATGTCCATATAAGTCAGATTAACACTGATGAACAGAATGACAAGTTATAGTTTCCTGAAGGACATTTAAAATTAAACACCCAGAGGAAGTCATGTAATTTTAGTGACAGAATTATCCTGAATTCCTATGCTGTGAAGGGAACTTCAATTTTCTAATTCAACATTATTTTTTTTAGAGAATCCAATTGACAAATCTGTTTCACTAGATGTTCTCTTAATTGGGCCCATGATGTGTTTAGTGGCTGTAGATCATCACCTGGATTTGAAAGAATAATCTGAGCATGTTTTATGATGTTGATCTTTTCAGGACTAATGGCTCCAGAGTGACATGCCATGGCTTTAATGATACCCCCAGTAAAATTGAAATGGCTGGAGCACCTGAACAGCTCATGGATCACAGAGGACAGCGAGTCAATCGCTACACGAGAGGGAGTTTCAGTGCTTTACTCAAAGCTCCTTGCCAACAAAGAGGTGGTACTTCTGCCCCAGCAGGTGCTGTGTCTAAAAGGTCCCCAGCTGCCAGACTTTGAGCGTGAGTCCCTCTCTAGCGATGAGCAGGAGCATTATTTGGATGCTCTGCTCAGCAGCCAGTTGGCCTTGGCCAAAATGGTGTGCTCTGACTCCCCCTTTGCTTCTGCCTTACGCAAACGTGTTTTGGTGCTCCAACGCATCTTCTACGCACTTTCTAATAAGTACCACGACAAGGGGAAAGTCAAGCAGCAGCAACACTCTCCAGAGAACAGTTCGGGCTCGGCTGATCTACACTCTGTCAGTGAGCGGCCACGCTCCAGCACTGATGCACTCATTGAGATGGGTGTGCGCACAGGTCTCAGCCTTCTTTTCGCTCTGCTGCGTCAAAGCTGGATGATGCCTCCTCCGCCCAGTCCTGGAGGTGGAAGTGGTGGCAGCATAAACTTGTGTAATGATGTCATTCATACAGCCATTGATGTCGTAAGTTCCCTCCCAGCCCTCTCTCTGGCCAATGAGAGTAAGATCCCACCGATGGGCCTGGACTGCCTGGCCCAGGTCACTACCTTTCTAAAGGGAGTGACCATGCCAAACTCAGGGGCTGATATTTTAGGCCGCCGACTTGCCTCTGAGTTATTACTTGGGCTGGCCTCCCAGCGAGGGTCCCTTCGCTACTTGCTGGAGTGGATAGAGATGGCTCTAGCTGCATCAGCTGTTGTCAGTACCATGGAGCAGAGTAAAGTGTTACAGAGCCAGGAGGGACTCATCGGCTATGATTGCTTCATGAACATCCTTATGCAGATGAGACGGTCTTTGGTAAGTGAACTTTCATCAAATGTTCTGTGATTTAATAAGTGAACCATGTTTAAAAGTCTGCCATTGTTAATAAAAAGGGTTGCTGTCTGCAGTGCATTTGGATATGTGCAACATACAATGAAGCATTTGGATATGTGTGAAGTAAGAGTCCCCGCGACTCCAAAACATTGTCCTTTCATTTTATTAAATGGTAATATCTGAGAGCAAGTGATTTGGACCAATGTTATAAAACACGGCTAAATAAATGGAAGTGTTGACAACATCTTACTCAGGGCCTGCTTTTCATGCAAGCTCCCCTGTGATACATAAGGCAAAAATATGATTTCTTGGTCCATTCTCCCTAATAAAGCACACACATGAGAGACTCACAGTAATTGAGCTTGGTTAATTTTAATGGCTGTAAAATTAATCACTCTTAAGACTCTTCTAGACTTCCAAATTCACCATATTTACCAAATGGTTGAAAATTATGAAATTAAAATTAATCAGTTTATTGTAAGTCATACCAGTAACAGAGCATTGCCAGCTCTGTTACTGCATCCAAAGCTATTTATTCATGTGAATTCTCATAGACAAAAGCAACCGAATAATCTCCATCAAAGTTTTGTCAGACCGTGGTGTTTTTTTATGCTTTAATTTCTTAAAAAAGAAAAATTGTCATAGATACTTGATTTTAGATGCAAAGTATTTTATACTCCTCAGCATAAGATGGAACACTCATGTTGACATAATGACACAATGCATTCAAACTGAAATTACACTGGTTCTCTCTCATAGGCACACTATAACTTATGGTCAAAGTAATGTGACAAAAAGGATTTTTCAAGATAGCTTGAGATTTCTTCTTAAACTAGAGAAACTCGCTACATTCTGAATTTAGCACTCCATCTGTTAAACATCCCTGGTAATGTGGACAACAAGTTTCTATTTTTCTCTCTTTGCCCATTGTCTTTGTCTACTTACAAAATGTGCTGCTCTGGTTGACTGTCAAACCGAATGTCATGTTATTCTGAAGCCTTTTTTTCGCATCCCTATACTCACATCATATCTGTTATACAAGAAGTCTGAATGCAGCATTCATATAAATTAATATCACTGAAATATTTTTTTAAATTTAAATCTCTGCTTTAAAAATGAGACATATCCAAGACCAAAAAAGTTTGCAATTCTTTGATACAGTCAATGTTGTATTCTATTTTGTTTTTCCTTTTCTGTGACCTTTTTCAGGTTATTTCTTAATGTTGGCTTTTATTATGGTTTTATTTTTTTTTGTATTTGTGATATTGAGTCAATTTTTAGCCTCGGATTTAGTTGGCATTGGTTTGTGATTGTTTTAGGGCTCCTCAGCAGACCGAAGTCAGTGGAGGGAACCTACAAGGACCTCTGATGGGCTGTGTTCTTTGTATGAGGCAGCACTTTGTCTGTTTGAAGAGGTAAGCTTCGTACACAAACAAAAAAGCCTGTGCACATTTTAAATGCGACTTGTTATATCCAGAATTTCATTCAAATAGGGAAATGGTATGCTATTTCGATTTATTCGGAATAATTTATATTATACTTAATTTCCATATTAGGTTCCGGTACTTCCTGCGAATTGTTATTTTTTATAGACTTTATGATTTTTGGATATGTTTTGCCTGTTTTATGTAGAACTTTTAATTGTTATTTCTGTGAAAAATGATCCTAGATAATCAGTTATAATTTTCCACATGAATATTTCACCAGACAATAACCTATAGCAGTGCATTTATAAGAACTATGGCAATTTTTCTTCACAAATGATTTAACCACCTTTGTTTCTGGACTCTGGAAGAATCTGTCCCAGAGAATTAATATCTGATTTATCATTTTGGTATTCATTTCAGGTGTGTCGTATGGCATCCGACTACTCCCGCACTTGTGTCAGTCCAGATAGCATACAGACCGGTGAGGCTCCTGTGGTCTCTGAAACCTGTGAGGTGTATGTGTGGGGAAGTAATAGCAGCCACCAACTTGTAGAGGGGACACAAGAGAAGATTCTGCAGCCCAAAATGGCCCCCAGTTTCGCTGATGCACAGACAGTAAGAATTCTGTTTGCGTTTTGTATTTAGGGCAGCATGACAGTAACCGCTGAAAGAGGAAAAAATTGTTGTGCTGCATTTATCTTGGAAAATAGAAAAACTGTCATAAACACTTTACATTAGATGCAAAGTATTTTATACTCATCAGCATAAGATTGAGCATCCATGCTGACATAATGATGCAATGCATTCAAACTGAAATTACACTGGTTCTCTCATAGGCACGCTATACTTCATGTCAAAGTAATGTGAAAAACAGAATTTGTCACGGATAGTTTGAAATGTCCTCTTAATATGGACAACAAGTACCCTGGTTATCTTTACAAACATTCTTATTTTTCTCTCTTTACCCATTGTATCAAGATACAAAATATGCAGGGCTGGTTTATGGTCAAACCGAATGTCATGTTATTCTGAAGACATTTTTTTCCACTGTCCCTGTATTCACTGTGGTAAAATTTAAAAAATTAAACAACACAATGATCATGAAATGCACTATTTCCATTTCTGTTCTGCATTTATATAAATTCATATCACAGGTTTTTATTTATTTATTTAAATATATACAATTAATAATGAGATATATCCAAGAATAAAAAGTTTGCATGATTCTTTGATATAGTCGAAGTTGTTTTCTTTGATTGCTATTTTTTTTCTTTTTCTGTGAACTTTTTTAGGTTATTTCTGAATGTTTGCTTTTATTATGATTTTATTGTTTTTCATATGGAAAAATGTGACTGTGAAGATAACAAAAGGAAAGTAAAGAGATTCTATGTAATTTCATAGTGACTAGTGAACTAAATTATGTGGATATATATATACTGCAGGAACTGTGAAAAAGGACAAATTAAACTGATAAAATATATAGTTCTGGATAGACTGTATGTTCTCTAAATGAAATGTAGAACAGTGGTAGTCGAAAATGCCATTAGAGTGTTTTTTCTTGCCTGAGATGTCACTATTTTTTTTTCAACTGCACACAAAAATATAGACCTTTTTAACCTAAACTCCACAGATTGAGGCAGGCCAGTACTGCACTTTCGTAATCTCCTCTGATGGCTCTGTGCGTGCCTGCGGGAAGGGCAGCTATGGCCGCTTGGGCCTTGGGGACTCCAACAACCAGTCCACGCTCAAGAAGCTGACCTTTGAACCACATCGGGCCATCAAAAAGGTGTCGTCCTCCAAAGGGTCCGATGGGCACACGCTGGCCTTTACCACAGAGGGTGAAGTGTTCAGCTGGGGGGATGGAGATTATGGCAAACTTGGTCACGGAAACAGCTCGACACAGAAATATCCCAAACTTATCCAGGGACCACTACAGGGAAAGGTAGGTTTTAAACTGTTTTGATTTTTATGTTGTGAAGTCTATTCCTGAGGTGTAATTTCCCAGGTGTCACTGACTGTATTTAATTTGCTTTATAGTAAATTATTACCTGGTAATACTGGAAAGAGAAACTCCAGACACATTTTTATCCTTAATCTCCTGTCCGCAATGTGTGATAATGTGTCAGTCTGCTTGCTCTGTGGTAGGTGGTTGTGTGTGTGTCTGCTGGCTACAGACACAGTGCTGCAGTTAGTGAGGATGGAGAGCTGTATACCTGGGGTGAAGGAGACTTTGGAAGACTAGGTAAGCTGTATAATTTCAAGTTAAAAAGATGCCAAAAAATGTCACACAATGGAAATATTAGCCTGTATAAAAGTTGTGGTATCTCTACATAGATACATAAGCCTTGTTGTTATTAAATGCAGTGATGTTCTGGCTAAGCAGGTGAGACGACTAAATTGTGTGGTTTTTCAAATAGGTAAAATAGCAATAGTTTATAAGAAGATCCAGTCATGAAATCCTTGTAGACCAGTATCTTCCTTTCGGCTACTCCCTTCAGGGGTCCCCACAGCAGTTGACAAATGCAATTGTCCGAATTCAAATTTGAGTCTCCTTGAAAGATTAGACAGGTGAAAAAAAAAACTTTCTTCTGAATGTTTGGCCTTGGATATAGAGCAACTCTGTGCTTTTATGTGATTCTTTAATTTTGTTTGTGTCAGATCATTTTTAGAGGCATTTTTGAAAACATACCAATACATGAAGAGAAGTTTGGAGCAGAGTGGTAATTTTGTTCTGTGAGAAAATAGTATAAAGACAAAACAGAAAAAACACTCTATTAAATAAAGTAATTTAATTCAGGTTGTAATTCTGAGAAAAAGCAAGAGCTTCTTCTTTATTTTTCACAATGAGGAAAAAGAAGTCTTCTGCTTCAAATGTATCCCATTTTGGTCATGTGAACTATAAGACTTATCGTTTTGAAAATTTACAAATGGCTCTTTTGTTTCAAAGGATATTGCAATGATATGGAGGGATAGGTATATCTAGTATTCCTTAAAAAGATTATAATCTTGACATGTTTGTTGTCCATGTTAAAGCCTCAAATGATCAGTATGAGCTAGAACAAACATACTCCTTCACAATAAAAGATAATTATTGTACCCTGAGGCAACATATTTCTTCAAGATCAGTGCTTTGTCAAATGTCTGTAACAGCCTTTCATTTATTCAGCTGAACAGTTATGACTGGTGGACGAGACAAATGTTGATGTTGGCAGGTTATCTAAGCAACACTAGTTGATATTTAGCTTTTGAGTCAGTTGTGACAAAAATCAGCAAAAGAGGTTTGTGTTTATCGGTAAATGGCAGTATGATATGACATTCTAGAGCTAGTTTTTAATTAACAAATGTTTGTATTATTATTAATGTATGTCACATATCCACCTTTATGATAGAAACTTACAGAATGGTTTCAAAATTACTTTAAATCTGATGTCATTTTTATGGATTATTTTAAAAGCTAAATGATTACCTGATTTCCTATGATTTTTGAAATTGTGAACTAAATTAACAAAGGGGCAAAAGGGAATGTTGACCTCATTGTCGGTTCCAGTTTTCAGTCGAAAAAGAGAACCGTATAATATTTCTGTATTTCTGCTCAGCTCTGTATGTATGTACAGCGAATATGTAAAACCGTTTCTTTGTGATTGAACTTCAAGATAACTTTAAAAGGTTTGAAAAGTTGAAAGTTTGAAAGTTGTTCTGTTCTCCATAGTCTAAATGAATGACCTTTGTTATTGTTTGCAACCACAGGTCATGGTGACAGTAACAGCAGAAACATTCCTACCCTTGTTAAAGACATCAGCAATGTGGGAGAGGTGTCATGTGGCAGCTCCCATACTATTGCACTGTCAAAGGATGGCCGCACTGTGTGGTCTTTTGGAGGAGGGGACAATGGTGTGTGAGCCAAATTACAGTCAAACATAGTCAATTGGTTTATAATAAGAACATTCTCCTATATCAATGTTGAAATAAGTTGATTGTGTTAGTTGCTAATCTAAACCTAACAAGAATAATACTTTAGATTGGATGATTTTGCATTCTGTGTTGTTTAGGCTTTTCAAAATTGAATGCATATATTATATAAAAAACACTTTCTGGCATTGGGCTTTAGTTTCCATTTTAAATTGTTCACAAATAAAGTAACAATTTTAGATATTTGTTTCATTATTCCCTGCAGATTGTTTATTTACTGAATTTGCTTGTATTTAGGTTTCCGTGTGTTGTTGAAATGATTTTCAAATCATTTTAGTGTTTTGGATTTCAGCTTTTTTTTTTTTTGTAACCTGCAGGCAAACTTGGTCATGGTGACACAAACCGGGTCTATAAACCTAAGGTTGTGGAGTCCCTCCAGGGTATGTTCATCAGAAAAGTGTGTGCGGGAAGCCAGTCTTCTCTTGCCTTAACCTCCACTGGACAGGTAGGAGACCAAATGGAGTACCTATTGTCGAGAAAAATAAAATTTTTACCTAAGTGGGAAACATATGCTGCTGTTGTTACACACTGGTACTTGATTATTTCATTGTAATTGTAAAACTCTCCTGTCTCTGTCTGTGTGTGTGTGTGCGCGTTTGCGTGCGCGTGAGTGAGTGTGTGTGTGTGTTTTTTAACTCAACTTTCTGGTCTGTCAGGGATCTGTCTTAAATTTGTCATCTTGCATCAGTATGTTTTTTTTGAGGAAAGGATTTAAATGTACATCGCATTATTTGATGTTGCCTTTGTTTAGGTCTATGCTTGGGGCTGTGGAGCCTGCTTAGGATGTGGTTCCTCTGAGGCCACTGCACTCAGACCTAAATTAATTGAGGAGTTGGCAACCACAAGAGTGGTGGACATCTCTATTGGGGACAGCCATTGTCTGGCACTATCTCATGGTACTTTTTTATCCTTCTTTCACCTATATCAGGCCTGGCCAACCTGTGGCTCCTGAGCCGCATGGGCCTCTTAACGTTCATGTCGACTCTTGTGTTTGTGTGTTTTTTACTTGTGCAATCACGTGCCGCTCCAGTGTTCTCTGCACACAGCAAAAAAACCCCACACAAATACAAGAATCGACATGAATGTAAGAGCCGCATGTGGCTTGGGAGCCACAGGTTGGCCAGGCCTGACCTATATCTTCATATAGTTAACAATTAACAGCTGGTGCCATTGCTACTGAACCACATTTGCATACTTTCGCTTTTTCTTGCTTATTTAATTCTGTTTACTGTCTGATTGTCATTATACTGGCATGCTATTTTCTGTTGAAACATTTGGTAAGACCAATGTTTATAACACAACAAAAAAGCTACCCTCCTCCAACTTCTCAAACTCTCTTTTGAATGCATTTGCTGTCAGACTTCTCCCAATGTACTCCTAGTTCAATATAAGTCATCATGAAAGTCAGATCAAATGTAACATTTACATTTATGTATCTGGCTGCTTTCTAGACAATGAAGTATATGCCTGGGGAAACAACTCTATGGGTCAGTGTGGCCAGGGCAACTCCACTGGGCCCATAACCAAGCCTAAGAAGGTGGTCGGCCTAGATGGGGTGGCCATTCAGCAGATCTCAGCCGGCACTTCCCACAGCCTGGCTTGGACGGCTCTTCCCAGAGACAGGTTAGCTGCTAGCTCATTCACTGTTTGCAGTAACAACAGGCTTTAGGGTTTAATTGAAACCGTGTGGCCGCATGAGGAAAGACAATCGAGATAAAGGAAAACCCTAATTATCAACCCTTTACTAAACTGACAAAGGAACACCTTGTACCATGAACATCCGGGATGTAAACCGTGCCCACTGTTAACAGTCCTGAAGGGTCATAAGCACCTCTACTGTCCGCCTCAACAGGGCTATATGTAACACTTGAGATATTTATTTATTTATTTATTTTTATTAACACAAATTTTATCTCATAATTTATTTCTTGTGATATACATATCTGTTCAGAAAAATGGGTCTCAAATATTGTGATTATAAATGTAGTCCAACTGGCTGACACCTTCAATGTGACTAATCCCAAAATATTTATTGACTGGCTCTCTAGACAAGTAGTGGCTTGGCATAGGCCTTACTGTGTGGACCTGGAAGAAAGCACCTTTTCCCACCTGCGCTCCTTCTTGGAGCGCTACTGTGATGGTATCAACAGTGAGGTTCCTCCTCTTCCCTTCCCCTCCTCCAGGTAAAGACACTCAAAATAGTCAAAGCTATGAATTAGTTGCATTGTAAAAAGTATACTGAGATTGTAGAATTACCCAAAGTAATGTCCCTGCATTTCACTATTTGCAGGGAACATCATAACTTCCTTAAGTTGTGCCTTCGGCTTTTGTCCAATCACCTGGCTCTGGCACTAGCCGGGGGTGTGGCCACCAGTATTTTAGGTCGGCAGGCCAGGCCCCTAAGGAATCTGCTCTTCAGACTGATGGACTCATCTGTACCAGATGAGATTCAGGAGGTACAAGAATGGAAAATGCATAAAATAATACAGTGTTGTAGTATGTAGTTTGGGTCTCTCATGTGTGTGCTTTATTGAATAGCTGTACAGTACATTTAAATGTTTATTCACACATATAATTTCGAAGCTTTCCACGTGTTGTACTGCATTTTAAAATATTGTTTTGTTAAAATTAAAGTAATAACCATCAAATATCTCTTTAAATATAATTTCAAGAAAGTAAAAACTTTTAAAAACACATTTTCCAGAAGATGAGTTCACAATGTCTGCTAATATGCTATCATCGCAATCAATGTTTAGTTCTATTCACGTCATGTTCACCTGTGACAGGTGGTTCATAGTTATAAAACTTTTTGTTTTGTTTTTCAATTTTGTAACTTAGAAAAGGATAATGCAGTGTTGATACAGTTCTATTGATCCCTAAGAAGGATAGCTGCAGTTGAGGAGTTTTGACTGAATGTCAAGTCAATTAGGTTGTATAAGCCACTTTAATGACCTGTCTCGGTGAGCTTTGTCTACGGATGACGTGGTTTGTGTTTGCCCCATCAGGCGGTGATTGAAACGCTCTCTGTGGGAGCAACCATGCTGTTGCCTCCGCTGAGAGAGAGGATGGAGCTGCTTCACTCCTTGCTGCCCCAGGGGCCCGACAGATGGGAAAGTCTCTCCAAAGGACAGGTACTCTACTCTCTAGGGCTTTCCGAATTGTTTTTTCTTTTCTTCAACTTTCTGCAATTAACAGAACACTTTTTGTCCACTCAGAGGAGAAAAGGGGCACTCTTTCGTACGATCATTCACCTTTGATATCACCCTCTGATGATTAATGTTGTGCTTAAGTTTGTCTACTCATTTGTCTTTTAATTCAATGGGTTTATTTGGATTTTAATGCCCATCCTCAGTGGCAACAAATTGTAGTCTTCAGTCTCCGCTGTTGACTACTTTTAAACACCATTGTCCATGTTTTACCTATTCTTCTCACTTCCATCTCCCTGGGCTCTTACAGTTGGTGATGAAAACATTTGAGGGACAGAAACCAAATAAGCACACTCAAAAATATTGTATGATTTTCTCATTACTGTACATGTTTGCCATAATGTAATCTTCCAAATACATTCGGCCTAACTTTAGGCTGTGATCACCTTGCTAGACCTCAGAAGGTAACAGGCATCAAGTATCTCTCCTTATGCTGACATGATTGGTTGTGTTACTGAAAAGTGTGACTATACCACAGAGAATGCAGCTGGACATCATCCTGACCAGTCTCCAGGACCACACCCACGTGGCTTCACTACTGGGTTACAGCTCTCCTGCTGATGGTCCTGAGGTGTTGCCTTCTGCACCAGGATTTACAGCCTCAACAGATCCCAACTACTGCAATACAGCAGGCCACCCTGATACCCACCTAGCTGAGATCTTGATGAAGACCCTGCTGAGGAACCTTGGTTTTTACACTGTAAGTAGATGTGGCTTGTGTTAGATAAGCCTGTGTATTAAATAGTTTGGACATATAAATGCACATTCACTGTTACCTATTTCAAGTAATGTAAAATCACAGATGTTTTGTTTGTCATGTATACACACACACACACACACACACACGTATGTGTATATGTATATATAATATATATGTGTGTGTGTGTGTGTGTGTCTTTATGGGTGTGTATGTGTGTGTGTGTGTGTGTATATATATATACACACACATATATATATATATATGCTTGTGTGTGTGTGTGTACATACATATTTATCTATACACACACACAGCTGCCGAGTTTAAGCCCTTCGATGAACCTTTGAAGTATTCCCTTGCACCCAGTTCTTCTTTCAGTGAACATTATGTTTGCAGGACCAGGCATTTGGGGAGCTGGAGAAAAACAGTGACAAGCTGCAGCAGGATATGTCTTCCTCTGACAGCAACCAACCGGCTCACCTCCACCAGCTACTCTGCTCCCTGCAGAAGCAGCTGTTAGCCTACTGCCACATTAACTCTGTCACTGAGGTATTGACAACTCCGTTGTTTTGATGGGCTATCCTTAAATATACTTACTATAATATTAATATTGTAGTTATAATATTCTTCCCTACTTCCACTACCACATATTCAGGCTTAGCAATTCAGAGAAATTCACATCAGCCTCATGTGTTCATTGATAAGCTGGGCTCTGTGGTAGTTGTTTTCCTCAGAGAGGACATCCTCAGAGTAGTAGAACAAGATAATACAGGCATCCTAACGTCCAGCTGTCAGAGGATTGGAGACTTAATCTTGTTCAGTGAGGAATGCAAATGGTCCAGCTTGATGAGGTAGAAATTGTCCTTCACAACAGTCAGACTATTAAGTCAGTTGTGATTCCTGGGGAGCATCTTCATCTATGAATGATTTAGGACGTGAAACCAGCTGGAATCGCATGTCAAACCTTTAGCAATCAAAGAAACAACTAAAGAATCCTCCATGCTGCAGGTTACTGGATTCTCTAGCATGTTGCAGAGCACCCCCAGCAATGCTGTCATGCGAATTTTTTTGTTTGTTGTTTATCGGTTTGTCGTTTGTTGCCTATTAACTCATTTGTAATGTGCTAATAGTATGTTGAAGAATAAAAAAGTTTTGCGGAGTTGGTGAGTTAATGGTTTACATCGCATCAGTAGCAACTCTTTTGTAGGACAACAAGTTGCTTGCATAGTTTGCAAATATTGTGGTCATTCTTGAAAGCAATCATTTCATTACTAAAGAGACAAATGGCTCTGGGTCATACTTAAGTTATCAAGTATTATGCAGTACATTCTTTGTTGGGAACTGAACACTCGCTGTCAATTTTCTATCTCTTTGTCCACTTATTTTGATCATGAGGGGTGATGTGTATGTTGGATCAAATCAAGAGAAGAGGAGAGAGCCATCGGCTAGTACTAATTAAGTGCTGTAGGAAAAAAAAAGAATTTTACAGATGTAGGCACCAAATGGGATAGCAGTTGATGTGAATTACCGAGGGCCAGCATGAACAATACTACGAGAAAGATGTTGTCCACTGGCCGTAGTTTGCCTACCTCTGTGACACAACATGACCTGGATGACTGAGAACCTACATAGACACATAAAATGATACTGTTGTTGTGTTTCCTCAGAACTGCAGCAGTGTAGCTCTGTTGCACAAGCACCTTCAGCTCCTGCTGCCCCATGCTACGGATATCTTTTCACGCTCAGCCATTCTGATCAAAGAGAGCTCCTGGAATGGCAGCTTGCGTGAGAATCTACAAGGTTAGGACTTCAGAAGAAATGAATATTACATTTGACGCATTTAGTTTTTCTTATGATTTTCAAAAATATGTTGTTTGTGTGTGTCCTCTCCAGATGTGATCTACGTGTCGGCAGCAGGCAGCATGCTGTGCCAGATCATCAACTCATTGCTGCTCCTTCCTGTGTCAGTGGCCCGGCCGCTGCTCAGTCACCTACTGGACCTACTGCCTCCCTTGGATCGCTTGAACAGGTTGCTCCCTGCTGCTTCCCCTCTGGAGGACCAGGAGCTACAGTGGCCTCTTCATGGTGAGCAGTAAATATGTATGCAGTGTGGATTATTATCATTCCCATGTTACATTACCGGTACATCAGCTGTATTGTCCATAAATCATGTTGTTCGTACACTCCTTTGATGGGAAACCGTAGGGAATTTGTTTTCTTTGGATCTCTGTTCCTCACAGAATCTGAGGATAGCAAAACACATTGGTTAATTGAAAATTATATTTGTGGAGCTGTGACAATTCATCTGGAATGAGTCATGTATTTATTTGATGACTGAATCATGGAAATGCATAACAACAGACAAATAAAGCTTTACTTTAAATATTCAAAAGTTGCAACTCTTATCTGCTCTTGGCAGTGTATTCTTAGTACTGCACTGAACTGAACAAAACTAGATGAAGTTAATGAAGTTCTGCCTTTGCCTGCTTCTTCCTGCTCACGTGTAACATTTACCTATGATTTGCCTTTGTGATGGAAAGGCAACTTGTTAATCAGGGATAGTTTTAGTTAAAAACACATTTGATTTACCATTGGTCAGAGTTGCACTGATGATAATCCAGAAAGTCATACCGTATCATCTATCCCAAGAAATGGAAAATTTCCAGTTGTTAAACTTGCCTTGGTATGCTTATTTAGTCAGATTACTTCAGATAATCGACTTTTCTCTTTGCCTTATTATGCTCTACAGAATGAGTATGCAATATTTCAGCATGCTAGTTTGCTGTTGTATAATAATGAATCAACACAATGGAAAAACTGTTGACTGTTTTAATCTGAAAACAGGAAAATCCTTCAGTACTTTATCATGCTAATATTCTCTGTTTAGATTTGCCGTGTGTTTTCCAGTGCTTTTTATAGAAATAATTTGGAATTTTAAACCTTCATTGTTGAGGATAAAAGAGAAGCTTAAAGAAACTGAAATTTCAGAGTTTTGGTTTCATCTGTGGTAACACCTTCTTGCCAAAGAAAAGTATGTTACAAGTCAAGCGGTCCAATGGTTGCAATGTCTCAGTTCTCCTCAATCCACTGACTCTCTTCAGCACAAAAGCTGGACTGTATGTGACAAAATTACGATATTCATAAAACTTTTTTCTCATTAAAATATGGGTACTTTTAAAAAATAAATTCACCACCAGTCCATGGAAATTTGGTTTAGATTTTTTTGAAATTTTTGCTTATATAATGTAATATAATATACTCCTGGCATGATCATATGCTTTGAAATAAACTATAGGAATTTGCAAAACAGAAAAAGATTAAACATATGTCCCAACCTTAACCTTTTTTTCTGCTCACTAGGACAATTTTCAGGATAAACTCAACTTGGTTAATTCTTTACTTGATAATTTTCTCTAGTCATATGCCTATTTCTGGAAAAAAAAAAGGAAATCCAAATATTGTCAGTTGCATTATAAAATGCACTGCCACTGAAGAAACATTGCACCACACAGCATATTTATAAATGTCTGGACATTAAGCTGGAAGCAATAGTCTGAGTCAGTATCATCTATTCACTTTTAAACGATAGAGGTTCCGTCATATGTTCAGCTCCCATTCTTCAGCATTAAGATGGAAGATTGAAAGAAATGTAAGGCATTATACATTTGATTATCAACTAACGATTGGATTTAACCTTTGTAATCTGTTAGGTACCTCCGACTTTGCTGAGCCAGCCACAGGAATGCCCCTGCCACAGCCGGCACTATCCTGGGTGTGGCTTGTTGACTTGGAAAGGACAGTTGCTCTGCTAGTTGGCCGTTGTCTTGGCGGGATGCTACAAGGAGCCCCAACCTCACTGGAGGAACAGGATACTGCTTACTGGCTCAAAACCCCCCTTTTCAGTAATGGATTGGAGATGGATATCCCTCAGTTAGGTAGAGAGGGAAAATGTCATTTCTTTGATCACTGCAAATTTTCATAACTAGATGAGAGAAATGATCCCAAATGTTACTATGCTGTTAATTTTGTTCTGTATTCCATTATTTATTTGTTGTCTTTTCCTTGATGCTGAGATGTCTAGTTTGTTGTTTTTTGTTCTGTAGACACCTGCATCAGCTCACTGCTGGAGGCAGCACTGTCAGGCAATGAAGAGCAAAAACCCTTCGACTGCACTGTGCGCCCTGACATGAGTGTCCTGGTGGATTTGGCAATGGGCTCCTCTAAGGAACCTGCCAACAGCCTCTGGATCAACATGCAGGACTATGCTATTAGCAAAGGTCTGAGTCTGGACTGTCACTGGTACTCTGCCAGGAAGGATATTAGAGATGTCACAATATTTTATCCACTGTTGATTGTCTTCCAGATTGGGATAACGCATCTCTCAGTAATCAGTCCCTCCTGGACACTGTGTCCAGGTTTGTGTTGGCAGCCTTATTAAAACACACAGGGTTGGTGGGTCAAGCCTGTGGAGAGGGAAGGTAATGTAACACACTGTTCTACTGTTGCCATATTCAGCAGCATCTCTCTTTATGTTAATATAGCCCAGTATTTGTGTTTCTGAAATATTAATTTGTTGTTAAAATGCATAAACTTGTGCCCCTGCCTAAATGCTTACTCAATTCCTGTAATTTCGAAGGTGCTCTGGTGGTTTACATCTGATTTCAGATGTGATTTTCTGCAGGTTTCAATCATTATTTTCCAAATCTATATTGTTTTTCCATATTTATGTACTCATTTATTTATACACCTAACATTAGTTTTTGATCAAAATATCCACAGTTCAATATCAGATTAAGATAGTATACATAAATAATTCAAAATGTATCTATTTCCCCTTTAATACTGTGTAATATTGTTTTCCTAGTGCAAACCCAAATTGTCATAAAACAGGTGAATTGGCTTCGAAATTCATTCAATTTTGCACTTTCTCACCAGGTACCAGCCATCTAAAACCCTGGCAGAGGTGTATCGCAGTGTTTACAAGGTACGAAACCGCCTGCTGGCCTGTAAAAATATGGATTTCATCCAGACCCGGTCTTCTTCTCGGGAGAGGAGGGTGAGTACACAGCTGTGTAACATTGCTTAGTATATGTCCTCTAAACTAATCTTACATCTTTTTGACACTTCGCAATCTATGTTTCTCAAACTATGGAAAAATTGTGGGGTGTTTTTCAATTAGCTAAAAATGCACATATTTTCATTCATTCAATTCATTTTGAATACACATGATCAGATTTCAGAAAACCAGGACTCTCTGGACACGGACCCCCAAGAACACTCGTTCACACGCACCATTGATGAGGAGGCAGAACTAGAAGAGAGAGCAGACCGTGAGAGAGAAGAGGGACATCAGGAGCAAGATGATGAAGAGGATGACAGAGAACATGAAGTCATGACTGCTGGAAGTAAGAATCCCTTTCTGGAGCTGCATGTCATCGTGCTTGCAGTGTGCTTATCTCCAGGAACATAAGGGATACTTTAATTTATATATTTAAGTCTTTGAAATCTCTCCATGTTGCCTGCTTTCTTTTATCTTCACATATATTATCTCATGAATGTTTTAGATTATGCAAAAATTATCCAGCTACATCTTAGGTGCATTTTCTCAATGTGTCACAATTATCAACCATATTGATTGGTGATAATATAGAAATTGCCAAAGAAAGAAAAATACAATTTATTTTCAAAGTATCAGAATATTTCAGGTAAATTTAGAAATCACTTTTTGTAACTTCCTTTCCAATAATCTTTTGACAGTGCAACACTTCTTCATACATAATATATACCTAAGCTCATGTTTTTTGGGGGTTTTTGTGTGCAACATACATACTTAATGTTTCCACCCTTCAAATGATCTCCTGTATAGTCATAAAAAAGCACACAATGTCACCTTGCATCTTCCATAAAAAATGAAAGGGTGAAGTGAGGTCAAGAGGTATAGTTAAAATATAAAGAGATTCATTTGCTGATTTAAAAAAATCATTTTTTTGAGCTCAGATCTGAACTCTGCCAGTAGAGTTCAGCTGATGGATGGCCTCAGAGTTCCAAAGTGGTGCTCTGGCTCCCACAATGCTGAGTTTAAGTGAAGAGCAGCTGAGGAACAGCGTAGGGCGCGAGACTGGGTGTAGGGCTGGAGAGGGTCTCACAGGTATTGGGGATACATTAAGGTAAGAATATAAGGTATGAAGCAGGGAGAGTTAAATATGGGATGTTCAACCTGCATTTGGCACAAGGATGATTTTTAGGTACAGTTTTAGAGCCATTGAAGACTTAAATTAGTTGTACCAATGAGAAGGGTTTAACTATATGAGTTGTAGCATTTGACTAAGTCGTATGTTATTTTATGTGTGAAAAATGTTTTGATTGACAAAAATGTCCAATGGGATTGAAATTTTACATCAAGATGAGACTGAAAGATGTATAATTTTACCATGCAGAATTGCTTGATGTTTTTTAGTGCTGTTGATTTAGCAAAAAAAATTGTTAGTCAGTTAAAAATCAACCCATGACCTTAAATCAACAGAAAGTGACCTCCTGAATATTCTTCACTACTGTGGAAAACAATAACACAGTGAATCAATTGATTCTAATTTAATTATGGAACTACAGAACAGGAGGTCAGGATGTTGGTACCATCATTTGGTTTCTATTCTGAAGAATTTGTTGTTATACCTGTGTCATGCAATGATGAAGAGGCGTGAGCTTATGAAATTATTGTTGGGCTAAAAAGTGTGGTAATGAAACTTGGAATTTGCATGAGTAAACCTGGAGTAAACCCTAATGCAGCTTCTGCTTGTCCTCTAACCCAGCATTATTTGTTTGTGTGTTTGTGCCTATCGCACAACACAGAAATCTTTCAATGTTTCCTCTCAGCTCGGGAGGTGGCTCGCAGCCGTGACAGAGAGAGGGTCACCAGCACAGGCCTGGGATCCTCCGTGTCCCGTAGTGGAGGAGCGGGAAGCGTCGGATGTGGTGTTGAGGAGGATGGCAGTCTGTCTCAGGAAGTGAGGAGGGGCAGTACAGATCTCCCTGAGGGCCAGGACCTCTACACTGCTGCTTGTAACTCAGTGATCCACCGCTGTGCCCTGCTGGTGCTTGGGGTGAGTCCTGTGCTGGGAGAGCTGAGCAGGCAAAACCAAGAGGACAGCGTGAGTCAGTCTGCTGCCGGAGCCCAGGAGTCTTTGAGCTTCATGACCAGGTCAGTACTACTCTACTTTCAGAACTAATATACATTACCGACATCCTAAAAATGTGCGTTCCCTTTATGATTCACTCACCAGACATACCATGATGTCTTTATTTATACTAAGAGGAAATTAGTTCTGTTTATGGTAAATGAGAAAATTGTCAGGATTAAGGCGGATGAATTAGTGTGGAAAAATACCTATTTTTTCTAATACATAGGTGGTTAGAAAGGTTTCAAATGAGAAAAAAATTGCTTTTTTAATGAATGCGGAAATCTGTGTGAGAGGTCGTCATGAAAACAGTGTCTGCTCATCATTCTGAGATTATTTAGTCAGAAAAAGTAGGAGTATGTCCTTTTGCAAAAAATATGTGAATTCCAAGAAATAACTTTGAGATTTTGCTGAAGTGAATTCATTTCTAAGCTTTTTGCCCTTTCTTTTTTGTTTTCTGTGCTGCTACTCATTCTTTGCTGTGGCAGATTCGAGAAAGTAACAATTACAGTAATTGTAATATTCACAAGTTACACCATATATTGCTAAAGGATAGTAAGTATTTAGTCAGATTGACATGATTTTGGACTTTAACGGTCGTCTGGACCAGTTAACTTAAAAAAGTTAGACTCCCAGAGAACAGTACTCAATGATCTGACCCCTTTGAGATTCATTTGCAATTTGATATGGAGTGGCACAGATTGTTTTTTTTTTGTTTGTTTTTTTATGCCTATGTGACAGTGGAATATTTTTGGTTCTTTTGTATGACCTCGAATTTTTGAAACCTATCAAAATAATGAAGGAAAATACTGTATAGTAGGGCAAAAAAGTATTTAGTCAGCCACCAATTGTGCAAGTTCTCCCACTAAAAAGATGAGAGAGGCCTGTGATTTTCATCATAGGTACACTTCAACTATGAGAGACAGATTTGGGGGAAAGAATCCAGGAAATCACATTGCAGGATTTTAATGAATTACTTGGTAAATTCCTCGGTTAAAGTAAGTATTTGGTCACCTACAAATGAGCAGGTTTTCTGGCTCTCACAGACCTGCAAGTTCTTCTTTAAGAGGCGCATCTGTCCTCCACACACAACCTGTATTAATGGCGCCTGTTTGACCTGGTTATCAGTAGAAAAGACAACTGTCAAGCTCAAACAGTCATACTCTAAAATCTGCAGTGGCCATGACCAAAGAGCTGTTAAAGGACTTCAGAAACAAAACTGTAGTCCTGCACCAGGCTGGGAAGACAGAATCTGCAATACAAATGCAGCATGGTGTGAAGAGATCACTATGGGAGCAATTATTAGAACATGGAATACATACAAGACAACTGATAATCTTCCTCAATCTGGGGCTCCGCACAAAGTCTCACCCTGTGGGGTCAAAATGATCACTAGAACGGTGAGCAAAAATCCCAGAACCATACGGGAGCAACCTAGTGAATGACCTGCAGAAAGCTGGGACCAAAGTAATAAAGACTACCATTAGCAACACACAATGCTGCCAGGGACTCAAATCCTGCTGTGCCAGACATCTCTCTCTGCTTAAGCCAGTCTATGTCCAGGCCCATCTGGTAAAACCAAAATAGTCCTTTTTGGTAAAAACTCACCTTGTTGTGTTTGGAGGAGAGAGAATGCTGAGTTGCATCCAAATAACACCATACCTACAGTGAAGCATGGGGGTGGAAACATTATACTTTGGGGCTGTTTTCTGCAAAGAGACCAGGATGACTGATCTGTATAAAGGAAAGAATGAATGGGGCCATGTATCGTGAGATTTGGAGTGAAAACCTCCTTCCATCAGCAAGGGCATTGAAGATGAAATGTGGCTGGGTCTTTGAGCATAACAATGATCCCAAACACACAGACAGGGCAACAAAAGAATGGCTTCGTAAGAACCATTTCAAGGTCCTGGAGTGGCCTAGCCAGTCTCCAGATCTCAACCCCTCAGCAAATCTTTGGAGGGAGTTGTAAGTCTGTGTTGCCCAGCGACAGCCCCAAAACATCCCTGCTCCAGTAGAGCTGGGGAAGTGGGTCAAAATACCAGCAGCAGTGTGAAAATCTTGTGAAGACTTCCAGGAAACATTTGACCTCTGTCATTGCCAACAAAGGGTATATAACAAAGTATTGAGATGAATGTTTGTTATTGACCAAATACTTATTTTTCACCATAATTTGCTTTTTTTTTTTTTAAATCAGACAGTGGTTTATTATTTATTTATTTTTTTCCTCTCAGAGTGAGTTTTTTTTTTTTAGCTCCTTCTGTCTCTTATTGTTGAAGTGTACCTATGATGAAAATTACAGGTGTTACTCATCTTTTTAAGTGGGAGAACTTGCACAATTGGTGGCTAACTAAATACTTTTTTTTGCCCTACAGTAAACACCCATGATAGGGAAACAGGCAAGCCTGTATTATTTGGTAAAATCCATAAATATGCAGATGACACTGTAAAATGACCATCTCAGGAATAAGGGGGAGCCTTGAGACTTGATCTCCCAAACATCTGGAGAAACATGGAAATATACTTTACTCCTTCTGGCCCTGATAATGATCACCTGCTCATAACCTACTAAACATATGTGGGTGGCTTCCGTACAGGAGCCGAGGCAAAGTTTGGAAATTTTAGTTAGCTGTGAGTTGTGCCTGGGGCAGAATGGGCCAGTTATATTATAAGGTGTTGTTGTATAGCCCAATAAGTACTGGATTTTTGTAGCTTATATTCTGTACATCGTATTTACAAAAGTACTTTCAACAACATAATTATCCAATGTCTACCCACTCCTTAAAAGCTCTATTCTGTAAAGTGGCCCAGTTAGTTTTTAACTGAATATATTTATATGTGTATTTCTCACATTACTTATCTATGATCAGCCTTTAAAAGTTTACATTTAGCTTAACAAATGCTTGAATATCTGCTACAAGCAGTTGTATTTACGTCAGTTTTAAACCAGAAAAATGCCTGTCTAATATGAAAGTCAAGAAGTAATGTTGACCTTAGAAAGCAGCTTAAAGTTGAACAGATATCACATATTAGTTGGATGTAAAACTCAGGTTGTTGTTATAGTTCAACATTGAACTGAAAGCCAAAAATGTCAAAGGATATCAATGTAATCTTTTGTATTTTTAATTTTGGCCAGCCAACAACCTGACTTAAGCCAGCTGTCGTCACTATCTCAGTTAAAGTTAAACTTTGTTGACACCTCTAGTGAATGTCAATGTCTTAATGACCTTGGTCCAGTTAGAAATGTAGATGACCCAAGCTGATCAATTTTCTTCCAGTGAGAAAGGACAACATTTTACATTTATGCTCAGAGGCATTAAAGGCAAGTGTTGACTAAAATTGGCCCACTGATATTTTGATAAGGTAACAATTTGTGATATTACTTTTCATCATTCAGAGCCAAACAGACAAGTGCACTAGTTATTACCCTCTTCTGTTTTATAGTGGAGTGTTTGCTTACTGTTTATATTGGACTCACAAGCAGGATTAGTATAACAGTAGTCCAATTTAAGTGTTTTTGTGTTAAATCTACATCTGTAAATGGTTTGTATAAACATTCTAACGCTGTTTGTATCCATAGGAGTGAGAGCCTTAGTGCAGAGAGCCGCTCCGTGCAGAGCAGCCCCAGCTACAAGCTGATGAAATCCAGGAGTGAGTCAGACCTCTCCCAGCCAGAGTCAGATGAGGAGGGTTACACTCTGGTACAGCACATGTGCACGCACACCCACTCAATGCCTCTTGTTTTTATACATGTTTTTCTTCAGGATACACTGATGGATTGGCTGATGGCTAGAATCAAACAGTTTTCAGCTCAATAGACCAGAGCCTGGCTGATCTGTCTTATTATAACCAATTTTATGCAGATGAAGCCTACAAACATGACATTATATTAATGTGTTGTAACTGTTTTTACTTGGTAATGATAAGAAATAAAATCGACTAAATTGGTGTTTATTTTCTCTTGAATTGTTGATACAAGTTCTGGTGCATTTTATAAGATTTCTTTTGGGGATAGCTCCAGAATTTTCTTTTTATGAAATACAAATGACAAAAATGTTTTTTTTTTTTTTAATTGATGAGGGTGAGTTTTATTTATATTTCCAAAAAACAGAAGGACATACAACTTAAAAATAAACACAGGGCCATCACTGAGGACTAAGTCTTCAGAATCAAAGGTATAATATCTTTGATACCACATGCTTCTCGGTGTTGATTATTTCAGTATGGAATGATTAAGGAGCACCTTTGTAAAGAATGGTCATTTTCATTTCAAGACTTGCTGTCATTCTTTTCATTAGACAAACTTCTTATGATTTCTCTATCCACTGAATTGAAATTTAGGGTTTTTTTAGTTATGATTGCCTCCGGTTTTGGGGAAAAAATCGGGGAGTATCCAAAATATTAACCTCTGCTTTTTATTTAGCTTCTTTTAACGTACCTTTCCTAGCAAAATAGCCCAATCCCTATTGAAACATTTACTTCTCAGACGTTATCAGTTTCTTCTCCCACATTTCTCAGTAACACTTTAATTGTTGGAGGAACACAAAATGTGTGGCTCCCTATTTTTAACCAACCATTCTCAAAATTGTGGAAAATTCTCTGCACAATGTATTGGCAGTGGAGATTAATACACCTTTGCTAAGTGATTGAAGTCACAAAAGATAAGACATGTCTTTGTTTTAAATATCCTAGAAGATTCTCAATATTTCCATCATGGCAGGGAGAGATGAGTCATGGAGGTGGTGAATGTGAATGGGTCATATAGCCACTGAAAAAAATTTGTGGTGGGAAATTGGCTTGTTTAATATCTTGAATGCTTGACAACCAAAAGCCCTCTTCAGTTCTACTGAATGGGAATTTCAGACATTTAGATACTAGGGTGACCCTCAAGATAGTTGCCACTTGTCCATTGGACTGAAAAGGGCTTCCAATGCAGTTCAGGACCGATATACATTTCGACTGTCATGGCCCTAACAATTCCAGTAATGATCCAAATATCTCCCGTTCATGCCCTCACTTGGGTGACCTTGTCCCACCTTTCCCTTAAGGTGTTGATGACTCTTTAACAGTGACTGAGTGAGTTCGTGTGTAACATGTCTTCTTCAGGGTCAACCTTTTCAACCTTTATTACTTTTTAACTATCCGGTCTGTTGAAACTAAAGCCTCCCGGAAAAGAGCTAAAACCTCTTAGAGAAAGTAAGCAAGAGATTTTACAGTAATTAGGATATTTTGAATTAAAGTTGTAGCCTGAATAACACTGACTGAATAACAGTGACGGGATATAGGCGTCTAATACTTAAAGTGATTGTTCAATCTCAGATAATGAGATTAACCATGAAATGTACGTAAAGGTTTGTGTTTCTTCTTTCAGAGTGGAAGGAGAAATGTTGACTTGGACTTGGCCTTCTCCCACAAAAAGAGAGGTAAAAATTTTTACAAAAATGTTGTTAAGTTTGAAGCAAGGATAATGCAGGTTTATCTTTCATATGCTACTTTTATCTCTCTGTCTTTCACTCCTGTGTGGATAGTTTATTTGCTTCTTTTGGGGCAGTTGAGCCCCAAACACAGAAGGAGCTCCAAGCAAGTAAACGATGGCATGTTTTTTCTTTTGATAGCCCATATCTCCATGACTGCTATTCATCTCACATGATGAGGGCCAGCAACTTCATCATCTGTCTGATTAGACTGAAAATGCATTTATGACAAAAAGAACTTTTGAAGAAAGGAAAAAGCACAATTTCATTCTGCTTGGGATGTTTGTGACTCTGCAAAATGATGACTCATTCCTCCTGAAAAACTGGGTTTTTCACGCTGAATAATTTCATGGAATTACCAGTTGGGATAGCACAGAAATCATAAGCTCTGACAATGTGACTTCACTGTTGTCAGTTATGTGGAAAAATCAGTCCTGATTACCATTCCACATCTCAACTGCAGCATTTTCCCCTCAGTGGACACTGGAAATTCAATGTACCCATTGGAGTTGAACTCTTAATTGTTGGTAAAGGCTTGTTGCAGCATGAAGAACCTGCATTAGGTCATTTGGTGAACTCTGGAGTAATAATGCATTGCTAGCTCTTTAGGTGCATAATAGCAACATGGTCCATCCATCAAAAACTGATAGTATACATTTGTGGGTCTGAAATACCTCTGTCCCACTTTACCTAGGTATGCTTCACAGTTCTCCAGACTCCCTGGCTGATTCATGGTTCCGGGCCAAGCTGAGTTGCCAACGGAGCTACAACTCCACATACTCATATGAAGAGTCGGACTTGGACCTGAGCCGCTCTATGGGAATCCATGCTCTTATAGACAACATGGTCAGCTTTATCAGTGGTGATGTGGGTCTAGCTCCAGCCTTCAAGGAGCCAGAAGAAAACATGTCCACCAGCCCACAGGCCACTATCCTAGCCATGGAGCAACAGCAAAGTAGAGCTGAGGTAAGAGACCCATCAAGACTCTTCAGGGATTTGTTGTCAAGCCAAATGCAAGAACTGAAATACGAATCTGTTTTTTCCCTTATGCAAAATAAATGTATGTCAATATTAGACAAGGGGCTTCTAAATTTTGTGGTATTGTTTTGTTCCTACATCATCTATCCCTACTATATCTTGGACTTTTATTCTTGACCTTAAAAGAACTGTTTGAAAAGTAAGCCACATTTGGCTCCCTATTGATTCTGTTTGCAAGTTTGATTTGAAATAAAACAACCCTCTGTAGATGAGGGAGGATGAGAAATGTCAAGCAGTTCAACAGTGAGGATCAGTCTTGCCTTAATAGAACCGGTAGTTTAGGAACTCTTATATACAATGCATATGGTTGCAACAAAAACGCCTAGTTACTTCTATTGCTTAGCTTCATTCAGCTTTTGTAATATATCATCTTCCTAAGGGGATATATTAGGATCCCAAGACACAGGTAACTCTTGTAAACGTGATCAAAGATTTGCTTGAGGTGTTCATGGCTGTAGATTCACAGATTACATAAGCATTTTTTAAAATAATCATCAGCAGATGTTTGCTTAGTAGCAGATAATCCAAACTGTCTGCTAATAAAGTTATGCCACACAAATTTACATTCTGTGTAATAAACAGGGACATATTAGCAGATACATGTTTTATGTAATAAAACTTTATAGGATTGAGCAATTATTTTTTGACTGCCTGTGGACAGGTCATATTTTTGTGTCATGATAGGGCGAGGCCAATATATACAGTTGCAACCATAGGTATTGGGTGTTATTATTTATAACAAAGTAACACCATCAGACTTAATGTTTGAATGTTTTTGTTGTTGTATCACAAAAAAGCATTTTTAAGGCAAGCAAGGGTTCTGCAAAAGCTCTGAACACACAGGCACAAAACATACAAGAAAGAATAAAAGAATGTATAAGTATAGACATAAGGATATACATTTAACAGAAATTTGTACATGAGAAGAATGCCCCATGTGCTCCATAAAAGTGTCAACAGATACAGCCTGCCTGTACACATTGCTGCACCGAGGAGCCAGGGTTACAAAACCATTGTGTTAAAAAATTAATGAATGCTGAGCAATTGAAGTTAGTAGGTGTTTTTTTTTCTTTGTTTTGTTTTTTTTTAGGTTAGCATTACATTAATATAACTCAAACAATTGTAAGAATTGTGTTCAACAGCTAAACTTGTTAGCCTGTCAATATCTACCTGACCAGCAGCATGGTTTATTTCTGCAGCTACGATTGGAAGCTCTCCATCAGATTGTTGTGTTGATCTCTGGTATGGAGGAGAAGGGTTGCCAACCAGGAAATGTGGATCGAGCCAGCAGGTCCTTCCAGTCATCCTCCCTGCTCACCTCTGTCAGGTTGCAGTTCCTGGCTGGTTGTTTTGGCCTTGGCACTGTGGGTACTGGAGGGCTGAAAAGAGAGAGTGTGCAGCTGCATCATTATCAGGTACAATTTTCGCACTTTCAGAGGTAGCTGTTGTTATACCTTTCTAGACATTTGCATTGTAAACCTCGGGTATAATATATATAGACCATTAAGAAATTGTATTTACAAAGTATTCAATTGCCCTGTATGACCCATGTTTTTTGAAGGATGGTGTAAAGGCAGCAAAACGGAGCCTCCAGATGGAAATCCAAACAGCTGTTCATAAGATCTATCAGCAACTATCGGTGACCCTGGAAAGAGCATTACAGGCAAACAAGCACCACATAGGTATAATTTCAAAAATATTTATCACAATTACATGTTTTCATTCCAAATATAGGATTTGACATCATCACAATCAATTAGATTAGATTTCTTGCTACCCTGGGACTTTTAGAAATGGCCCCATATAGAGACATGAGGGGAATATTCAAAACAGCTTTAATGGGCAAAACGTTCTCTCATCCAGGCAATTCTTTCAGGTCCTTACTGAATTCTGTCATCTCTGCCTTCTTTCTCCATCTTAGAAGCCCAGCAACGCCTCCTACTGGTGACTGTGTTTGCACTGAGTGTGCGTTACCAGCCTGTGGATGTCTCCTTGGCCATTTCTAGTGGGCTACTCAATGTCCTGTCCCAGCTATGTGGCACAGAGACCATGCTGGGACAGCCTCTTCAGCTTCTGCAAAAACAAGGAGTGTCCCAGCTCAGCACTGCCCTCAAGGTGGCGTCCACACGGCTGCTGCAGATACTGGCCATCAGCACTGGGTAAGAGACTCAGGTGGTTTTGAGACCAAATGGAGAACCTAAGAAAGAAAAGATGTATTAACAGCTGTGACTCCTCTGTGGTTTGTAGGACTTATGCAGACAAGCTGAGTCCAAAGGTTGTCCAATCGCTGCTGGACCTTCTATGCAGCCAGTTAAAGAACCTGCTTTCCCAGGCAGGAGTAAGTCTGGTATCATCTGGAAAAGAGCAAGAAGATAAACAGAAGGACGGCTCAGATCCTGAAAAGAAAGATTTCAGAGGTAATGAATGGAAGGAGTTGTTCAATTTAATGACTTGACAATTGGTGTCTATATTGCTTAAGTTATTACATTTAGTGTCCTCAGAAACAAATATCATTGAATGATGAGAAATGTTCACATTTTCCCAACAAAACTTTAGCCCAAATTTTGTCAAAACTCAAATATATTGTGTGCGTGTGCGTGTGTGTATGCGTGTGTACAGGAGACAACTCGGTAGGAAAGACAAGACTTAAGGCAAAATTATTGAAAAAATATGTTCCCTAAAACCCCTAAAAAGAATTTCTTTGATTTCTTGATCATGTGATATATCCACACTCACACATACATATATATACACAGTATATGCATACATATACTGATCATATATATATATATGTGTGTGTGTGTGTGTATACATATATGAATATATATGCACACATGTATGTATGTATTTATGTTTGTGTGTGTGTGTATACATACACATGTATGTATGTACAGTATATACATGTGTGTGTGTGTGTGTGTATATATGTATGTATGTGTGCATTTATATACACCCACATATATACACATATGTGGGTGTATATGCTCAGTAGTAGGCATATATATGCTCAGTATATGCATGCACATATATTTATGTGAATGTGGAGATATCACATGATCAAGAAATCAAGGAAATTAATTTAAAGGGTTTTCAGGGAACATTTTTTTCTATTGTTTTGCCAGAAGTCTTGTCTTTCTTACCGAATTGTCTCCCTCTCCCATACGCTTTATATTTAATTTTTTAGAATTTGGGGAATAATGCAAATTTGCATGAAAATAGCTGAGCGATTAAAAATATATTGTCTACTTCACACAGAATTACAATGTGAGAGGCAAAATAATAGTCAGTCATGTGGTCATTTTTTCTTTTTTTTTTTGGCTTTTCCAGCTTTGCTTCGTAAGCAGCACACAGCTGAGCTCCACCTGGGAGACTTTCTTGTCTTTCTCAGGAGAGTCGTGTCTTCCAAAGCCATCCAGTCCAAAATGGCTTCCCCCAAATGGACTGAAGTGCTGCTCAACATTGCTGCACAGAAATGCTGCTCAGGTGCTTCTAGCTCATTAATACCATGTGAGCAGTGGTTTTATGTTAAAATGAAAACTCAGATAAGACTCAAACATTTGATTTCTGGTAATTCTAGGGGTCCCTCTGGTGGGGAACTTGAGAACACGTCTTTTAGCTCTTCACGTACTTGAGGCTGTCCTTCCTGCTGGAGAGGCTAATATGGAGGATGATCAAATGACTCAGGTGGGTTTTTGAAATTTCTTAACACAATAATCTTGTACTTGGCACATTCTGTATTTTTAATTGCAACAAATCTGATGGCTAACACTAACATTTTAGTCAAGTATTCCAATTATCGTTGTCAAATGAAGAGATTTCATCTCACATCCTCGAGGGCTTTTCACAGTTAACAAACACAGTGATCCAGCAGATCTGTGTTGACATTGAAAACTCCCCATGATCCCGTAGAGCTGAAAAACTTCTCAGGTGGGAGATGAAATGTCTTCCAGAGAAAAATCTAGTCCAGGGGCCACAAAACATTTGACAATGATTAACTTGACCCTGGATGACTGAGAACCCACATAGAAATGTGTTATGATAATTTACCAAAACTTAGGCAAACATAAATCACCCATACCGGTTCTCTTAATGGTGTTCTCCTTTGTTATTATGTTACTATCTTCACAAATTCAGCATTCAAGTTTGCTTTGGTAATGTGGAATTTTTGCTGTAGTTAGACCCAATAAATGATTGAAGGCAGTTCTTTTACAAGGAAAACAGTTGCACTTGGTCTTCTGACACGTAAACAACAAAGAGTTTAAGTCACCAAACATACCTTCATTTTATGATTGTGGTATAAATGTTCATGGGAAAATTTTTCTTTTTATGGATAAAACACCCCTGTTGGCCAAATTCAACACAAACTAAAAGTCCATTGTATAGATAATCCAAATGATACTGGGTTTTAGAATTTTCTTGGGTTTGGATGCTTTTACCAGACCCAGCAACGTCAGTCTGAGTTTGTGAGTTTGTCATTCAGGTCGTCGAGCGATTGTTTTCTCTGCTGTCTGACTGTATGTGGGAGGCTCCCATCGCTCAAGCCAAGCATTCAGTCCAAATTAAAGAAAAGGTCCAGGAACTCAAACTCCAGGTAAATTACCAATCATTATTCTTTCCCCGATTGATTCTGACATATCCCTACTTGTTTTGGGATTGAGAGTTTGTTTTCAATCTGTAGGGAGAGGCAGAGGAGGAGGATGAGAACCTTCCCATTCAGGAAGTGTCCTTTGACCCAGAGAAGGCTCAGTGTTGTGTGGTGGAGAATGGACAGGGTCTGACTCATGGGAGTGGGGGTAAAGGCTATGGCCTGGCCTCCACTGGTATCTCCTCCGGATGCTACCAGTGGAAGGTAAAATGTTACCAAATCCAATCTTCTTGTGACAAAATAATAGTATCATTGAGCCAGAGTTATTCACTTTAAAATTCAGGTGTGGTTTAGATTTTTCAAGTGACACATGACGAACATTACAATGTCTGGCTGGAATTATGATTCAGAAAAAAATCTGAAGCTCAGACTTATTATTGCTTGCCCGTAGGACGATTATATGCATCAGTATTTATTTTTCTGCAAAATAATAACAAATGGCATTTTAAATGATAAAATTGCAATGAAATGAACCGCAAATGTGAACAACATCCTAAATCTATGTATTTCATAAAAGATGGATTGCCTTAAATTGAGAAATCATTTTATGGTTAAATGTTTTTGTATAATTAGGTCCAGAGCCTGCTGTTCCATCTTAAAGATAAATAGCAGAATTTCTAAAAATGAACAAGAAATCACATTACATTTCTTGTTACATTTCTCATTACATTTTCAGTTTAATAGTTAATGTTTATTCAGTCCATATTATGCATATGAGAATTCTGTTTTAGCCAACGCATGTGTTTTTGTCAGTGTTTTAAACAACCACCTTTTTGCTAATATGCAACCATTGCAAAATATTTTGTTTGTTTTTAGTTTTACATTGTGAAGGAGAACAGAGGTAACGAGGGTACGTGTGTGGGTGTGTCCCGATGGCCCGTGCATGATTTCAACCATCGTACCACGTCAGATATGTGGTTGTACCGTGCTTACAGTGGCAACCTATATCATAATGGTGAGCAAACACTGACACTCAGCAGCTTCACCCAGGGAGACTTCATCACCTGTGTGTTGGATATGGAGGCCAGAACTATTTCATTTGGAAAGAATGGAGAGGTGAGAGACGGGGGGGGGGGCAATATACGTTTGTCTCATTCAATATAGCATGAAATATAAGTTGCTTTTATGTAGTGATAGTTTTGCTTTTGTTTTTGTGAATATTTGGCCTGCATAAAAAGGGTTGTTTTAAATGGAAAGAACACAATAGCCGAACCCCAAACAGTCATCATTGTTTGACTGAATGTACTCATTATCAAGTTCTCTTAACGTTTACTGTACTTATACCACCTTCACAAAGTCTTTGACACAAATTAATTTAATTTAATAATTGTCAGTTAAAATTTTGACATATGACTGCACCCATATGGTCATTTTTAGTTGAGTACCCTACACTGCTGTCAAACTGTACAGTTTTGAAAATCGCAGTAATAGAGACAGCCCATAGAATAAGCATTACAGATATGTTTTTACTTGATTTTTCATAGGAGCCCAAGTTAGCCTTTGAGGATGTGGATGCTACAGAACTCTATCCCTGTGTGATGTTCTATAGCAGTAACCCAGGAGAAAAGGTGAGGCATTTTTTCCCGGAGTGGGTTTGACTGGCTCATCTCTGTGAGTCACGCATATGTTAGCATCAACAGGAGTTGAACATCAATCCAATCAGCCTAATTAGCATTGATAATGAATGAGATAGAGATGCTCTCAGAGGCAAGTCTATCCAGTAGTTTTAGTGTGTCAGTGCCAAAAATATGTTCTCTCTATGTTTTATTGTAAGAAGCGATCAATGTTGGACTAGCTTTTGTGTGTGTTCTTCTGATGTGCTAGCAATTTTTTAAGAAAGGCTTTGTTTTACTTATCCTTCCTAGGTTAAGATCTGTGACATGCAGATGCGGGGCACACCTCGGGACCTTTTACCTGGAGATCCAGTTTGTAGCCCGATGGCCACTGTCCTAGCTGAGGCCACCACACAGCTGATCCGTATTTTGCATCGCACAGATGACTGGAAACACCGCATCAACAAGACCATGATTGAACGTCTTCAAAAGATCAAGCCTTGTTTCAGGGAGTCAGCCAACGCTTCTAGCAGTTGTGGCGTTCAGAGGCTGAAGAAAAGCCGATCAGTGCAGAGCCGCGAGGAACACGACGCCCACCGAGAGAGCCAGGAGACACCCGTAAGGACGGAGGAGGAGAGAGGACGGCATGGACGGCAGCATGGCTTAGGGGAGCTGTCAGAACACCACCTAAGAACTCTCTGCACAGAAGTGTGGCCAGTCCTTGCAGTCATTGGAGGTGCTGATGCTGGCCTGCGTGTAGGTGGGCGGTGTGTGCACAAACAGACGGGACGGCATGCTACCATGTTAGGGGTGGTGAAGGAAGGCAGTACCTCCGCAAAGGTGCAGTGGGACGAGGCTGAGATCACCATCAGGTACTTGAAATCGTGTTCTTTTAACTCTATTTTTATCACTTTCTGTGCCAATTTTTTTTTTTTTTTTGTTGTTCACAGTGAGGAGTGGATACATGTAGAATCAGGTGGCATTTTTTTCTCAGTGCTTCATAAGTTTAAATGCAGCAGTGCTATGTAGCATTGGATCTTTTCAAGTCATGCCACGAGTTTTTCAAAAAGCCAGATGATATGTCTGATAGGAACATTAAAATAAAGAGAGGAATATATATACTCATTAGCAGATAGCCTCAACTGAATGTAAATAGTGAGTTAAGTTAATCAGATCAGTGAATCAATGTTTAGGCTCCTTCCAAATGTTGATGAAAACCTGACATCACTTATGCGAGTTGGGTTGAATGTCTGATAGGAAAGGTCAGTGTCAAGCAGATTTGATATCAGATTTTCTTTATCCAGCAGCGCTCTAGTCCAAAGTCTATCTGTTGTCAGTTGAGCCAGTGTGATCATGACACCAAAACTGTCATAACATCTCGTGCAGGTGTTGTAACAAAACCTCTGCAACTTCCAGAATTAATTTATGATGTTAACTTTAATTTTCCAGCTGCTCTGATGCTGAAATATACAATTTCTGCTGGATGGATATTTTAAACTGGGCAACATTGTTATAAGATCTGGCAGGATTTTCCTGGAATCAAACAGTGCTTGTCTATAAGAGGATACTGATGGTATTTTAGATGCATGTTATCTTTGTTGCATATCTGTCACAGTGATTATTCACTGTTGACAATTCTGAAGTGATCGTGGTCTACAACCTTATAAGACATTTTCACTGTTCTGACTGATAAAGATTTTTTGTCAACTGTTTTAGAACATTTTAGTCAGCCATACAACAGTTTTTTCCATGGTACATGTGCAATATACTTTTGTGAAGGTAATCAGGTAAATCACAACATGACTTATAAAAATGGATCTGAATATAATTTCTAAATGTTTCTCAGTGCGTGTCTTCACTTTCCTTACATGCACAAACCCCTTGCTTCTTAATCATCTTTTTTTGTTCTCCCTTGCTTAGGTGATGTGTTTTCATATGCGTTATTAACGTACCCTTGTGCATAATTTTTAATCCATTGCTCTTTGCACGAACATTTCTACCATTAAGCAGAATTTTTTTTTGCCTTACCCATACATTGCTTTTTTTGTCTCTTGCAATGCATGCTGTGCTCTGTCTCTCCTGCCCCTTCCCTCACTTTGTGTTTCCTTTCCTTTGTCTCTTTTTCACTCTCCACTCACTTCTATTAAAGCTTCCCAACTTTTTGGTCACCTAGTGACACTCCACTGTACAACCTGGAACCCTGTGAGCCATTGCCCTTTGATGTGGCACGATTCCGTGGCCTCACAGCCTCCCTGCTGCTGGATCTCACCTACCTTACCAGTATCCATGAGGAAACAGCTGCCAAGCTCAGTGCTCGCCGCCACGAGAAGAAGCATCGCAATGCAGCCTCTACTGGACATGAACCCACCAGCAGCGAAGAGAAGGCAGACAACGAGGGGTTTAACCGGACTGAAGCAAAGGACAATGTTGGATCTGCTCCTGGAGCAGCACCAAACACAGCAACGTCTGACATGCGTGTGTCCCACAGTCTTGATGAGGTCAAAGCACACGTGGCCCCCAACTCAAAGTCAGAAAGTGAGATTTCCTCTGTGGCTAGTGCTGGAGGAAGTGGGAATGAGGCCCTTTTTTCTCCCACTCCTCACATTCCTGCTGAGGGCAACAGAAAGAAGGGCCACGAGCATGGCCCCCGCAGCCATGAGCCCTATCCCTCTTTTATTGCTACCCAGTCTGAAATTCATGCTGTGCAGTTGTCCTACCTTTACCTGGGAGCCATGAAGACTCTCAGTGTGCTGCTCAGCTGCAGCAAATATGCTGAGCTTCTCCTTATACCGAAGGTATTAGATCAAAATATTAACTTCACACAATTATACCGACACATTCTTAGTTCTTTTATAGCCATAATTTTTAAATGTCAATAAAACTATTGTATTTGATTGTAAAACAACCACACGGGAATTGCGTGCTAGTACAAAAATGATAACGTTGGACGTAAACGAATAATAACGTTGGATCTACACTGTCATCTCTTTGACCGTCAAGGTTTTACCAGAAGCAGCACCCAGTGGTCACAATGCCGATCTGAATGCCAGCTCCAGTGGGAGCACAGCGGCTACCTCACCAGTTTGCCAAGAGGAGGTGGAGATGCGGGCGGCTCTACAGTTTCTCATGCGGCATATGGTGAAACGGGCAGTGATGCGCTCGCCCATTAAGAGAGCCTTGGGACTGGCGGACTTAGAGAGGGCTCAGTCTATGATATACAAGCTAGTGGTCAATGGCCTGCTGGAGGAGCCCAGTGTGGGAAAGTCAAAGCCTTGTGAGAAAATATTTTATTCGAAATATAGCCCTTAACTGTTCAGTGCAGTTTTTTATTCCAATGACATTTCCGATGTTGCTAAATGTGTTAGGTGTTTCATAAAATGAAATATCAGCATTGCGATAATTTTTTCATTTTTGCTGAGACATTTATCAAAGTTATTGTGTAAACTTGTTTGAATGATAGAAGAATTTATATGGGTGTATCTTCCAACGATCTCTTATTTGTTTTTTTTTGACAATTGTCTGTCTTTTCACAGGTGTTAGAAGTGAGCCAGAGGGGGAGGGGGAAGGTACAGAGGGTGAGCAGCTGGCACAAACCCCAGTCACTACCAGTCCTTCAGCCTCCAGCACCACCTCCTTCATGAGTTCCTCACTAGAGGATACCACTACTGCTACTACACCTGTCACCGACACTGAGACTGTCCCTGCCTCAGAGTCTCCAGGGGTCATGCCCCTCAGCCTCCTCAGGTCAGAACAGATGGTTGCAATGGCTGATGTTAATGATTAACCTTGTTTTTCATTTATGATTGTATTTGAGATGAATATTTGATATATCTCTGTGTTGTGGCAGGCAAATGTTCTCCAGCTACCCAACAACCACTCTAGTTCCAACACGTCGAGCACAAACGCCACCAGTGTCATCTTTGCCAACATCACCTTCAGATGAGGTTGGCCGCAGACAGAGCCTCACCTCCCCAGACTCCCAGCCCAGTAGACCACAAAACAGAGCAGGTACCTGTAAGTATGCCACAATGACATGTTAATATCGCTGTTGTCCAGGGTAATAGCCTGCCCTGAAATGTCACAAAAGCTGGCAAAACATTTTGTTTTCCTGAAATGTACATTGGTGCTCTTTAGCCAGTTTATACTCCGTACATGTAGGCAGTGCAGTTATTAACCTTTCTTGCCAAAAACAACTCCTCCTGGAATTTTCAAACTTTGCCACAGTAAATTCATTCAACTTTAAAGAATTATTGATGAAACAATATTAAACAGTGAATCACAATTCTTCTACAGAAAGCTGAATAACTAAGCCATTTCCCATTTAGGCACTTCTAAGGAACAATTATTATTGTTATTGTTGTTATTATCAAAATACTCTGGCAAGACAGCAAGAATAGATCAGTAATAGTTTGATTAAAGATGCCTAGGCAAAACTATACTTTCCATGGGTCTTAAGCAGCTTAGTCTTGATAAGGAAATGTCTCAGGCAACATGGTTCAATATCAAGAATTATATATGTACGTTGTGTAGGATATTATTGAGTCAGACACAACATTAGTACTATCATGGAGTGAGGAGGTAATTGTTGATTTAAAAAAAAAAAAAAAATCAACCTCTAGTATACACAGTTTACAGGTATACAGAATTTTCCAATATTCATTCTGATTGTCCTTGTCTGCTCAGAATACTAAAAAAGATCAATAATCATGTTGTAGCAATAAATGAAACTGCAGTTTACATTGCACATATTAGCTAAACAGTATTTTGGCAAATGTTAGTGAGATGAAGAGGTTGATAGCCAGTCTTGATGTATTATCGTTGCTCTAGCTCTCTCAGATCCAAGCAGCAGACTGTCAACATCTCCACCCCCACCTGCCATTGCTGTTCCTCTGCTGGAGATGGGCTTCTCACTGCGTCAAATCACCAAAGCTCTGGAGGCAACTGGTCAGTTTCTAAAGGCTTTAAGAGTTGCATTTCATCTAATGATCTGATGCTGTCTTTCAGCTTGATCTTTTTTTTCAGACACAGAAGATAAAAACACTGATAGGATGAATAACTAGTCCCAATTAATACCTGTGTCAATGTGGTGCAATGGTTTAGAATTGAAGTCAAAAATACATTTCAGTCACTATCAGTAAATCGAAATAGGCTCTTGAGACTCCCAAGGATTGATTCCCTGAAAATGTAGCTTTTTTTTTTTTTTTTTTTTTTTAGAATATCTTTTGGTTTTCATTAGTTTCATTTGCTCATTTTGAGTCACTTTGTCTTGGAAAATTCAAGTTATTAAAAAAAAGCCTATGTTTTTGTTATATATTGTTATACTTATCTGATTACTTCAACCACCTTTAGGAATAATGGCTGTCTGAAGGCTCATGACCTTTAGGAAGTTTAAGGTTGAAACCATCTATATTAAAAGATAGAAGTGAAGGAGTTCCACCCAAAATATTGGCTGTCAATTTGATATCATTGCAGTATGACATACTCTCTAGCATTCCTGTCTTTTCCAGGTGCTCGAGGGGAAGCAGACGCTCAGAACATCACAGTGCTGGCCATGTGGATGATAGAGCATCCAGGCACAGAGGATGAGCATGATGAACCTCTTGTCAGAGGGGGCAGCAGTGCAGCTGATATGTCTGACCCCCCTTGTCCTGGTGCAACAGCCTCTGGTGGAGGCAAGTCTCTCGATAGGAGCTCGTATCTCTGCTCGCCAGGAGACATTGCTAGTGCAGAGGCTTCAGAGATGGAGGAGGGCTTCAGTGAGAGGTACATTGGATATTCTCTCTTGGTTTCTTTACAATAGCAAGCTTTGTACAGAATTTACTTTTAAATAACACCAAATTATAGGCAAGAGTGTTTAATCTGTTTGTTGCACATGATACATATGTATTTGTAAACGGCTGAGTCTATAGCTAGTAAATGTTTTCCAAGCATTGATTATTCCTAGGGGATTGAACAGTTGAGTAAACCTTGAGGGGAAAAAAGTGAGATAAGAAAGTGTTCTATCTAACCTAATAGCATGTTAATGTATTTCACTTTTTTTTTTTGTATTTGTGACATTGACATTTAAATATCAGAGACAGTTGGGTTGCTATGATGCTAGAAAGAGCCGTTAAAAAAAGGAAAAATAAAAAAGCTTATTTATCATTATATGTACCTGGTACATGCCCCCATACCTCAGTCAACATCATGGCGTTTGCGTTAAGTAGTTAGTTCTCACATAGATACCTACGAATGTTTTTGAATTTTAGTCCTGAGGGTCTGGACCAGGATAGTGCAGCAGCCTCCAGTGGTGCTGCTCTAAGAGGCCGTTCTACTACAGGCAGGAAACATCGCTTTGACCTTGCTGCACGCACACTGTTAGCCCGTGCAGGTGAGTTTATACCGCTATTTCATCTTCTCCTTTTTGTTATATCTAATCCATAGAAAGTAGCATGTACTTCCAACTTTACTTTTTTCTTTTAATATTTCCTCTAAGCTGGACTTTACCGCTCAGTGCAGGCCCACCACAGCCAGTCGCGTCGGGAGGTCCCATCCCTCCAGCAACAACAAGACCCAGGTGCCCTATATGACTTCAATCTGGATGAAGAGCTGGAGATGGACCTGGATGAGGAGACCATGGAGGCCATGTTTGGCCAGGACCTTGCCAGTGACACCGACATTCTGGGAATGTGGATCCCGGAGGTACTGGACTGGCCAACATGGGTGTGTGTGACTTTCTGCTATGGCCAAAGGGCTGCCATCACCATCTTGCTCTTTGCTTGCGCTGCATCACTGCCACTCACAGTGAACTCTTGTGTGCATGCTAACATTCTACCTATACTGACAGGGTTGAGAAAAACTCACCACTGCTTTTATCTAACTGGCATGACATGGAAAACTAAAAGGGAGAGGTAACAGTGTGATTATTCTGATTGTTGGAAGGAAAAGGATTTCATTAAGACAAAGCTGCCATTTACTTGTATAATAAAAAAGTAAAGACTATTCTCTGATGCGTGATTGATTTCCTAACTTTGTGCCTGTGCTTGTCTTGGGGTTCTTCATTCGCAGCATGTCTGTGAGACAGACGATCGAGATGAAGTGGTTGTGTGTGAACTGTGTGAAGCCAATGTGGCCAACTTTAATCAGCACATGAAGAAAAGCCACCCAGGATGCGGCCGCAGCGCAAATCGGCAAGGCTACCGCAGTAATGGCTCCTATGTGGACGGCTGGTTTGGCGGGGAGTGTGGCAGTGGAAACCCGTATTACCTGCTCTGTGGTGCCTGCAGGGAGAAGTACTTGGCCATCAAAAGCAAGGCCAAAGTCCCCATTGTGGAGAGGTACGACTGTAGTTTATGAAATATACTGTAAATTAATGTTCTTACCCTTCACTTTAATATCTGGTCCCTTGTTTGGAAAAATATCACAACATCTGTGTTTAGAGAAATTTGAAATTACGTTAAAAATGAAAATATGAAGAATGAAATGGATCAAAATTACTCAGGTTTACCATTTTACCTAATTTTGATGTGATTTTGTTTTTCTGCTTCTGTTTGCCAGGCAATTCTTGCTGGTTTTGGACTTTTTTTCTGTCTGGGGTTTTATGTGCAATTTAATCCTGTAATGTAAAATGTTTTCACACATTTAAAAGTTAAAGTATTAAAGTATTAAAACCTTCCTTATTCTTTTTCCTTGTCAAAAATCAGATATAAGGGACAAGCTCCTGATCTCCTTGGAAAGCAGGACAGTGTGTATGAAGGTATGATATAATTTAATCGTTGCTCAACTTTTATATGCGATATGATTTATTTAAAATTTTGTGGTAATCATGTGTTTGTCTGTCCCCTTACAGAGGACTGGGACATGCTAGATGTTGACGAAGATGAGAAGTTGACAGGGGAGGAGGAGTTTGAACTTCTGGCAGGCCCATTGGGTCTGAATGAGCGCAGGATTGTCCCTGAAGCTGTCCAGTTCCCAGACAGTGACCCACTAGGAGCCTCTGTCGCTATGGTTACAGCCACGAACAGCATGGAGGAGACACTGTTGCAGATAGGTGAGGATTAAATAAAAGTGCAAGTTTCTAAAAAGGCTGTTGACAAGTACTATAACTATTTACGTACTACAACTATTTTATTTTATTTATTTATTTTTTTAAACTCCCTAATGTCAGTATCAGCCCCAAAAATTGACTTGCCCCATTCTAAATTTTGAAATGGAGAAATTAGAAGCTGTACAGAACAACACTTCTTAATATCGGAATCTACATCATAGACATTTGGGGGGTTCAGCCATCATCCCCTTATTGTGGGAATTGGCACTAAACACTGTGTGGTTATTTTCAGGCTGTCAGACCTCTGTGGATAAGACCTCTTCAGGCAGGGTGACCCTTGGGGAGCAGGCAGCAGCCCTGCAGAACCCACATGACCGTGTGATGGCGCTGAGGAGGGTGACAGCTGCAGCTCAGGTGCTGCTGGCCAGGACCATGGTGATGAGAGCCCTTTCCCTGCTTTCCGTCAGGTAGACTTTATGTCCATGATTTAAAACTCCTTTCCAATTAGTGTTTTGTCTCCATTAGATAAACATGTTCAGAAGAATTGGCCAGAAACCAATGATATGGCATTGTATAGTCTGAAATACAACAAGAGGGCGATATGGGATATGAATGAAGCTCATGATGAATGTCTTTTTTTATTCCTAATATCGATAAATGTCACAGAATAAGCATAGATGTGAAAAATCACATCAGTTACACAACTAATGTGCCTCTAGCATTATGAGGAGTGGCTTTATTATTTTATTTAAATGATTGTCATAAATGCCTGCCTTTTACAAATGTTTAGAGGAAAGACATGGCATTCCCAATTTATTGCTGATTTTTATTTCTATCTGATTTTATAAGTAGATTTTTGCAAAAATTATGTCAAGTTTGCTGGTATAATTTGCATGTTTAGCAAAAAAAATTCTACATTAAATTTAATGTTTCCCAATATTATGTAATTAATATTAGATGATTTTATTAATATCCTAAGAAACATTGAACTATTACTGTATCATAGCTGTCACATTATTAGATCACTTGATTTTTCATTTTTTAACTGTCCCTGTAACCCAGCGGCTCGAGCTGCAGTCTTGCAGCAGGACTGGAATCTCTGGGTTTGACTGACATCAGGACTCTGGTCAGGCTGATGTGCTTGGCCGCAGCGGGCCGAGCTGGCCTTTCCACCAGTCCGACAGCAGGCTCTGGCCATGCTGAAAGACCCCGTGGCGCAGCAAAGGCGAGCAAACCCATCTCCTGCCTGGCCTACCTCAGCACAGCTGTGGGCTGCTTGGCCTCCAACAGTCCCAATGCTGCTAAACTCCTGGTGCAACTCTGTACTCAGGTATGTGACATTTCAGTGCTGCCACATTCTCTTAAGATGCCCTTTTTCAGTTAGTTATGATAATAACTTGATATGTGCATCTATCCAAGTAAGTCGACTAATAGCTCAGGGACAGGCACAAGGGGGACAAGAAGATACAATATTCGGGCTCTTCTGGACTTAACAATAGTTATCCAACCAAAGGCATCAAATTACTCTGCTCAAATCACTCAACTCATGACATCAACAAATTACAAATTACTCTACTCTTGACATCTTGCAATGATTGTGATGCTCAAAATTACATCACAGAGCTTTCTTCTCCTGTGTTTGCTTAGTGATAACAAGAGTTAATGGGCCAGTGTTCCAAGACATGACAGATGCAATAGAATGGTCCCAGTTTGAAAACATTCAAAACTGGATTTCCTCTGATTACATTTGAAACCCAGTGTTCAGAGCTGTCTGAAGAGATCCTATGGTACTTCTTTAAAACATGTACCTTGGTATTTTGTTCCCATGACTAATATCAACATCTAACATTTAAATATTATAATGAAATATATCATAAGACACAGTATTAAGTGTTTGACCATATAAAGACTGTAGTTGTTCCTGCTTTTCAGTCTTAATGTAGAATTCTCATGGAAAGGAGTGAGGAGGCGTGTTGAATCTTCATTTGTTAAAAGTCTAAAACAGGGTGAAGCTGTTTTGTGAGTGAAAATATAAGGCAAAAGTATATGCACTATGTAAAGACACTGTTGTAACAATAAGATATGTATGTGCAAATCTCAACCCACTCGGTTCCTAATTCACCTTAAGCTGCCATCATTTCTGATACTTTTGACTCTGAATTCCAGAACCTGATCTCCGCAGCCACAGGCATGAATCTTACCACAGTAGATGACCCTGTCCAGAGGAAGTTCCTGCCCAGCTTCCTGCGTGGTGTGGCAGAGGAGAATAAACTTATCACCTCACCCAATTTTGTGGTTACACAGGCCCTTGTGGCCTTGCTGGCAGATAAAGGGGCTAGACTCAGACCTACTTATGACAAAGCTGATATGGAGAAGAGAGGTATGTAGAACCTTGTATTAGCAATTGCCTACTAATTTTTTCCTTTTCATGTTATCTTATCTGGAGCTGTTGCTTAACTTAAAGCATGGAACGGGTTCTAAAAAGTACAGTTCAATCATATCTGTAAAATGTTGAATGATGTTTTTTCCATTACTTGAATGAAGTCAAAACACAGCAGACAATTCAACATTTGTCTTATGCGACCGTGTTATCTCTATTAAATGCTATTGAACACGCTTATGATCAACACATTGTATTATGATCATTATCATCTCATTTTGAAAATTTTGCATCGTGTAATTTTTCTAGTGATGTCGTAATTCATCAAATCTGACTGAAACTTTCACTCATGTTTGTTGGAAGTCTTGCATCATTTTTCATTGTCACTTGGGTCATTTTTCAGTTTTGCTGTATATTCTGTGTGTCTTAATTTTGTGTATCTTCTCTCACTCACCAGACTACTTTGTCATCTTCTGTTCCATGTCGAGCAGGTCTAATTGCGCATTTATATGCCCATCCTTCCCATAATCCTTCCGCTGTAGGCCCTCTGGAGTTGGCCAATGCTCTGGCGGCCTGCTGCTTATCATCCAGGCTTTCCTCACAGCACCGCCAGTGGGCCGCTCAGCAGCTTGTTCGCACACTGGCCGCCCATGATCGTGACAACAATCAGAGCCGGCCGCAGACCTTTGCCGACATGGCAGGGGACCTGCGAAAGTGCTCTTTTATCAAGTTGGAGGCTCATCAGAGCAGGGTGGGTCCACACACGGATCAGGAATGATCTCTCACTCTGATCTTAAAAAGACTTCAGTGTAAGGGTTCATATTTCAATAAACACTCTCGGTTCCATTCAGGTTCTCACTTGTGGCTGGTGCAGTAAGAAAGGACTGTTAGCTACTAGTGGCAATGATGGGACAGTCAGAGTCTGGAATGTAACCAAGAGTCAATACACCCTCCAACAGACCTGCATCTTCAATAAGGAGTAAGGCAACTGAGTATTCTCCCTCCATAAACATCAATATGCTAAAGAAAACATTAAGTTATAAATATTGTGTTTCACTGTAGCAGATGATCCAAGACTAGGCTCTCTTTGCTATGTGACTCCAGTATGCTTTTTGTTCAACAAGCAGTCCTTTCATAATGAAAAAAACAAATAAACAATAGGTACATTGAAATTACATTGCTTATGATTTAATTCTGGATACTACAGTCAATATCTTATCTATTTTCAGCAAAAATGGCATAAGAAACTGCTGATGGATTTATAGGTATACCTAAGCAGTTTTTAAGTCAGAGAAGTTACAATTTGTCCTGGGAAATTATGCTTGGGATTACAATAATATTTATTTGATCATAAAAGTTTAACGATGAGTTAATTTAGAATATTTGATGGATAATGTTTTGTTCTGAAAATCACTAACTTTTTTTATATAGCCAACATTACTCATGTGTATCTATACAAGTTAAATGATCTTTAGAATACTTCTTAAAATTTCTACAACTATTTGGAGGACTTGACACCTTGCACCCATCAAAAGAGATTTGGCTGATAGTCCTGCTAATGCATGTAATATCAAGTTAAATGGTGCCTGTTATTCTGTCAAATGGTTGACATATCTGCTAATATTTATGCTGAACAACTATCTAAAGTTGTAAAAGACTGTTTAAGATGATATGTTTGGCTTTTTTCAAGTCCCTCAATGTGGCTAAAGAATTTCCTTGCTTGTTTTTCTCATCAGCGATGGCTCTTCAGAGGAGGGGATGCCAGGTTTGGGATCACCCACAGATTTTGGCTTATCTCCTTTGTCTTGGAGTGTAACTGGAAAATATTTAGCCTCTGCTATGGAGAAAATGGTCAACATCTGGCAAGTTAATGGTAAACAACATTTTAGCTCCTCTGGGGTTCTTTTTTATTCATTCATAGGGTATCAGTATGGTAATTATAAACTTTAAATGTGTTGAGCTGCTTCAGTGTGAAACAGTTTATTTAGGCCACAAAAGCGAATAACATGGTGTTTGGGTTTTATAGCCTCCATTAAAAATTAATATGCCCTGAGAATGGTCCAATTATCATTTCATGTCTCCCACTGCACAGCCTGCAGCACATACCATCTGTCCTTAGCTACTTCTAGTCATGTCCAGGATAAAAGACCACATTGCGTTCGCATTCAAGAACACATTTTCTCTGAAGTCACAAAGTGAAAGTGCCTTGTACTGCAGAAGCAAATGTGAATTACCCTTTTCCTTGGGCAATGTTGGATGGTAACATCAAGCCCCATTCCTTAATGGAAAGGAATGGGGGATGGAAACATGGAAAAATTTAGATGGATTTTGGAATGTGTAAACATGTTTTTAATAAAATACAATGATAGGGGGAACAGCAACATTCCCTCTCCTCTTCACTTTAGGTGGTAAAGGCCTTTTAGATGTGCAGCCCCACTGGGTGTCAGCCCTGGCTTGGCCTGAAGAAGAACCAGAGTCTTTATGGGGCGGAGAATCAACAGACATGCTGCTAATTGGCCGGATGGATGGATCCCTTGGTCTCATTGAGGTTCTAGATACCTCTAGCATGCATCGCACTGAGTTGGAGCACTGTTACAGAAAAGATGGTATGTGGAGGGTAATAAGATTGATTCGGTACTTCAGTAGGGTGAAAAAGTATAATTTTGACCCACTGCATGTCATAATTTAGTTATTTGACTGGGCTTTGTGAGGAAAAACATACAGGTTGTTAGATGTTTTCTGTGTTGGATTTGAAACTGAAGTCAAGTGTCCTCTTCTCAGTGGCAGTAATGCACATAGCCTGGTACAGTGAAGATAAGCCTTTTGCTGTAGGCTACGCAGATGGTAAGCTGCTGATTGGATCCAAAGCGCCCCTAGAAAAAGGAGCCATTGTGGTCATTGATGCGCACAAGGTAGGGAATAACTAAAATGCCTGGTTTTGTCTAAAATACATGGATTTACAATTAGTTTTGCTTCTAAAACTGAATCTGTTTTTTCCAACCCCCCAGGAGTCTATTACTAGTATGAAATGGAGTCATACCGGTCAAATCCTGCTGACCTGTGCCAAAGAAGAGACAGTGAAGCTTTGGGCGAGTCCAGATGCCCACTCAGAACCAGGGTCTGGCTGGCGCTGCCTGCAGAGCCTGAGACAACCCTCCATAGTTAATGGTATAGCTTGGTGCAACTTGCCTGGACGAGGCCCGAAGCCCCTCAGCATGCTTGCCATGTAGGTCACTTCATAAGACTATCACTATCAAGGTGCAAAGTATGCAAGGAGTTCAAATGTTTTATCATTTACGATCCAATATAAAAACCTATAGTATATTGACACGACTCAGGGTTAACTAATCATGTTTTCTTGGGTTTGAATCATGTATTGCCTTTAACATACAATCAAAATGCCTTAAGAGTATCTGTTTATCTGTCAGGTTTCCTTTCATACATTACATCAAATTAACATTATTTCTTATAGCAATGTGTTTGTCAGCAGTGACGTGTTTTCAGACTTAGGTCCAAGTGACTGAACTTGGGTTCCTGAACAAACCGTTAACTAGAAAAGTGTAAATATGTAGAGAGCAGACATTTGACAGATCCCTAAAAAGCATGCTTTAAATGTCAAAATTTCTGTTGTAATCTTTTCAAAATGACACTAAATAACTATGGGTTTGCTTTCCAGATTTTCCATTTAATGCTACTTTTTTGAGGTTATTAATACTTCAAAAAAGTATTTACTTGACTTAGATAAACTGTCGCATGTCTTTATTTTTTAGATGCTGCCAGAGTGGTTTGGTCTCAGTCTGGACTGTTCCCCAGCTTGTGTCAGACTTCCAAGAATCTTGTTCCTCTGATTCAGAGGGATGGTGGGAGATTGAAGCAAAGCCGAAATTAATGGTACTTTTCAAAGTCCAGTGCTTTTAATTGTGCCGTATCTAATAGTTAGTAATGTCATAATATTATTATATTTGTATTGCAGTCTTCCAGATGGTCAGAAGATGGAGCAACGTGCGTTTTCCAGCTAAAGGGCCACATCACTCCAGTAAAAACATTGGCTTTTAGCCCTGATGGTCTGGCTTTGGCTTCAGGAGGAGTGGGTGGCCTCATGAACATCTGGTCCCTGAGGGTAAGACATCCACACCAGTGGATATGAAGGCTCTCACAGCATAGATGTAGTCTCAGGTATAATTCACCTTGATACACAGATGTACAACAGGAGCAGTTGGTTGCTGAAATATAATTTGAAACACAATACTTTGTAAATAATAAACCTCAAAGAACCAGGCGTTCACTGGAAAGGATCAGCTTGGTGGTCTGAGTTTGCTACGAGACTCAGTTGGACAAGAACAAGACAAAACAGTAGCACTATTCTCATGAATAGGAGGTTCCCACTGAAGGGAAAGGAGGTAGCTTCAGCATTTAAATAGTCATGCTTAATGAATTTGACTTGATAATGTGACCTGATTCATCAGCCCTTTTAGTACATTACTTATTTCTGCATAGGAGTCTTTATTGGAATCCTGTAGAACAGAGACCGTAGTGTACAAGTCATTTCATAACAGAGAGACCACCAAAAAAGACTAAAGTTTTTCATTACATTTTAAGTGCTGTGTTTTTTGATTATCAGTTGTGTCTACCAAGCATAAATGTGAGTCTAATGCTGTCCCATGGATGTCCTCCAGAGAGCTTTTTGAAAAAGTACTAGTACACTGCTGAGGTTACTACTGCTACCCTCTCTGTTCTCATGAGTCATTACCTTTTATGTTCTTGGCTGAACAGGATGGATCAGTTATCCAAACAGTTGTTGCTGGTTCTGGGGCGATCCAGAATATTGTCTGGATCCCAGATGTGGGTGTAGCTGTCTGCTCCAACAGGTCAAAGGTAAAACCTGTCAGTATACAATTCTATGTGCACCACCGATATAAGATCATTGTATTGTATGCTCTCTTACCCTGGTGTTAATTCATCTGGCTGGTGTCTCAGGATGTCCTGGTTGTGAATTGCTCCAAAGAGTTCATGTCATCAAACCATGTGCTGGCTACCTGCCGCACTGCTCTGAAAAAGCAGGGGGTGGTTGGTCTCAACATGGCACCCTGCATGAGAGCCTTTCTGGAGAGACTTCCTGTGATGCTGCAGGAGCAGTACGCTTACGAAAAGGTATGGTATATTAATACCAACACCAAATTCATTTGGTATTCTGTTACCTTCCATGTTTGTTTTTATTCTTAATCATATTGAAACGATGAGCCTTTTATGATGCAGACCACAGCAGAATGTAGTAGCTATGCATTTCCTTAAATTTGTTAACGTCACTGTTGTGGTTGGCAAAGATTTGAGAAAAAGAGCGCTGGTCTCAACACTTAATTGTGATGGAAAGGAATTTTTTCCTTGTAACTCTTTGGATGAATTTTATTACAGTGGGCAGTTCAACAGTGAGGCGGTTTTTCCCACCCAGTGTTTGTTTGTATGCCCTGACAGCACTGCCAGTTTTGATTTTCTTTCTTTTTTCACTGTGATCCGATTAACTGGATCTAAAATGTGTTTTTAGTTTATATCAAACCACTCCACATCCCCAGAGCAACGCATGGTGGCTGACCATTGCCATTTTTTTTGTTGAACCACATGGGAACTATAAAAGGGGGGAAAAAAGAAAGGGAATTGTTCTGCACCGCTGATATGCAAAATGTAAAATGCCTAATCCATTGTGTTTACGAGCTGACAGTTCTGCATCAAAAGTTTTCATGTTAATCATGCAATTCAAATTGTAAATACCTTTTTGTCATCAGGCTTTGAAGAGTCTGTCTCTCATTACTTAAAGATGGCAGATGACCACCCACACGTACCATGTAGAAATAAATGGAAAACTGAAAAACCAACATGATATTAGATTTAGCAAAAACTATTTTTTTTTACAAAGAACAGCTAAACTAAACCAAAACAAAATGTACTGCTGAACAGCTAGACTATTTAATTGAAGTTTGGTGTGTAGCATTTGAGGAAATGCAAGGGAAAAAAAGAACATTTACCAGGAGAACCCCAGACAAATGCTGTAACAGACAGGTTAAATAACTGACATACTCTAAAAAGCTTCCAAAAGTAATCCGGATGATGTCATTGTTGTTTTCCTATGACCCTGCAGCCCCATGTTGTGTGTGGGGAGCAGCTTGTCCACAGCCCCTACATGCAGTGCCTTGCCTCACTGGCTGTGGGACTTCACCTGGACCAGCTCTTGTGCCGCCCGCCTGTGCCGCCCCTCCTCCGACACTGCCCTTTAGAGTCTGGCACCGCTGTGTGGAGTGCCAGTGAGTGGGCCTGGTTGGACTGCTTCTCTACAACGGTCAAGGCAGCTGAGGCCCTTGCTCGGGGAGTCACCTTCCCTGAGTCATTCACTGTTCCAGATCTAGAGCCTGTGCCCAAAGATGAAATGGCTCTGCTCATGGTAAGCAAAGAACCTGTTATTGTAGCCCTGTTTATGGTGTAACAAGCACATGCATATGCCGTATCAGCTTTTTTTTATCTCTGTTAGGACAACAGTAAATGGGTGCCTGGAATAGATGAACAAATCATGTCATGGGCGACATCTAGACCAGAGGTAATTTATATCAATGAGAAGACCAGTTTAATTAGCTTTTTCATATTCATTCTCTTCAGTCTCGAACAGTGTTAAATACTAGACATTTCAGCATGTCCATTTTCCATTCATGGGTTTGTCTGTGTCTGGTGGGGATTTGCAGGACTGGCACCTTGGAGGGAAGTGTGATGTGTTTCTTTGGGGGGCTGGACGGCATGGTCAATTGGCAGAGGCTGGCAGGAACATCTTGGTGCCAACCACTGCGCCTTCCTTTTCTCAGGCACAACAGGTGTACAAATAATACTTCCTAAGTGGCTATTTTGATGAAGGAAATGGTAGAGAGAGGATAAAGAAGTCAACAACAATATATGTATATTATTATATTTAGTAGTTTAATATATTTTATACTTGTTTTTTTTATTCAGTTATTCAGTTCTGCAAAAGCATACTATTTGAACAACTCTCAAGTCATCTGTCGACGCAGGTTATATTTTCCAAGCTATTTTCCCAAGCTGGCAAATTTGCAGTTTGATGGAATCTTAAACCACCAGTCTAAGCAAGTGGATCATATGAGAGACTGTGGGATTTAGACACGGACCAAAAAGTGTCAACAGTTAATTTTCAGTGGCCTGACTGAGATAGACAATTATTGTGGACATGGAAATTCTGTATTTGTTATGGAAAGACCTTTGAAAAGTCTTTGAAGTCCACCTGATGAATAAAGAATGAGGCCTATAAATAACCTTGATACCTGTATAATACTATTAAAAGATTAAGAATACGTATTTTTTGAGGGTGAAACGAGGGGCCAGTTAGGAAATTGGAATAGAAGTTAACGAGGCCCGTCTGTCCTTCAGTTTCATCCACATTAACCTGTCCTTTCACATGTTGCCCACTAGGTGGTATGTGGTCAGAACTGTACCTTTGTCATCCAGCCTAATGGGACAGTGCTGGCATGTGGAGAAGGCAGCTACGGTCGCCTGGGTCAAGGCAACTCTGATGACCTACATGTCCTTACAGTCATCTCAGCACTCCAAGGTGGTATCCTATCTTTTTCTGTACAAAGCATATTTTGACACTCGCGTCTATATTTGTAAAAGGATGCGATCTATACAGGTTGACGAAACACAGAGATAATGATGGAAAGGATGTACAACAGATCCGGTCGATAAAGGATAGAGAGGGAAATGTATTGACAGATGCTAGGAGAGTGATGGGAAGATTGAAAGAGTACTTTGAAGAGCTGATGAATGGGGAAGACAGAGAGGCAAGGGTAGAAGTGGTGACTATGGTAGACCACAAAGTAGCATAAATTAGTAAAAGTGAAGTGAGGAAGACATTGAAGAGGATGAAGAATGGAAAAGCAATGGGTCCTGATGACATAACTGTGGAGGTGTGGAAGTGTCTAAGAGAGGCAGAGGTAGATTTTCTGACTCGATTATTCAACAGGATCTTAGAGAGTGAGAAGATGCCTGAAGAATGGAGACAAAGTGTTATGGTGCCCATTTTTAAGAATAAAGGGGATGTGCAGAATTGCGGCAACTATAGAAGGATAAAGTTGATGAGCCATACAATGAAGTTATGGGAAAGAGTATCGGAAACTGGTCTGAGAGCAGAAGTCAGCATTTGTGAACAGCAGTATGGCTTCATGCCTGGAAAGAGTACTACAGATGCAGTATTTACTTTGAGAATGCTAATAGAGAAGTACAGAGAAGGTCAGAGAGCTGCATTGTGTTTTTGTAGACCTAGAAAAAGCATCTGACAGGGTGCCAAGAGAGGAGCTCTGGTATTGTATGAGGAAGTCTGGAGTGGCAGAGAAGTATGTTAAACTGGTGCAGGACATGTATGCTAGCTGTGAGACAGTGGTACGGTGTGCTGTAGGGGTAAGCGAGAAATTCAAGGAGGAGGTGGGACTCCATCAGAGATCAGCTCTGAGCCCCTTCTTGTTCGCAATGGTAATGGACGGGCTGACAGATAAGGTTAGACAGGAATCTCCATGGACTATGATGTTTGCAGATGATATTGTGATGTGTAGTGAGAGCAGAAAACAGGTAGAGGAAAATCTAGAGAGGTGGAGGTATGCTCTGGAAAGGAGAGGAATGAAAGTTAGTCGCAGCAAGACAGAATATATGTGTGTGAATGAGAGGAACTCGGGTGGAACGGTGAGGCTACAGGGAGTGGAGATTAAGAAGCTGGAGAATTTCAGGTACTTGGGGTCAACAGTACAGAGCAAGGGAGGATGTGGAAAAGGGGTGAAGAGACGGGTCCAAGCAGGTTGGAATGGGTGGAGAAAAGTGTCGGGGGTACTATGTGATAGAAGACTATCGCCCAGAATGAAAGGAAAGGTGTACAAGACAGTGGTGAGACCAGCGATGCGATATGGCCTAGAAACAGTTACAATGATGAAAAGACAGGAGGCAGAACTAGAGGTTGCAGAGATGAGGATGTTGAGGTTCTCTTTGGGATGGATAGGATCAGGAATGAGTCTATCAGAGAAACAGCACATGCTAGATGTTTTGGAGAGAAGGTCAGAGAAGCCAGACAGATGGTTCGGTCATGTACAGAGGAGGGATAGAGAATATATTGGTAGATGGATGCTGGAATTGGAGCTGCCAGGTAAGCGGTCTTGAGGAAGACCAAAGAAAAGATTTATGGATGTAGTGAGAGAGGATATGAAGGTAGTTGGTGTGAGAGAGGAGGATACAAAGAATAGGGTTTCATGGAGATAGTTGATTTGCTGTGGCGACCCCTGAAGGGAAGAGCCGAAAGAAGAAGAAGAAGAAGAAGTCTATTTTTGTAAAAGGGAGGGTTGGACATTGATTTGATTCTTTGATTCGTTTCTGTGATGGTTTGCTGTAACCTAATTGTCATTATTTTTTTGTTTATCAGGTTTTGTTGTAACTCAGTTAGTGACGTCATGTGGCAGTGATGGCCACTCCATGGCACTGACAGAGAGCGGTGAGGTCTTCAGCTGGGGTGACGGCGACTATGGAAAGCTAGGCCATGGGAACAGTGACCGACAGCGCCGACCCCGACAGATTGAGGCTCTGCAAGGAGAGGAGGTCGTGCAGGTCAGTCTGCTCAGGAATGAGGAGTACAGACACAATAAAAATAGACTTTATTCACTTGCTGTAGGAAACAAAGAATTTGCTGCTAGGCCCTCAAATACAAGCATACAAAGCTGCAAATATTTTTTCCTACTTCCTTTCCAGATGTCCTGTGGGTTCAAACATTCAGCTGTGGTCACAGCTGATGGAAAGCTTTTCACATTTGGTAACGGTGATTATGGTAGACTTGGTTTGGGAAACACTTCCAACAAGAAGCTGCCAGAGAAGGTCACAGCACTGGAGGGCTACCAGGTTGGACAGGTAGAGTGGACTGACAATGGAAGAAATGTGTTGTCGATTGACTTTGGTTGTAATATGTTTTCGAAGGAAATTTGTAAAACAAGTTTTTTTCCACTCCGCAAATATTAGACTGCCTCCTAAAGTGATAGTTAAGTGCTTTCACTTGTATATGCCCTCACATATGCCTTTTGAAAATCAGACTTCTCAAATCTCATTCATTTTGTAGCCAGTCGAGAAATCTGCTAACTGAAGAAAGTAGACGGTAAACGAGGTACTTTGCTAACAAATTCTTGTGGAAATCTTCTTCAGTTCTGAAGAAGCCTCTCAGATTAGGGGTAAAATGTTTTTAAGTGAAGAAATTCAAGTCCAGTTGCCACAACAAGGAGATTTCGGCAAGAATTCACCATGACCTGGATGACGGAAAACCTCCACAGACAATTTGCCAACAATTGATTGACAAGTGCTTTGTTTGTTGCTTCTTCCTCAGGTTGCTTGTGGTTTGAACCACACATTGGTTGTATCTAGTGATGGAATGATGGTGTGGGCTTTTGGTGATGGAGATTATGGAAAACTGGGACTTGGCAATTCCACAGCCAAGTCTTCACCTCAGGTACGCACATTTTGAGGTTTACCAGACAATCTCAGTTGTATGTTACACATTACTAATGTGTTTTTAGGTACATTTTTTACCAAAAATAAATTTGAACATTTGACTTTTTAGAAAGTGGACATGCTGTGTGGAATCGGCATCAAAAAAGTGGCTTGTGGAACACAGTTTTCTGTGGCTTTAACCAAAGATGGAAAAGTGTTTACATTTGGCCAAGGTACTCTGTCTGTCTGTCTGTTTGTCTGTCTGTCTGTCTGTGTTATCTATGTTTTGAGCTTGGATGGGAGAAAAATTGTATTATTAAAATATATGCAATTATATCTTCCACTCCTGTTGCAGACCGACTTATTGGCTTGCCGGAAGGCAGAGCCAGGAACCACAACCGGCCCCAGCAGATACCAGCTCTTATTGGGATCCACATCCAGGATGTGGCTGTTGGAGCTGAACACACACTGGTGCTATCCTCCACAGGGGATGTTTACACCTGGGGCAGCAATTCAGAGGGGCAGGTACATGGCTCTCACATACAAACAGTCTGAACAGGGCTAATTGCAGTAACTTAACCTCAAAGGGAGGCCATATTCTCAAAACACCTTAGAATCTCAGCTTGAATTAGTACACTGTGAAAAGTAGTGACAAAACACCCAGTTTATTTCATTTATATTTTTTTTATTCAAAACATTAAAATTAAGTATCAGCAAAGTGTTATTTCCCAAGCAGAAACAGAGCAGTGGACCTCCTCCTTACTTTGGCCTCTGCAGACCCTCCTTTGTGAAGCTTTCCTCGAACACTCAAAAAGCTGTATATGTTATTACATTGAAAGAACTGTCAATGTACCAGTTTGTATTTTGAATGTAAAGGTTCAGAACCATGTACGGCAACCGTTGAACATTTCTGATCAGGCTCCAGTTTTTACGTGGAACAATTAATTTCTTAATTTAGCCATTGCCCATATCTCTGGGAAAAAATGTTCACCGCCAGCCATTCCAGTCGAAGTCTCATTCTCTGGCAGTTGTTCATTCCTGAGGAAACTCCTAATGTGTCTACCTTGTCTTCCTTTGCCTGTGACATGATTATATCAATTTATTCCTCTGATTTTATTTTTTCCTTCCAAAATATCTCTTTCATAGATCTCCGAGAATTTCCTTTCATAGAGAAAAGAGGGTGTAGCAGGATGCAGTGTTGTAACAGCAACTTCTTTCTGTTTGCAATAATTCAGATATACTAGCGGTACAGGAAAATAAGTTTTAATAAGGATTCACATAGTGATGCAAGGAATTGGAATTTTGGATGATCAGACAGTGAACTCACTGGCACAACCATTCTGGCTGGTATAAAGGGTGGCAGCTTCAGTTTCAGTTTGTCGTCAATATTATTTGGTTGAATATTGATCAGAAATTCAGATTAGTCGTTTCTAAATATGATTATTTAGACTATAACTATGGTACTCCCCTCTGATATTCCACCTATTGGGGAGGTAGATAGTTTGTGTGATCATAGTCCACCAAGGTGAAAGGAGTTTCAGGAAGCAGTGAAGCGAGCAAGGGCCTCTTCAGCCCCGGGACCTAATGTGGTGCCCTACCGGCTTTATAAGAGTGCACGGGTTGTTGTGTTGAGGTGTCTGTGGAAACTGATGTAGGTAGTTTGGAAGAAACAGGTTGGAGCACGGGGAATCTTCGTTCCAAAGGAGGGGGATTCAGTAGAAATAAGTCAGTTCAGACCAATCAGGTTGCTCAATGTTGAAGGAAAGATTTTCTTAAGTGGTAGCACAGAGACTGTCTAGTTAGCTAGGAAAGAAAAGATTAATTGATACTTCATTGCAACAGGCTTGAATTCCCAGCTTCTCTTGGTGCTTTTTAGCACACCACCATGATTTGGCACCAAATCCAGTCCAGGGATTTGTAGTGTTTTTAGACCTGGCTAAAGCTTTCAGGTCAGTGCCACATAGGCTGTTATGGAAGGCTTTTGATTCTGTTAGAGTGCCAGGCAGTATAAAGAATTTAGTAAACGCGTACTTTGCTGAGATTCAGCTCTGCCTTTTTAGGGTAGAGTGGACTACAGCATGGCAGCAGCTGGAGATAGGCATTATGAAGGGGTGCATAATTTCTTCATTAGCTTTTATTATGACAATGGAGGTAATTATTAGGGCTTCGAAATGGGTGGTAGGTGGAGAAAGGCTCCCGGGTGGGCCTGTTGCTGTGGTCTGGGGTGGAGAGGATAGTATATTTTATCTAACTAAGATCCCCCCGGGAGGATTGGGTTGACGAGGCTAGTGCGCGCAAAAAAGATAGGTATGCTGAGATGGTAGCAGAGGCAGATCAGTGAGGTTGGACATCTTGGGAGCGGCCTGTAGAGGTGGGCTGTCGTGCATTTGTGCCAAAGTCTGTCGTTGCATTCATGGACAGCGCCTGCAACTTGCAGTCAGTAACATGTCTCGGGCAGTAGAACAAGCAAGTGAATGGTTATGGCTAAGGAGGAAGCATGGTTACAGGGGAGGTTGTGAAAGAAAGATTGTTAGCTTTTTGTTTAGCTATGAAGCATGGAGGGGGGTGCTTCCAGGATGCTGGATTTCACTGTCAAGCCTTTTCGATGAAACATCGATGATGGAAGGTGTTTACTTGAAAACCCCAATGATATGCTTCCTACTATTGTTTGCTAAGTTGGTGAGGTGGTAGCCTGCAATAGCTGGCTGGTTGTTAGTCATCGATGGCTTCACTATAGCCTGGATTAGGCCTCTAGACACGTGTTTACCTAGGATTCTGGCACAAGGGACAGCAACAACTTGCCCTGTGTTTTAATGAATAATAGATATAATGGTTATAAATGGTAATTATTGATTTCTAGTGATTCATACCTTTACAGAACATAGTTTAACATGTGAATTTTCTGTCCAGCTGGGTTTGGGACACACCAATCATGTAAGAGAACCCACTCTGGTGACAGCACTGCAGGGCAAGAACATTCACCAGATCTCTGCAGGACGCTGCCACAGCTCTGCGTGGACGGCGCCCTCTGTGCCACCTCGAGCACCAGGTCAGACACATCAAGGAACACACCATGCACACCATGTACAATTATAAAAACTGATTTTTCCTCTAATTCAGTATCTCATCTTTAAAAACTGCAAAAAGAATAGAACAGATATGAGGGAAAGTTCCAAGACACACACCCACTTCTGCTATCATTTACTTGCTTTTTCTTGTCCTTTTAATTCTTACATCTACAATATGATGCTAAAAGTGATCTCAAACCTAGCCAAAGCATTTTACGCTTTATTCTGTACTGATGTTGAACAGAAACCCAAGCTGAATATTTTTCTTACAAATGTTCTGCTACTGTTGGTAATTCCTTCCTCTGTCTCTTACCTTTCACTTTTTAAACTTTTTGCTCTGTCCTCTTACTGCCTTCACTGTCATGGTAACACTGATTATGGCTCTCGCCTCCTCAGGCTCCTCGGTTCCTCTGCAGCTGGGCCTCCCTGTGGCTGTGCCCCCTCAGTACAGTGGGCTGAAGGAGATGAGCATTGAAGCAGTGAGGGCTCGCCTACGCCTGCTCTACCACTTCTCTGACCTCATGTACTCCTCATGGAGACTCCTCAACCTCAGTCCTAACAACCAGGTACTCACAGACCCAGGATGGCAACACTTAAAGACTTTGTTCTCTTTACACAAAATATTTGTACTTGTTGTAGATACCTGTTGCACAACAAATTAAATGTTCTGACTTAAATGGTTTGTGGAAGTTTTTCAGCGTAAATCAGAACCTGAATTGCCTTCATTGCATAGGGACTGTGTTATACAGTGATATGTAGTGATCAAAACCAATGATGCCTACTTTACAGAGCTCAACCTCACACTACAATGCTGGTACCTGGGGGATTGTCCAGGGCCAGTTAAGACCCCTGTTGGCCCCTAGAGTGTATACTCTCCCCATGGTGCGTTCCATTGGCAAGACCATGGTACAGGGCAAGAACTATGGCCCCCAGATCACTGTCAAACGGATCTCCACACGGTCAGTGCTTCATCTTTGCATGCATGTTTATGCTTGTGTGTGCATGCACACATGAGAAAATGTAATTTCCCACCCATTCTCAATTTCCAACTCAGCCTGAGTAAACATGCAGTACTATGCATTATGTTAAGGGGCACACATCTAGGAAACCTAACCTTGTCAATGAAAAATCTGAAAAACTTACAAGTCTTGCAAAGTTAAGCAAGCATTCCTTTACTTCCTTTATGAGTTGTAAAATCAAATTTTTCATCTGAAAGGGCCTCCTTTTCTAATCATCTATTCAAAAGGAGCTTTTTGAACCGTGTTGCTGCCTAATAGGAGCATCTTCTTGTTTAGCTGAAATCCCTTTGTCATATGTTAAGGTCATGTCCCGTAAAAGTCCAGGTTAATATTCTTTTAATAGTTATAATAGTAATAATGTGCATTTTTTTTTTTTGTGGCTTTTGACCTGCATAACATTTTCACTACAAACAATGGAGGTTCAATTGTTTCAAGAGAGATATAGAGGAACCCTGTTTTAATCATTTATTTGAACAATTTGCAGCTTGTTGGCATTAGAATTTGTTCAACTAGTATTTGGTGTATTTCACTGCCCTGTATTTTTATCTCCAATTTCAAACAGAATGCAATTTGCAGCTTGTTGGCATTAAAATTTGTTCCACTAGCATTTGGTGTATTTCGCTGCCCCTTGTTTTTATCTGCAATTTCAAACAGAATGAAGAACAGTGTTACTGCTGCAAGTTAGAAGCATTGTGTGTGCGTGTGTGTATTTAATGAACTCTCGCTTCAAGCTTGTTTGATGTTTGACTGACCTGCCTGTTGGGGATAGGCTGATTCATTGTCTTTCATTTAAAACATTTTCCTTTCTTCCTTTCTTCTTTCAACTGTCTGCAGGGGGCGAAAGTGTAAACCGATCTTTGTGCAGATCGCACGCCAGGTTGTGAAACTCAATGCCACCGACCTTCGATTACCCTCAAGAGCCTGGAAGGTCAAACTGGTCGGTGAAGGGGCTGATGATGCAGGTGGAGTCTTCGATGATACCATCACAGAGATGTGTCAGGTATGATCCGGCAAATCCGGTTAGGTAGTTTGTCATTGGCTTCGAGGATTTAACATTTGTAAACGTGTTGATAGGAACTGGAGACAGGAGTGGTGGACCTTCTCATCCCTTCCCCCAATGCCACTGCAGAAGTTGGCTACAACAGAGATAGGTAAGGAATTCCATGAAGGATGTGGTCTGACACGAGTTAAAATCAAAAGCAATGAATGACACTCAACATTTCTCCGTTTACTCTCCAGGTTTCTTCTCAGCCCATCTGCATGTCTGGATGAGCATATGCTCCAGTTCAAATTTCTCGGCATCCTAATGGGTGTGGCCATTCGCACTAAGAAGCCTCTGGACCTCCACCTGGCACCCCTGGTGTGGAAACAGCTGTGCTGCATCCCCCTGGTGCTGGAGGATCTTGAGGAGGTGGACCTCCTTTATGTGCAGACGCTCAAAAGCATTCTTCACATTGAAGACAGCGGCATCACTGAGGATAATTTCCATGAGGTGGGGAATATCACTAAATGTAAAGAAGCTTATAGAAGCTGGACTGCTAACTTGTTATTTGTTTGTTTTGCTTCTTTGGGGGTGGTATTATCATAGCTCAGAGGAGATATCAGGTAGGCTGAGGTAAAATAATAGCAACCGCCTTTTTTTTTTTTCATTTGAAATGTCAGTCAATCGATTGTTCTGAATCTTAAATTTTTAGACGTTTATATTTGTTCTTGGGGAAAAGGGGAAATTCCCTTTTTTAAAAAAAAAGGAGGGATAGAGAATACATGTGCAAAGAATTAATAATAAAACATTGTATTGTTGGCATAATTCCATAAATAATGTTGATCCAGGATTCAAATATTAGGGCGGTTTCATTTGTCCGTCTATGTTCAACTGTGCACAGCAGCCATGTATTTTACCTTCAAGCTGTTTTTGTTGTTTGTCTTGATGGAAAACCAGATACTCCAATGATTTATGGTACTGTCTTTCTGAAGTGGTTTTGAAGCTTGTTCTAGCACATTTGTCTAATTGCTGGTTGCAGTAAATTGTAAGTCTGGATTTTATGTCTCTCTTCCATTTTGAGGCCAGATGTGACTCTCAGTTGCCCAAGTTTCACCACACCGGCACCATCTTGTTACCATGTAAAACCACAACAGCTCTTTCCCAGTAATACTGTTGTGATTGTTGAATTAACACTGTCTGCCTCTATTACCTCAACCACCCGTGCTGTGGCCATTCAGTGAAGTGGACTGTTTGTTCTTAAATTAATGCCATGTGAGTTTGTTAGAAATAGTTTTATCTGTTTATTGGTTAGTGCAAGAAGTTTGTGATTTGAGTTTGTTACTTATCTGGTCAAAGAAAACTGGCTTTTCATGAAACTAAGTACACTCATTAAACTCAAGTGTGGATTGTTTGTCTTGTTAAAGGCTGTGACCTTAGCTTGGAATGTAATTATCAAAAGTAGTTTCAAGCCACACCTTCGTAACTGAAGGCACACAGGTGATGATTGTTTCGATAGCCTCTCCTATAACAAGTGAAATGCTAGGTCACCAGAATTGTATGAACATTGCTAAGATTATAACACACCCCATCGTCGGATGTCACACACAAGTACACACGCCAGCCTGTATAATTGATTGACAGTGAGTTCATGTTATCTGATTAAGCCTGCACTCGGGCACTTACAGTCAGCATCTCAGTCACTGGAAGAATGAGATTGATTTCAGCTTATGAACGTATTGAGAGGATAAGAAGTTAGTTGGTGTGAGACAGGAAGTTACAGAAAATAGGGTCAGATGGTAGAGGTTGATTCGCTGTGGTGACCACTGAAGGTAAAAGCCGAAAGGAAAAGAAGGCTCAGCCCCATGAGCCCAGGCATTATGGTAATTTTAGGAGTCAAGAATCACTGTTGCTAGTTTGTTCAGTCTTTGAATATATCCCATCACAAAGTAGCTCTTAAAGCCACTTTATCTATCCTAACACATGTCACAACATCCAGACTGCTGATTGTACAACTAGATTTCTGAAAACCCAGTCAGGCTGAGAGTATATCACCACCACTGTTCCCTCTAAGCCACGTGTTTGTGCAATCGCGCACTGCTCTAGCGTTCTCCGCGCACAACAAAGCTGAACTGTAAATAAATTAAACACATTTATTTTATTTACAGTTCAGCTTGGATTTTATTTTATTTATTTTATTCTGTGCGCGGAAAACGCACGCTGCTTAGAGGGAACAGTGATCACCACATGCCTGGTTTTGCCCAAAATATAGACATAGCCATGTATTTTCCCAATTGTTGAAATATGTTCTTTGCACAGCAAATATTTCATTCTGTGTAAATGTATTTCTCAATTGTAATTGACTCACTTGCAGTTGCATCCACTGGTAACCCAGTGTCTTCCAACCTCTTGATCCCACTGCAGCAAAGTTCTTTACTGTTATCTGTTGGGTCAGAATGTAATCTGAACTGTGGAGAAATTTCAGGGCTGGCTTTGCTATTAAAACAGTTATGTATCAAACGTGATGTCAGGCAATAAGTTAAACTCATTCCATGTGGATCTACTCAATGGCGAGTCCGCAATCCTTTCATTAAAGGATAAACAAACATGAAGCAGCTGATAGTGTTCATGATGTACTGTATTCAGACTGTCTGAATCAAGAGAAAGGTGAACTTCTTGCGGGGGAAAAAAGTTTTAGGCTCTATTTGGTCTTGAGCCAGGTAGGACTGTGAATCTTAGGTCTGTCTACTTGGACTTTATTGACCTCACCTAAACCCCATTGGAGGACTCCAATGGGCTCAACCATAGATATCAACATATACTTCTCAGTCATTTTCAATAACCAAAAAACAAAACAAAATTGGAGGACACTCATCGTTCTTCCAGAAGACTGTAGCCTGCATCAGATATGTGAACCTTTAAAAGGTCTGCAATTTTCACAGCAGACTGATGCAGAGTCGCCGACATGTTTGTTAGATTTCACACAGCTCCCTCTAGAGCCGCAGTGGTCTTAACACAGTTTTCCATACATGGTAACTTTAAAGTATCAGTTTGGAGTCATTGTAGGTTTTGTTAGAGCTGGAAGGGAGCCCTGTGGGGGGAGGGTGGTCTCTGCTAAGCTCAGCTGCCTCTCCACTCTGGAACAATCTGTTCCCGCCCTGTCTCTATTCAAACCTCACCACGTCCGAGGCTCCGGGCATTACTGATAAAACCATTGCGACAGAGTGCACACACCCCACCCAAACCCGCAGCTCTGCTGGCCCGGAGCCCCTCTCCTGACCAAACAACCTCACACAACCCCTGCACTGTAAATCCCCGGGAATGCCAGGGCCACTGTTGAGGCAGCACATCCTGCCTGGTGGCAAGCTGGCTTTGGTCCCACCCTTGTGGAGGTGGGTGGGTTGCGGGGGCCGCTTCTGCTGCTTTTGGTTTGAGAGGAGAATTTCCACGTGTCCGCTTTTCAGCTGTTCTGTTGGCTTCAGTCTCTGTTCTGCCAGCTGAACTGTCACATTTCTCGCCTTGATGATTTCTGATCGCTTGTCTGCCTGTTAGTAAAATACATAGATACCTTTTCCTGCTGCAACTGAGCAAGAATGTTAACTACTAAAACGAAAGCTGTTATCAAATACCCATTATCATTCTTCGACATTTATGGGATTCAGACTTGCGAAAAATGCAACCCAACTCTTGTTTGGCTGACTGCAGGAAGACTCGTCAATGAAAACGTGTTCACTATTAAAAGAAAAAAAAATTGATGATGCTGGTCAGATTAATACTAATGAGTCTTTTCCCAAGACATTATTGATTGACTTCCTCTTTTTTTTTTTCCCCCACAGATGATTCCTCTGGATTCCTTTGTTGGGCAGAGTGCAGATGGGAAGATGGTCCCTATAATCCCAGGAGGAAATAGTATCCCCCTTACCTTCTCCAACAGAAAGGAATATGTGGAAAGAGCTATTGAGTATAGGCTGCATGAAATCGATCGTCAGGTGAGTCTTGATTGTGTCTGCGCAGACTCTTCACCGTCACAATAGCAATTACCTTGAAAATTTGGTATTTGTCAAATTGGAAAAAAAAAAATCAGCCAAAAGTTACCCCTACAACTTTGCCAGCTGGCAGGAAATGTTTTTAAAAAGTCCTTATCACCCTCATCAATGTAAGCTGTCAGATCATTGATGTTTCTTCTGTATTTAGATTTATGCAGAGATTTATTTAAAAAAATAATAATGCCAGATTTCTCCTCATGTTGGGTCCACACCTCAGGAGATGCCACAATTCAAAATTAGCTTCACCATATTATTTCAACCGGTTTCTGTATCTGTCATTCATTCTGAATAATATGCAGTGTAAGATTTTAGGTGAATTAAATTATGAGCCAACTCAAAGTTATTTATGCAGCTCACAGATCACAAACCACCTTCCCGGGGGCTTCACAGTCTCTGCAGCAAGAAACTTTTTCCATGTTGGGACTGCGTTAAATTATTGTACATTAATTACATTATTAAGTACAAGGAAAACAAAGAAAAACTCTCCCAAAAGTCTGGTCATTTGCTGGACACTTTTGGAACACTGGAATAAAACTGGTAAAGTTAAATAAAGTTGGTAAACATAAATCTGTTCATGGATTTCCTCCACATTTGTAAGTCTGAAGAAATAAATGAATTGTCACATTTATACTTGAGTCTGAGAGGAGAAAGAAGCTGCCATCACCAATGGTATTCAGTGATGGTTTGGAAAATAACTCTCGTAACGATAACTGTTTTGATATTCTTTCTAAATGTACAGTATTACCGAACTATTCATAACGCAAAAGTATACCACTTTTTGTTTTTATTTGTATTTCCAGCTTTTCAGAATTAGAAATTAGATTAATATTTCAATGTTGTCAGTCAACAGGTGATACCATCGAGTATCTATTAAAACCAGAACACTGAGACGCAACAGATGACAATGAAAACCGGGTTGATGTTCAAATCAACGATTTAAAAAATGTTGTTGTGTGAATGTTTGTTTAGAAGATGCCTGAGTTTGATTAGTTGACAGTACAACATTGAAACAATACAATGTCTGGTGTTTCCCACGCTTAAAATGGCGGTTCTCCATTTTAAGCGGCAGTGACGGATCGCTTCCATTGTATTCTATTGGCATACTGTATGTTTCTTTCTTTCTTTTTTTAAACCTTACACCAGAAAATATGGCAATCCTCCATTGATTATAAAAAAGGAAGAAATACAACCTGACCAGAGGGAAAGTTAAACAGTGTTATGATGATCACTCATACGTGTCTGCATCCTGTTTCCACTTTGAATAGTTTGTCATTCGTTCTAGATAATGTGATGGTGGTTAATGAGAGTTGTAAAATGACTTGCTCTTTACTTGAAGTCCCTAACTTCCATCCCATGATCACTGTGCCTGCTGTCGTGCTTGAGTAGATGTAAAAATATCTTCTAGCCAAGAGAAATCAAATCCATTAAAAAAGAAAAGTTAGAATTTGAGGTAAATGGTTTTCTGTCTTAAGGTGGCGGCAGTGCGCGAGGGCATGTCCTGGATCGTGCCGGTGCCGCTGCTGTCCCTGCTGACGGCCAAGCAGCTGGAGCAGATGGTGTGTGGGATGCCAGAGATCTGCTGTGACGTGCTGAAGAAGGTGGTGCGCTACCGAGAGGTGGACGAGCAGCACGCCTTGGTGCAGTGGTTCTGGCAGACGCTGGAGGAGTTCTCCAATGAGGAGAGGGTCCTCTTCATGCGCTTCGTGTCCGGACGCTCCAGGCTGCCCGCCAACACGGCCGACATCTCCCAGAGGTTCCAGATCATGAAGGTGGACCGGGTGAGTGAACCAGCAGATTGGAGCAACCTGGCAGGCGGGCTTAGTCATGTAAAATAACTATGATGCTCAATTTTTCAGTCTTTATTTATATACAGTGGGTAGAACAAGTATTTGATACACTGCTGATTTTTCAGCTTTTCCCACTTGCAAAGCATGTAGAGGTCTGTCATTTTTATCATCGGTACTCTTCAACTGCGAATGGCGGGATCTAAGACAAAAATCCAGAAAAACACATTGTATGATTTTTAAGTAATTAATTTGCATAGTAATGCGTGACAAAAGTATTTGATCACCTACCAACCAGTAAGAACTGGGGCTCTGACAGATCTATACCTGTAGCAACTACAGTAGTTTGAACTCAATCAAACAAACTCCGACCTCTCCACAATGGTCAAGACCAGAGAGCTGTGTAAGGAAATCAGGGATAAAATTGTAGACCTGCACAAGACTAGGATGGACTACAGGACAACAGGCAAGCAGCAATAGGCACAATTATTAGAAAATGGAAGAAGTTCAAGATGACGGTCAATCTCGCTGGGTCTGGAGCTCCATGCAAGATCTCACCTCGCCCTGAGGACGGTGAGGGATCAGCCCAGAACTACACAGCTGGACCTGGTCAATGACCTGAAGAGAGCTGGGACCACAATCTCAAAGAAAACACATGTAAGGTCCACCTGCACAAGCCAGCACATGTCCAGGCCCATCTGAAGTTTAGAAAAAATTGAGTTTTTTTTGGTCCAAACTCCACTTGCTGTGTTTGGAGGAAGAAGAAAGATAAGTACAACCCCAAGAACACCATCCCTACCGTGAAGCATGGAGGTGGAAATATCCTTCTTTGCGGATGCTTTTCTGCAAAGGAGACAGGGCGACTGTGCTATATTGAGGGGAGGATTGATGGAGCCATGTGTCCGCAAGATTTTGGCCAACAGCCTCCTTCCGTCAGTAAGAGCTCCTTGAAGATTTATCGTGGCTGGGTCTTCCAGCATGACAACAACCCAAAACACATAGCCAGGACAACTACAGTATCTCAAGATCCTGGAGTGGCCTAGTCAGTCTCCAGACCTGAAACCAATAAAAAAATCATTGGTTGGAGCTGCCCTGAAACCTGAAGGATCTGGAGAAGATCTGTATGGAGGGGTGGGCCAAAATCCCTGCTGCAGTGTGTACAAACCTGGTCAGGGAATTTCTGATCTCTGTAATTGCCAACAAAGGTTTCTGTACCAAATATTAAGTTATGTTTTTTTCTGATGTATCAAATACTTGTGTCATGCAAGAAAAAACTATTAGTTAAAAATCATACAATGTTTTTCAGGATTTTGGTTTTAGATTGTCACTCACAGTTGAGGAGTACCTATGATACAAATTACAGACCTCTACATGCTTTGCAAGTGGGAAAAGCTGAAAAATCAGCAGTACATCTAATACTTCAGTAGTACAAGTACTGTATGTACCCTCTCATTCACATGTCTTTGCATTTAGTCTCCAATGAACAACTTTTTTGACTGTGGGATGAAACTGCGTTTTATTTCAGTTTTTATCATCATTCCAGACTGATGGTTCCAGAATTATTGTTTTACCACAAACTGCTGTGTGATTTTAACAGAATGAAATTGGAGCCAGAGCCACAAATAATCAGCAAAAATACATCATGCTGCGTTTCATCCCTGTACTGTGGCATCACTTCTGTCTCTTTCCTGTGTGTGTCTGCACAGCCGTACGACAGCCTGCCCACCTCCCAGACCTGTTTCTTCCAGCTGCGTCTGCCTCCCTATTCCAGCCAGGCCGTCATGGCCGAGCGGCTGCGCTATGCCATAAACAACTGCCGCTCCATCGACATGGACAACTACATGCTCTCCCGTAACGTGGACAACACCGAGGGCTCCGACACAGACTACTGATGCCTCACACACACCCAGAGACGCTCAGCCGTCGCTGCACCTCCTCAGCAGACGGGACAGTTTTTACATTCATTTTATGTACTTTGAAACAGCACAGAGTTGAGTTCTCCCTGTGATTATTCAGCAGTTTTTAATGACACACAAAAAGTGCATTTAGTGTTTTTTTTTTGTTTTGTTTTTTTTTTCCACCATTACTCCACATCCTATTTTCAGGGTTTTTGCATGGAGCTGTTTGTTTGGAAATATTTATAGGTTCTTCAAGGAAATGGTGTTAGAAAAAAAATGAATATTGTACATTGTGTAAAATGCTTCATTAGGAAAATGTTTTGCATAATATCCATATTTATTGTTTTCATTGCCTCTGAGTTTTCCCAAAGCATTCAGAAGAAACAATAATAAATGCTGCATAAGTAAGTTTTTTTTTTTTTTTTTTTTTTTTTTTTTGCTGACTGAACAAGACACACCCCTCTTCAGAAAGCAGACATCACATTTATTTCAGAAGTACAAAATATCACAAAGGTCTTTCAGAGGGTGTAAATAAATTCTGAAAAACTACACAAAAGAAAAAAAATGTCTACATGTTTTCAGCAGTTCACAACATCCCGACAATGTTGGCAAGAGCTGTTTTTCTTAGAAAATGTTCATTCAGCCATTTGAGGAGCTCCTTCTCACATCCTGGAGATCTTGGTCATTGTGCTGCAAAGGAGACCCCGGTCGTAAAAAGGGCTCAGACAAACCCAATGGGATGTCAGACTTCATGTGTTTGATTCTTTGTGCCTCCATCAGCAGACAGCTCCCCTGACAACAGCTCGAAGGATAAAGCCCGGGCTCCACCTCCTCATTTCAGGACGTTAAAAGGAGACCTCAACAAGAAATGGGGCCAAATCTTGGTTGATGAAACAATCTGCAGCCAAGTCACTCTTTGAAGCTGGTAGGAGCAAATTCTCAACAAATTGCTTCGGAATATGTGAAACCCCAAAACTAAGTTTCAGGCCTTTTGTCATAGTAGGTTTTGAAAGTCAAATTTAATTTTTCACATGATTCACTTCTTCCATAGCTCAGCTTGACCGCCTGGGACACTTTTCCATGATTTAAAAAAAAAAAATTAAAGGCCTTGGTATATGACAGGTAAAATTACTGATTGTTGTTAAGGGTCAGGAGCCCAAACTCAATAAATTTATCAACAAATTTAAATTTTTATCCTTTCACAAAGGTTTTGGGTTCCATGGGCAGTATGACAATTTAAGAGCTCATGAAGTTGGTTGTCACTGCTCGAACAATTAATTCAGACACTCATGAAACTGCACATCTATTCTGCTATTACATTCTGGTGTTTAGTAAACATCCAACATATAAATGATCTGTTGTCATTGGACCACAGTTTATGGCGAATGTTGAGTTTGCATGTCAACCTGATTTTCTTTTCCAGCCAATACTGAACATCTGTGACGATCTACTGACGTTGCAATATTTGAAGGTATTGGGAGAAAAAAAAATCAGCTAGACAATGATATTTAACTGCTTAAAATCAGGCATTTTGTTGGAATTTTTCACGCCCACGTTTTCGCTGTGGGTTTCAAAAATCCATCTTCTCTACAAATCAAACTAAACTCAAAACAAACCAGTGACGCATCGTCTTCCCCAACCATATAAAGCATTTTTAATGCTGAACAGCAGAACAGCAGGTCCTTTACCCAACAGAGGCAGAGATAAGAAATGCAGTCCATTTATTGACTTCTTTAAAAACTCTGAATGTCTCTTTAAATGTGACAGAAATGTTTCCTTTTTTTCCCCGAAATATTGTTAAACCGTAGAGTTTTTCACTGGAAGTCGTTCAAAGGCTGTTTCACATTGTTCGTTTGTCTGAAAGCATCGCTGCTGCTCCAGAATCCACAGGAATGAAGTTCAGCTCAGGCTAATGCGACAGTTACTAACATGAGTTTCATCTCAGCCCAGAAATGTTCCTGTTTTTTTGTTGCTGAGATGCACTGGGAGATATTCGAGACCAATGAGGACATTTTCTGCCAAAATCAGGATGTTTGGAAGACACTGTTCCCAGTTTGATCGGGAGGAATGAGTATCTAAAACCTCCCAGCGTCCAGTACCGACTGCTCGGGCCGACAGAACTGTTTTAGAATACCTCAAGAGTAGACTCTCACTGCACTTGAGTCGAAGAGAACAAGAATCACACGCTGCTGTATGAATTGCAACATCTTTAAAAAAAAAAAATTCAATTCTAACTGATGCACTGGATCTTGTGCAAATAACCTTGTGTAACTTCTGAGGAAGAAAAACTGGTTTTCTCTTCGGTTCTTGTAAGTCTTAATCATGGTTTTCAGCTCGTCCAGAGTGACATGGCGTCAGGTGTGAGGTAGAGGAAGTGCTAGAAACTCAAGGTAACAGTCGATCGGTTGCATGTCGTGCATTCCTCCCAGTATCAATCCAGAGATAGAATCATGTTCATGTTCATTTCTTCCCCAATTAGACTGGAAGAAATCCCACAACCGGCTCCATTATGTGTGGCCAGGGTTCTCCATGGGCCCCAGCGGACCCTCAGATTCTCGTAGGGTGGGTCAACGTTTTACTAATTATTGCAGTCAAGAGCCTTTAAAAGGCTTTTTAACACACGAGCTGACACTTCACTAATCTTATTTGTAAATTTAAAACAGCAAGGGCTGTATTATTTTCACATTCTCTTAATTTTCCTTTATTTTGATCTAATTTCCTTTCTTAATGACTTGTATTATCTGTGCTTTTTCATGGCCTCTTCCGAAATGTCTTTTCCTTCATGTGCTGCTGTCCAAGGCTGGCAAAATTAGCGTAACTTAAGTTATTACTGAGACCTACTTGGACAGAAAGAATGATTTTAGTAATATTGTTTATCTTAAACATCACTGAATGTCAGATCTCTTCTGCTCATATGCCTGTGAAACACATCTGAAAATACCATGTCCATATCCTTTGGAGCAAAATCACTTCATACAGGGCAATTATTAATCATGACCTGGGTTCTGGCACACGGGGAAAGTCGAGATCTTGCTTTAGTCTCCACGGAGAACGAGTCCGACTCAAACGCTCACCGGAACCTCAGCCCAGGGTTTCATGTTTTCTCACCCAAGCAAACAAAGACAAAGTCTAAAATGTTTCTTTTTTTTTTTTCGTCCCGTTTGGACTTCTTTTTACAATTTCGAAGACGATTTTGAAACGTGCTTTTTAAGGCCTTTTGTGGAACCACAATGGATTTGATGTTACCTCGACCTGAAAGGGAAAATCTTGAAGCGACTAAATGTCTCAAAGTGAAAGCAACAGTTCCCTCACAAACAACCTCTGTCCTGAATCCTCTTCTGAACAGTTTGCTTTCACAAACTTGTGACGTATTTTACTCTTCAGACTCCATAATTAAAACTGTTCTGGAACAAATCTGATGAGAGAAATCTACAAACATGGGTCATGTGACCGACAGACAGCAACCCAATTGGCTGTTGGCAATTGCTGATCCTTTATGTCACATCATCACTGCCATTCAGAAAATTTAATCTCAGATTGGTGTTTGAGCAGGACAACATAAGGCACTTGGTGCAGCGATCAAAATCCAAGGAATGAATTGTTTTAGTAGTTTGTCATTTAAAAAATGGGTTTGCTGTATATTGTCTTAAAATGGTGACAAACTTATCTTCAATTTTCTGGTTGTTTCACCACTGCTTTTTAGGTTTATATTCTAGGATCCATCTTCTAGGAACCAGACAGTGATGATCTTTGGGATGTTTTCAGTGAAAATATGAACAAGAATTTTGGAAATTAACATTATTTGTGATTCTTTCCCAGATAATATGGGGTCTCCCCAATAAATAACTCTTTGTTTGGCCGAGAGGTGGTTCTGTTTCAAGGAATCCTGTGCTTGTTGACTAGCTGCTATCTGGTTGCTTTGACATGTCGAAATCACACAGGAGCGGAGAAAAACTTACCAGTAATTTTGGAAACTGGCCTTGATAAATAATCACAACACCTGGCCTGATAGCAGCGGAAACCCTTCAAATTCCACTTCAAGTGTTTAGTTGCGTCTAAGACTCTGCCGGCTCGCATCAGGCAACTACAACATCCAGCCTCCCTCTGACACCGTTCTGGGGGCGATGATGCTCTCCTTCGCCTGGAGGAGTCTCTCCAGACAGGGAGAGCTGATCTTGAAAGACAGCGGCGTCGGGCCAAGCGTGTGCGCGCTAAGGTGGCGGTGGGAACCCGCAGGCCAGTCGGTGCTGGAGGAGACAGAGTTGTCCTGCGTCACCTCCGGGGCGCACCGTGCGAGCAGCGGGGAGGTGGCGGGGGCAGGGGGGCCGAGCATTGACTGGGGCGGCTTCAGGGCGCAGATGGGGGACGTGTGCAGCCATTTAAGGTGGGTGGAGGAGTAGGACGCTGCTGACTCGGTGTTTGGGGGCACCAGCATGGAGGAGCCGCCGCGATCCTGCTGGAGGACAAGAAGAGTCTAAGTAGGTTTGCTGTCTCTGACACAATTGATAGCACTTAAATATCTCTTACTTCGCTGGTTCTAAAGAGATTAAATATTAAATTAAAACCTCGAACATTCTGTTACGTCAAACCCCGTGCAGGTGTGACCCTGACACCGACACACCTGGCATGGTCATAAATCTTTATTCCTGGTAAGTTTCAGCTTGTTTCTGGCCAAAGCCTCAATTAACTGATCCCAACTTATGATTTAAGGTTTCTGAACAACGGCTCTCAGTTTGTCTACAGAAATGATTCTCTTTTTTGTCTTTACTTTTTGTAAATGTATGAAGCTGCACATTATGGGGATCACGTGAAGAGGGAACTGTGATTTGATTCCAGGCAAAGAGTCACATACTAAAGGCTGATAAAAACAGTAGCTTATGATTAAACCAATCACAAGACTAAAGGGTTGCATTTAAATGTCTGCAGATCAGGGAATTACAACATTCATTTTTCAATTATGTGAGACAGCAAAAGGGCGTATAAATGGTCCCATTTCAGAGTCGAGGAACATTTTCCTTGATTTGAGGAAATAGTCAATGAATTATCAAAAACTACTGTTGACGGCTGAATGGGGAAACAGGGTTTCCAGGAAGGTTGAGACTTCTACTGGGTAACTGCTGGACTGACGGGGCAAGTTGAGTTGACACATTCCTGCATGAAGCCGCACTGGTTTTCCCCTTATTACTCTGACCGTTACTCTTGTTGGGAAATGGAGCCTGTTGCTGTTGGAATCACTCGCCCCGTCAGGAGCCCAATAAAACACATTATCACCTTCACCAGCTTTTTTCAGGCGGATGTTACATAATCTGACGCAGGGCTTTCACCTCAGCAGACACTTCACTCACGGCCTCGACAGTTTCAAATGCAGTTTTTACCTTTTGCTTCTTGGCAGGAGCGATGTCCTCTGTCTGATTTGGTTTAACGTGAGGGAACCAGCTTCGGAGCATCTCCTCTATTTTCAGGATGATGCTGAGGAAGCGTCCGCTGCAGGAGACACAAAGAGGTGATGAGTGAGCTGTGCTGACAGGCCAAGGTGAGGACATTTGTTACTTCTGACTGAATCTGACATTTGAGTTTTCAGCTGCAGATTAGAGGGACGAGCCGCCCTGCAGCTCAGAGGGCTTAGGGAAGTCTCGCCAGTGGCCATTACATAAGCCTGAACCAGCATTTGGCTCTCAGGCTTCATGTGATTGGTGAACATGAACTAGCACAATGACTGAATAAATAAAAAGCCTGCGAGGGTATGTGTGCTTGTGGTGCGCGTGCATTCCTTGCTGTCTGTGTGACGTTATGAAAGCTTACATTCACATGCCGGGATCAAATGATACACAGAGGAATACTTGTAGAACATGTTAAGTTCCACATGAGAAATGTTACGACACACACACACACACGCTAGCATGCTGGAGCCCACACGTAGCAGCGGGGGAAGGCCTTCATTTCATTCACAGGCTATAAATAGAGTGGTAAGCCACAGAGCGGTGCTGCAAGGCCCTGCCCACCTGCTCAGACCACAGCTTAGATTTTCAAATGAACAATCTTTGCCTTGAGACACCTGACTAGGAAATCAAGATTAACCAAGTGATATCTAACCGGCCACTGCAAAGTCAAAACAGAATTGCGACTTCACTTGGTTTTAACAAATGTCAGCGACTCGTGACTTTCTGATGAGGCATAAGCCTCATTACTCCAAAGACATACGGCTGCCTGTCCAAAACAGAATGGCAAGTGGATTTGGACTCAAACCTACACTTTCTGACTTGCTTTCCCTGAGGAGTTGTGAAGCAAACACGTGACAGCATCTTAGGCCAACAGGACCAGTTTTAGCTGATGTTGGATGTCACAGGAAGTTAAGAATTTCCCCAGTGATGATTTAAGTGTTGCTGCACAAACAAGTGAAATAATACTCCTATACCTCCCCATACACGCCTACGTATTGTTATAAATACTCTTCCTGCAAATATTCAATATCAATTACTTCAGTTCTTTTTGTTTTGACTGTTTGAAGGAACAGTGTCCGCACAAGGACAAAGAATGGAAGCTCATTAAATACATATACATGTGACCTACATATTTGCCACTTTGTGATCTAATAGTGAATTTAAAAAGAATAAAATGGTAATTTTTTTCATCGTGAACACATAGAACGACAATTCTAACAAACCTCTGAACCTCAGTATGTAATAACCATAACCTCTGGGGTTTTCATTTGCAATTAATAGATTAAAATGAAGCCAAAGTAAAAACATTTTAATGCTGATTATTACACAATATGAATTCTGTTTTTTCATGTTTATAATCCAGAGGGCCAGAAAATATTTTAAATGCCTATTTTCAAAATAACATATGGACATCTCTGTAAATAAGTATACTTCATCTACTATAAACTTAAAAATCACACTCGATGTAATGTTTTGTGTGTCTTAAGACAGGAGGACAGACTCTTTTTTTTTTTTTTATTTCTGCCAAAAACAACCTGGATCATGAAATGTTATAAGACTGGCATGGAGACCAAAGGAAAAAAGTGTTTTGAGAGGCTGATTTAGATAATAATTGATTTAGTTTATCTCGATTTGGAAGAAGTTTTGCTCTACATATAAATCAAAATAAAACAATAACATAAGTAAATGTTTAAATAGAGAGTCCAAAGTTCCTCTTGCAAACCCCATCATGGAAATATTTGGTGTTTTTACAAATACGCTGCAGAATGGTTATTAGGCAACAGAGGAGCAAATATGTATCGCCGTGATTTACACAAACCGAACATAATTGCACATATCACTCATTGATTAGCGGCAAGTTTGACATCAGCTCTGTAAAAATCCAGCATCAAACATCTGGGCTGGACTTTTTTTATCATCCGACAGCCAGCTTGGATTTGCAGCCATGTTTTCCACCTGAATCAACTTATGTCTGACAAATAGGAACCACTGGAGCCAAGAAGAACTAGTGTGTTGATGTAGTGTGTTGTTGTGGTAGATGACTGGTTTCCCTCCCACTTTGGGACATGATGTGTTTAATCTGACGTGGGTAACAGGGATTTGATGCCACCTATGCTGCAATGCTCCATGGGTGGTCCAGCTCAGACACATGGTGTTTAACATTAATGTTAGCAGCAAAGTAAGGGGTGGAAACAAATATAACGGCAACGGCATTTTTGAGGAAAGCGGCTCACACTTGTGGCCAACAATAGAAGGGCACTGTTTAATATAAGATTGCAGGCGTAGTTGCACTTTGACAAAGCTCTCATCAAATGTAGTTTATCAAGCAACTGCTGACAGTTTTCATAAGAGTGACAATTGTCTGAAAGTAGAGTGAGTGTGTGATTGAAATCATTTAAGTGCTTGGAGCAATCATCTTTTCCTCTGATAGATGTGTAACGTTAAGGCAAAACTGTTTGAACATGAAACATTGAAGAATGAAACATGATGAATGTGAATTAAATTACATAGGATTTGGTCAGCTATGCTTTTCTCAAAATAATTGTCATATCTGTCTTTTGCTACTTCGAAGGAAGTAGAGGCTGGTGATCAGAGACAAACTCCAGAAGAAGAATCTCGTTTACTACACATGCTACTTTTTCACCAGACTTACAGGGAGGACGGACATGAATGCCATTCCTGGGTTTTCCTGCTAGAAGGAAATACAGACATTATGTGCTGTGTTGTAAAACGAAAATGATGTCCACAAATGGACAGTTGAGTGTCCCCACCGGACACACAACCTTCCAGTTATGGATGCGCCACCATGTTTGGTCTGGAGGGCCTTTTTATGCACAGATTCCACAACTGTTACTCCCATTGTGATTCTTTGTTTGTTTAGACAGAGGCAAACAATGCCGGGGTGGCATGTGTCGATGCACACAAAACTGTCCAACAGAGGTACCATGTGTTGACACGAAAGCATCAGACCGCTGAATTAACTGTTCCACCGATCCTTTCAGGTATTTTCCCCAGACATAAAGACAGCTCTGTGACCACCTCAGCTGCTGGATCAGAGGCAGAACAAACAAATGTGTAAAAGCAGCTTTTGAATTCAGCCATGTTTGTCTGTCCTTCACATGAGTGGCAGAATGAAAGGGTCTGGGAGGCAGACTGGGTATGATAGCCTGTCTGAAAGCATCCACGGTCATTTTTTTACTACCGGCATATGCTTCCTGGTTGTGTATTTTATGATTTGGGTGGAGCCAGTGGTTCGCAGCTGTTAGTTTTGCAGTGTGAGACCAACATTACAGCATGAATCTGTGACATGTGGCCGGTAGAGCTGCTTCGACCCGCAGGATACCAACCTTCTTAGCTGTGACTGGACAAGGGCACTTTATTTATACAGCACATTATATAAACAGGGCTAATTCAAGTGTTCTGCTGAGTTAATACAGATTCAGGGCTACATTTGAAATTAGCTTAGTTCTTTACTAGAGCTTGGAACTTCAGTAACCACCATTACCTTGGTACTGTAAGCATTTCAGCATTTAAAATGTACCCACAATTTACCCACAAAAGATGAGCTCTGCTGAAGACCCGTTTAGTGACCTTGCTAAGTTTAAATAGCTAAAAACCTACTTTTCTCCTGGACATACTGTATCCTCATGTGCTCATGTCTTCTTGCTAATGCAAAGTTCAAGTCAGTCACACAAGCACTCTGGATTTTGCTCAAAGGCATATTCAGTCTTTTTACATGTCTTTTTTCATGGTTGCACAATACCCGACACTATGACATCTTTTTGGCAGTCAAAAATATCAACACTATGAAGCCATTAACTAACAAAACTATCCCCCTTCATTTTTATCAAAACAAAAATGAAAAAAAAAACACCTGAAAAGAACTGGAAATCCAATGAATCACACCGTGACAGCGACAGACCATTGAATGCTAAGCAAATGTCCAAACAACTGTTGATGCTATAATTCTGTTTAAAAACATCAGAGTATCAAGTACAACCCAAAGATACTACTAGGATAAGCAATGCGGTGGGTTTTTATAAACAGGGTAATTTATTCCATACAACTGCAGTGAAAAAAAGACTCCTAGAGGCTTCTCTCAAATGCTGATGACTTCAACTCTTGAGTTGTGTGTTTTCCCCTGAATGACCAAGATTTCATTAAGCCTATAACATCAGAGTGACATCACTGATACCACATTATGAATGGTGCTTTCAGTGATGGGAATGGGAACTACAAAGCAAGTTCCAACTCGAGAACCCTTTTACACCCCCCCGAAACCACAGCCATGGTTGTGTTTGTTTACACAAATGATCATATTTGCAACTGTAATCCTTTGAGATAATTGGTGAAGAGTCCACTGCATGTGACAAACAACCATGAAGGACTCTCACTGTGACATCAGGGCATCCCATCACAGTAAATTAATCAAGTATGGGGTTTTGAGAATATTTACTTAACAGAAGTGTTGCAAATGTAACTGTAACAACAAAAGGTTTTTATAATGTTAATGAAAAACGGCCTGCAGTAAAACGGAGAAGCTCATATGATCCCATATCCGACATCAGAGGATCTTAAATACAATGACGTCAGATAGTCCCAAATATTCCTTCCCTAACATCTGCTTAAAAATCGGTGCAGGAAATGTGCGGATGCAGTAAACCCTGTCTGAACGGTTCTGATAGAGTGAGTGAGCAGTAAATCAACCTAAAGCCTCCTAAATGACCTTCAAGTCTTTTCCTGTGATTGTCAAGCAAACTTTACGCTCCTTACTGTACCTAACAATGAGACAAATGTTGCATCAAAGAGAGGGAACAGTCTTTGAACTTGAGTTTGGATGGTGACGGGCTGTAAAATTTGTGTCCTCGGCCCATTTGAAATTTTTTGAATCACATGTCACCTGTGATATTATTGCAGGTCGTCTGGAGTCCAGTGAGAATAATATACATGGAGGAATGGATTTCTCTTTTCATGTTCAGCAGTTATTTATATTATGCTAACATTAAAATGCTTCGTTGTCACGGTTAAAGCCAATGTGAGCCATTTGCTTCTACAACCCTCAATAATAACAATAATAAAATTTAGAATAACAGAAAAGCTGCCTCCTAAGCATATAATCAAAAAAGGCAGTGAGGCGTAACTACAGACTGTGGTCTGATTTCTTTGGGCATTTCACAACCAAAACTATTTTCTCTTATAAAACATTAACCCTCTAATAACTAACTGCGGTTCATCGGACATGTGGCCACCATTTCTTTATCTTAACTGTCTGATCATGCTGCATGGGACAAACATGGTCAAAAACGGAAAAAACAAGAGATTTTTTTAGCATGCTTTCATGTCTCCTGCAGACACTGAGGCAACATTCTTAGACAGAAATTTACTAAATGAATGAGTGTTGCAATGGACAAGAACAACATTGAATTCGAGTATGTATCTAAAGCCAAAGTACAGCAAAGGAAAAGTGTAACAGGAATATAGGGAAATTTAAAAAAAAAAAAAAAAAGATGATAAGAAAAATAAACATGTCTTGGGCAAGGGTAATTTTTCAACTCATGGAACCCACTCAAGCAGGTTTCTTCAATAGCTTATCCCTGCTGTAAAACATCTAACAAATCTTGCCTTCAAAACTTCTTGACTCATCTGTACTTTTCCCAGATTCCCCCCATGATCTGATAACAAGCAGATGAGATGCTGCATAATGCATCAGCGTGATATCAGAGATTCCTATTTATAGGAAGGAAGAGGGGGTTGCAACACTCCTCCACTGTTACATTGTAGGCCCCCTTAAGAGCATGCAGCCACATAATCCACAGGCTTTCTAGCTTAAAATGTAATTTCAACCAACTCCCAATTCAAATTAGCGAAAATCAGAATATTCCATTATTTTAGTCGGTAGACAGTTATTTTAAGAAATACTGAATGGGAGAGTGAAAAAATGTCTCTGGTGTGAGTGTGTGTAAATTAGTCAAATGGATGAGTCATATTTTATTAAATAAATAAAGTAAAAAAAGAAATATATAAAAAAAAATAATAATAACTTAAAAATATTTACATGGCAACTTTTGAAGTATGTAGTGATGGGAGCAGAATGTCCCCGGATGTGTCATTCATTCATCTTCTGCAACCTGTTTCAAATTTAATTTTAAAAAAGGTCACGAAACTTAAGTCACAGTTAAGTTTCAACAAATGAAAATACAAAAAGGAGAAAGTCGGTGGTTACCAAAACACCATTCATGTGAAGTTGACTATTCAACACACTTTAGTTGAATAGTTGTATGATAGTTTTTTAAAAACCTAAGTAATAATAACAATAAATATCCTGTGCTGTGAGACCCTGGTTCAATTCCAGCAAGGGGACCTTTCTGTGTTGAGTTTGCATGTTCTCCCCGTGTCTGCGTGGGTTTCCTCCCACGGTCCAAAAATATGCAGCAGGTTAATTGGAAAAAAAATGGGAAAAATTGCCACATATGAGTGAGTGAGTGGTTATCTGTTTGGACTGGTGACCGGTCAAGGGTGTACCCCGTCTCTCACCCAATGACAGTTGGGATAGAATCAGCATCCCCCGTGACCCTGAGTGCAGGATAAGTGGTCGACGCGAGATGGATGGATGGATACTGTGCCGTATCTCTTTTCTAAGTATACATAATTGAATCTGAAATGTTTCTGACATCTGTTCTAAAGGTATTTACCCCATATTTGGATTCTGTAGGACCCCCATTATTCTCTGGATGCGATCCATGGCCACGCCCTCCTGGAAGCTGCTTAGACCTGTGGGAGCAGAGCGATACAAGTTGAGGTTGAGTTACCTCAGCTGTGCCATCACAGCTGCTGGCTGGACTTTGACTTCATGGTATGATACAATGCCACAGCTCACCTCCGTTTGAGGAGTAATATTATCACAATGCCAAATTCTTATCAGAGATGGCTGCTGCATGTGATCACATTCTTCATGAACTCAAACAATGACCAGAGACATTGGCAGGCAACGCCACTCTTACACTAAGACCAATTTTATTAAGAACACTTGTAATGTTCTTCTTTGACTTTAAGGTAGTAAAATCATCTGTCTGGGGTCAGAATTTTAGAAACACCTCTCAGGGCACCAGTCACATGAAGTTAGAACTGCAAAGGATGTGCACCTATCTCACTGGTCAACTATGAGGATGCAACTTTTAATGACCTGTTAAGTGAGTGAGTGCTGTGAAATCTATGGCATGATCTTGCTCCACAGATTCCTCAAAAAAAAACAAATCCTCAAATCTGATTTTGGCAATTTGTTTTATTGTTTCATTTTATGCTTAATTTCTTTTTCCTGAGTTTTGTGTTTTTTGTTGTTGAGTTCTGCATCATAAAAGATTGGAGTGATTAAATTCAGATATCAAACATGACCAAAAAAAACAAGGAGAGAGAGGAGCAAAATTGGAGAACAACACACTCAGCATGGTCTAAGCAGGTACAAAATGAATATCTTTATTTCAACAAATAGAGTTGGCTGAAGTGAAAAAATGTAATAACTATTTTTACTACATTCATTTTACACATTTATTTTTCTTCTTTTAGAATTAACATATTTGCCAAAAAAACATGATACCCAGCAATTAAAGTTCATCAATTAATCTTAAACAATTATAAATACAATTAAGTTTGCCTTGTATTTGAGAGTTATTTGTAGTTTGTCACTAGCTTCAGTCTGATTGTTTTTCCTGGTAATTGATGTAGTTTTTTCTGTTCAGGCTGTTTATTCATAAATCTCTTTTTTATTTTGCAAACGTTGTTCATCTTGCATTCAGGACCTTGTTTTGTTTAAGTGAGATTTTTTGCACTGAAATTCAATAACTGCAGACACAGACCCCGGTAGCTCCATCACAGGCTATGAACAAACAAACTACCCTTTCGGTGTTTTCCGTGAAAATATCTTAGCTCGGCTTTTGAGGCAAACAACGTTTGTTAATTGAAGTAAATTTATGAAGTAAACAGCAAACAAACCAAAAGAACAAATGATGATTCAAAAAGTAAAAAGATAAACTCCTTTTTTTTATACCAGGGTAGTCTGTCAGTGAGCAAGTAGATGTGAAACCACCCAGAGACTGTGGACCTGGAACAGGGACTGGTTCAGAGTGATTAATAGTTCGAGGGATTAAAGGAATTGCTCACCCAAAAGCAATGAGTCAGACATGATCTTCTCTGCCCTGCTGAGAAAGTTGACTGAAGTTCTCGAGTCATCAAAACAAGGTGCCAGCTCTCTTTGAAAAATGATGCAAGAGTCACAATGGCGCTAAAGTGTTTATTTTGAAATAGGCTATGTCAAATAAAACCGGGAGGGCTGCTTTTATATTTGATTTAAAGTATCGGTTTGATTGCATAATGGTTGGTACATTCTGTATTTTGGAGAAAACATCTGCTAAAACCATAAATTCAATTCTGCGGTCTTTAACCTTTACGAAAAAAAAACATTGGATAATTACAGCGGCAAAAGTATTCTTGACTGAGTCAACATGGTATTTGGCGGTGAGCTATTTGCATGTCATGGAGAGAGCCAGATGATCTACAGCCCATATCTCACCTAAACTGTGTGCACGATGCTGTCTCTGATCCAGCCTTTCATCTTGAACCTACACTGAAAGGAGTTTAAATGACTGGTGAGCCCTTTGATTCTGGTCATTTGTGTTGCTTTGCCATCATTTTCAGCTGTATTGCATATACTTTCTTTCAAAGTGGGCATTCCCTTTGCGTTATCTTTGAATGATCACATTCACTGAAAGACTCACTTGGTCAATCAAAGGAAAATACTCATTTCACTGTCAGGCGGCTTGCAATCACCTTCCTTAATCTACCCTGCATGTAGCAGGGTTCGGCTATATGTTGAAAAAAAAAATCAATTCCAATATTCAGTAAAGCTTTCTTCCCATTTAAATGTGTTTCTCTACAGAAAATCATTAAAACTGAGTTTGTCCCCATAATAGTGAGTTTTAGGTTTATAGACACTGATTTGACCACATTGAAAGCTCTTAAATTGTGTGAATCTGACATTGCAACACTGATCACCGTTAGATATAACAATTGAAAATATTTGGTTTCTAATCTTTAAGTGCTTGATCAAGTTTTTCTAGTTGTTTTGATAATTTTGTGCTTATTTCACAGAAATTTCTCACATTTTTTGATACTCTCACAGATTTTTTCAGAGCGATTTTTAGCTTAGTCTACGGCGGCATATTCAAAGACTCATATCCATGTTCAACAAGGGAGGTAGTAAAATGTGGACTTACGCTGAGAGTACCTGCCAGATCTGAGGCTGTGCAGGATGGAGGACAGGGGTTGGACGTAGCACTGCAGCTCCATGCACTGAGTGAGAGAGGCAGCAGTTAGCAATGCTGCGCTAAGTGCTTTCTAATAACCTGGTGAGGGAATCAATCATCACTGTTGATGATGGATTCCTACATCCCTACAACTGATCCAAGATTACATTGGTCACATAATCACTCGGACCTCAGTTAATTTAATGAGCTGAGAGAGTGTGTGGGTGTGACTTCGAGATTTATAGCTTTTCTGAATCCTTTAAACATCTATTTTGGTGAAAGACTTATTGACTGGGATTTAAGTGACCAATTAGCCATTTAAAAAAGCTCCCATTTGATGCCATTAGTCCAATTTTAACACTGAGCCTGAATGACCTCCTGTCCAGCAACAAGAGCCCCATTAACAGCTGACACGTTGACAGCGATCAATGACCTCAACCCCTCAGAGCAATACCCTGAAAACAGGCACCTACAGATCCTCTTTCAGTTTGATATCAGCAGGATGATGTTCAGCTTAATGCTGTTGCTGCTTTCACTTGATGATTTTTTTTACTTTGAAGCTCATTTCTACTCTTGTATTCGAATATTTCTATCACTGCTTCCCTCAGGAAACTTAAAAAATATGACATTTTTCATATTTGTATTTCTGTGACAGGATGCGATGTCCTTTCACAAGCATTAAGATAAGGTTACAAATTACAGTATGTTCTCCTCATGTAAGTGCTGACATGCTCTGCTCAAGTAAATGAGGATATTTACTGAGATCAAACAGATTTCTGAATACTGTGATACTTTATACAATATCACCCAGAACTATTTTTCTTAGTTTGAACATCATTAGTCCCCTCAGATTCAAATCGCTGCACTTTTTTCTTGTGGCTGGCAGTTATTTGGTAATACTGTTCGTGAAATGCTCACAACGGCTGGTAATTAAGCTAAACAGTGGATCCGCTCATAAAGCACTTTGTGAAACATTAAAGGGGTCTGCAATGTGTCAACATTTCCCTTACTTATGTTTTTATCCACGCTAATAAACACGCAAGGATGTCAGTTTCCCGAACAATACAGATAATACAAGGTTTGCGTTCTAACCAGTATGCGAATTGGGGGGTGAATTTTTGTATTTCCAGCCAACACAGATGTGAAGACAGTTGCAGGAGAAATAAGTTGCAATTCCTGCTGTTCTATGGGCCTTTTCTTATTTCCTTGTTTTAATGCTCACTTGGAGAATGTAATGTGTGTTTCTGAAGTGAACATTAATCATGATAAAAGGATGAGTTACTGCATGGCAGAATTATTACAATGTATCAGCTCTATCTCAGGCTACCCAATAATCTGGTGAGTTATTATATGTACACTGTTGTGGCCTTAACAGGTCCACCTGAACGTGACCCTTCCAAATCCAGATTTCATATGAGCCGTAGGAACGATAGAGGACCTCACTCGACTACCGAGGGTCTTGGGTCTCATTTGTAATACCCAATTGAGGCATTATGGCTGGACTCAGCCTTGAAAGAGACTTGTGTTTCACTAGCTGGGACCAGGATCCAAACTTTAACCCACTAACTGACATTATATTTTTGGTTAGGTGGATAAACAAAACAAGATCACCTAGCTTGATAAATAGGAGTAAATAAACTGCACTGAGTTGCCACTTGCTTTTGTTGTCTGTCTGAAACGACACCAATGTGCTGCAGCAGAAACAGGAGCGTTGAACCCCTTATAGATAGATTTGTCTTGCTTAGCATTACCAAATAAATGCAAGGGAAATGCTGTAAATTACATGTGATAAGCAGGCTTGTCAGAATTTTCACCGACTATTTTATTTGCATTTTAATAGATAGGACAACACTGATCTGACCTTTACAATAATGCCATCAATGATAAAAATTATTAGTAATTTGTTGTTATAAAGTCAGTTACTACAGATTTATGGTCACTTCTTGTTGATCCACCCAGGGTCTGAAAATTAGACAAGTACAATTTTGATTGTTATTTGTATTAAGAACATATATGATGTCATTTGTACTATGGTGCAAAAAGGAGCAAGAATTATTCAGATTTGGGGGAAAAAATTACAACAATCCCTGACCAGGTATCCTGGTCTGAGCCCAAACAATCTGAGCAGAGCTGTATGGTGATTTGTATTAAATGACAGGGTCATGAGTAGATACTTTGCTAGATAAGTAGTTATTCTACAGTTAACACTCACAACCAGGTAAATGGATTGCCTTCTGTAACTGGAATGTGTTGTCTGGAGTTTTTCCTTCAGTTCAAATTTAAAATATGTCACTTCAAAAATATCTGTAGGGATAAACAGCACAAAACAAAAAAAGGGGAAAAATATTTTGATCTGGTGGCGAATTGTTCATTTTTACTCCTGGTTGTAATGCATGTGTGATTTTTTAACTGTTGTGAAGAACTTTCTCAACAGTAAAACATGCAGCTTAACTGCCTGCAGCTCCACACAGACAAGTGTGCCCAGTTGGGAGAGAAAAAACTCAACTGTCCTGACCTCAATCCCATCCAACAACTTTCGGATGAAGTGAAATGCTGAAACCTCACCAGAATAGAACATGTTGTAACTCCACTGTCAGTGGAGGCGGGTTCATGAGAACCAATTGCATGGGATTTTTCAAACTAAAACTCCTTTGATATTTATAATTAGTTAAACTGCCATGCAGGGGGCCTAGAGGAAGACCGAAGGGGAGATGTATGAAAGTAGCGAAAGATGACATGTACTTAGCATGTGGGAGAGAAGACAATACAAAGAAAGGGGTTAAATGGAGGAAGATGATTCCCTGTGGGGAGGTAGCTGACAGAAAAATAATAAAAAAATAAGTTTAAGTTTCTTTAGTTTTCTATGACAATAAGGTGATAACCGTTTGATTGCCAAATAACTATGGCCGTTAAGCGGGAATATTGAGATATTGTTGGTTGATAAAAAGGCATAGGTTTACTGACATATAAGACATGGGAATTTTTTTGTCATTGGATATTTGCAAATTTGGAAAGGTGAAGAACATGGCAACATTTCATACAGTTAAAATCTGATCTTTTAAATTTAGCTTTGTATTTATGACATACAGCAGCTCTAGAAAACTCTTTGAATCAAAGCTTCCACTCACTGAACTCTTTTATTGACCTCATGCAGATCTTTTAAATAGTTTTTCAGTTTTAAATAGAATAAAAGCTGCGAAGTGAACTTAGTGAGAACAGTTTCTCCAAAAAGGTATGAGAATCTCTGGCCTTCCTCTGTGCGTATTTTGCCACCCGTAAATTTAGTATAATCCAACTTCCCAAAAGCAAAAACTCACCTTGAAAGAGAATAATTCACTTTCAGTGTCTGGTAGAGGCTTTTCACAGTGTCTGTCTAAAGCTCTCTTCCTGATTACATGTTGCTTTGACTCCACAGAGAGTGTGTGCAGCTTACAAACAGAGGTAAATCCCTGAGCTGGGCCCACTGTTGGGGTCTGCAGAGCAGCTGCAGACTCAGCGAAGCCCCCAGAGTAGTCTTGGCAGTCATGGCGATCACACCTCCTCCGCTGGCAAGACGGAGATTCTCTTAAAGATGTGGCTAACGATGAAGTCGGGGTAAGTGGAGACTCTAAGCACTGGGGGCTTAATCTTTTCGGGCAGTCATAGTCGTCCTCATCACTGGCGAGCCAGTCAATAGAGTAATCCGAGTCAGAGGTAGACATGGTAAGATTAGAAGATCATCCAGTAGAGAGCATCACGGACCTGCAGGGACAAACACACAGAAAGAGAACTCTTGATAAGTCCCACACAAGGAGGACTCTGTTGCCAAAATGCAGGTTCAGGTTTGATTGCCGTCAGTCTTCTGTGACATTAACTAATTGTCATTTGAACAAGTTGTGACAAAATATTTGCGGTAACATGCTTCTTTAACACCTCTATGCAGTAGCACTTTCTGCACAAGCGGTCGAGTTTGTAATTAGCATTATTTTCAAAAACACTTACAATTTCTGAAAGAAACAAGATTTTTTTTGTGTGAATCATCAGTCACCTTCCTTTTCTGATTGTTTTTTGAACTAAAACAAACAATCAAACAAAAAAAATTGTGACTGATCAGACCTGTCTCCAACATTCCATCAAGTTTCAAAACTTAAAAAAAGTATCCACAACGAAATATTATTACTAATAAAATTGAATTAACTGTTTCGTGACATGATCTATGAGTGAAAGATCACGAAAGTTTAAAGCAAGCTTTCAAACCGTAAAAATTTTGAAGCATTTCCTTCCGAAACAAAGTTTTGGTGAAAGTGTAAGTGAGACCGTTTGAATTGAACTGAACTGAAGTACAGTCACATTACAATCACAGCCCATCATGTTTCTCCTTATCATGACAGTTTCAATCTTTTCACTATTACCATGGAGATATTGGATAATTTTAGTGAAACTAGTGGATCAGAGTCATTATTGGGTTCATTTCTCAATGTTGAGGTTTCAGCTGGTGATGGTGGGACTCATTGTAATTGGTCAAAAACTATATACTACACACTGCAGCCTGGTATTACACTTCAATATTGCATATTCAGAGTAAAGTTGGATCTATAGACAATACTCAGTGTCATTTTTCGTAAATATGTTCAATTCTTTTTTTTTAATAATCCGTAACATCTGCAACATCAGCAGACTGCTTCTCTAAAACACGGAAGATGAGGAAAAAAGAGCGATATGAGTATTAGCTCTGGATTCTCTAAACCATTGTAAGATATCAACGACAAATTAGAAAAATAATGAGGAAAGAATAACTTTAAGAAACCAAAAAATGTCCTTAATGTAAGTGCTATTGAAAGAAAGTGTGTAAATACTTGTGATAGTTCACAGGTATGTAAATAAACGTGGAATGAATCTACTCATTATAATTGGAACACACTGTTTTTAAGGGACTTTCGATTTTACAGCCCAGATATTGATGCATAGTACAGCCAAGTATTTATCAGCAACTGGGTTAAAATGGAAAACAATTTACATTTCACGCTGCATGCTGATTTACCATGACAAATATGTTATAAGCCTGGAACTCAAGTACGGACCGGGAACGTTTCCAGTGGAAAAACGTTTAGCTTTGGAGCTCTGCCAGGGGTGTGACTATTCATCCGTCGGTGGCCGATAGAACGATGTATAATCAATAATCAACAATCAATAAATAATAATAATAATAATCAAGCGGGCAAGGGGCTTTTTGAATTCACTTTTTTTTTAACAAATAGACAAAACGGGTCCATTCTAATTCCATTGATATCGATACCATCATGAAAGAAATCCACTAATATTAAACCCTTGACATCCCAATACATCAGACTCGCAGTTGTACAGAAGGTATTCTCATTTGAGAAACTGGAAGCGGTGGATGAGTAGAGTTTCGGATTCATTTCTTCCTAGTCGATTATTTCAATTACTGCGAATTCGATCCCATTCACACACACATATATAAGTGAACACGAACAATCATCAAAGAAGGCGAAAGTGTACAAAACTTTTGGTGGGAACATTCGGATTCTCCTCTTCTGTATTTCTACAATCCTGACCCCAGTTATCACTCTGTCAATACATGAGTCTGAATTTTGCCCCCGGGATGACTTGATCTGCAGAGCAATGGATGAAATAACCTCCCTGGCCTATTCCACCCAGGCCGGTCCTTCTACATTATGTAAGAAAAAAACAACACATGGACTGTTGTCAGTTCACATGTTCGCGCTGTGATGCAACGTCTTGATCACAGATACTATCCTCCACGGTTTCAAGTCCACCGAGGGTCCCCGCTGCACCGGAAACCGCCCCTTACCCTAAACGCGCTACCTGAGAGGCGAAAACGCCGCAGGAGCCGGACCCATCAACCTGCCCGCTATACCGGACACGATGCGGTAACGAACCTGCCTCTTTTCCGCGGCTCTAACCGGCTGGTAAACCAGGTGTGTCGAGGTGACAGAAGCGGAGTTCAACCGGTCGACACTTACCAAAAGTGAACCGTGTCTTGAACCGTGTGTTGAACCGGGGACATGTGGTGTCAGCGTCGGACGAGTGAGAGAGCTGATGCCCTGACGAGCGAAACTGCCGGACGGACTGAAACCATTAAAACCTGGCGACGCAGGCTGGAGGCGGGAGTCCCATCCAGCCCGTGCAGCCTCTCCCTGGGCAACGTGTTCGTGAGGGGCGGGGCGCCGTCCCTCCGCCGGTCCTCAACGGCCCCGCCTGGCTGACACACACACCGGCAGGAAGACGCCTCCCATATCGGCTTCAAGTGGAAATTATTACGGAAAAGTAAATAAAACGGGGGGAACAAAAAAAAAATGCACACGTGATACAGCCATGACGAAATGCAGCTCTTACAGTACGTTCTTCCAATTGAGGCCTCCCATTGGACGAGACACTGCGTCACGTGACGGGGAGAGAGAAAGAACTAATTAATTCTGCGTTAAAGGGCCGCCGGGAAGGGCGGGGCTACAGCAAATCAGCGGGGGTGGTGGCAGTGACGTCATTAATAACCATGAGACAATGTATTTCTCAAGGTAACTGTAGATGGATGAAATGTTCTGAAACTCCCTTTGTTAAATTCTCACATCACACTTGCTGTGTTTTACGTACAACATAAATATAGTTTCTAAGCATAACAACATGATTTCCCTTCCATTGTCATTTGTCATGAACTTGACTGTTCCTACAGCACAATTGATGTTTACTACATATAATACTACTACAAATAACCCATCGATCGTCTGCCACTTATCCTGCACTCAGGGTCACGGGGGGAGCTGTCACTGGGCAAATAGGCGGGGTACACCCTGGACTGGTTGGTTGTCAATCGCAGGGCCACATATACAGACAAACAACTGTTCACTCTCTCATTCAGGACATTTTTTTACATTTTTTTCCCTATTAACATGCACCAGAGAAACTGGAGGAAATCCATGCAAATCCATCAGTGCAAACTCCACACAGAAAGGTCCATTTGTTGGAATCAAACCAGGGTCCTTCATGCTGTGAGGCGGAAGTACTTTATTCAAACTTAGTGCTTTATTCAAACTTATTTTTATGTATTTTGATTTAAGACGTCATGTCACAATGCATGAAAAAAGTCATAAATTAAGTCAACACATCACTCATTTTGACATGTATTCAGGCTGGCAGCAGTGCTACTATTCTTGAAACATTATAGCACATAGGGATAAATTAACACGTACTGATTCAGGGTTGATACTGACAAAACAGAAGGAAATACTGCTGTCCAGGCAACCGACCCAAGATCATATAATTAGTGCTTCTCTACAAGAGCCCCTCCTCTTTTTTTCTCAATAATTTTTTTTTCCCCAAAAAATTAAATTTCATGATTTTTAATTTGTGACCCCCTTTGTATTTGAATTTTTGCCACAAATTATGCATTAGCTTTGAAGTTGCAGGCTTGGCTTTACAATTGGAAAGCATTACTTTTGTAACTTTTGTAACACACCATTCAACCAAACAAAAGCTAAAGTACTGGGATTTGTATCTTTTGTTTGTTGTTTGCTAGTTTGTTTTTTCAATGCATTGCAACACTAGAAACTGTCTTCTAACCTAATAAGGTGTCAAAATAGAAAATAATATTTTGTGAAAAAATAAGCATGGCAGTGCCACATTTTGCAATTTAGGTATTAGAGCAAGAAATAAGAAGTTCTATACGTGTACACCATTATTTCATTGTGATTGAAGAGTAGTATTCACAACATTCCACATTACAGCGTTTGGAGTTTTTGTGAATGTGATGATTTTTAACAGAATAAGGCTACTATTTCTGTAGGCTGCTTTCATTGAGCTAAGCTGGCTTGCAGTTGTGCTGTTTCTCCTTATAACACACAGACAAGTATATCTATCTTGTGGTTTTATTTAATAATCATTGCCTATATGTTAATTAAAAAAAAGTTTGTGTGACTATGAGATAATGTATACAAATGCTTAAGTAAACCAAATACTAGGTTGTACAACTCCATGCAAATGAATACGCATTTTGTTTCAAACAGCCGAATTATCTCTTCCCTGATGTTTCCTGTGTTACAAATGTACATCTGGAATTGGTGCAAAGAACATAAATTCATTGGGTTTTGGTCATAGATATTCTGTCTTTATAAATATGCAGCTGCCTTGTAACCTAAAAGATGCACGAAAATGCAGTCTGGACAAAATTATAATTGCCTCTTTAATAAATGTCTGACACGTTCTTTGTTAACTTTGTAAATGTAGCAGTGTCCTTGAAGTTAGCCACCACTGACCATTGCCCCCATTTTCCAAAAAGAACTCTATCTGCTTCTCTCAGAAAAACATAAAACAGTCACTTGGATGCTAAGCTGCTGACAAGAAACAAGTACATTCAAGGCAAAACCCTAAATTATGCCACTTCACTTTATAAGGATCATGTTATTCCTGTACATTTACTTCTCCTCAGAGAGAGAAAGAGAGGGAGGGAGAGAGAGAGAGAGACGAAGGGAGGAAGGGAGGGAGGGATAGAGGGATAAGAGTTACATAACTGTGTTGAAATATATTTGAAGTCACATGTAAAGGCCCGCAGTGAAACACACACACACACACACACACACACACACACACGGGTGTTAGCAGACAGTCATTAAAGATTCTGGGCCATGTGAAGACTGAGGACGGGAGCTGAAAATGTGACCATAGAGAGGCGGAGCTAGGACACTAAATCCAGGCCCAACACAGAATATTACTCCGCATAATTGTAGTACTCAGTATTTCCCCAGCCACTGTTAGTTGAACTGATAACTGCCACTGCTCCTGCCAGACTAATACTAAAATTAGAGGACTAAAAGTGACTAAAGGTGACATTTCGAAAACTACTGGAGCTCGTACTGCCGCTGTAGCTTGTCATAAAGTTCTCTATGTAATTATCCTTTGTTCACCCCCAATATTTTGCCCATCATTTCCCCTTGGTTCCAAAACAGAAACACTTGCTTTTACGAAAGGAAATATCTTTTTTAGGGAAGTGGGATTACATCAGATATTTCGCATTATTCCTTATGGAAGGCCAAAAAGGTAAAGATATATGTTAAGAATATATCTATTCTTATCTATTCTTATCTATCTATCCATCTATCCATCTATCCATCTATCCATCCATCCATCCATCCATCCATCCATCCATCCATCTATCCATCTATCTATCTATAGATTCAGTCAGATAAAAAAATTGTGGCATTGTGTTTTCGGGGAAAAGTTTGTTCACTTCATCTTTATTTATCTATTTTTTTTATCAACCTTTATTTAACCATATAAAAAATGCATTAAGATCAGGATTTCTTTCACCCAGGTGACCTGGCCTAGAGGTCAATAGCACATGTCCAAAGAACTTTTTTTTCCAAAGCACCGAACACGGTAAATGTTAAGGAATTGTGTGTGGGTTTTATACCTATTTAGGTTCCATTTATCCTCAATTTAAAAAAAAATTAAAATAAATAGAAATAAAGGATGTTAAAATGCATCCAAAACACATGCTTGAATCTCAGGATAAAGGAGTGTCTCCATAATAGTTTTTATTACTAATCCCTTTACTTTTAATGACATAAGCTATTTTTCTAAACAATGTACATTGTAGGACAATCAGTACAACTATGTCTGTTCACACTACTTGATCCCCCACTGAAGGGCCTTTTTCAGGAAAAAAAAAAAAACCTCTTGCAGGGGAGGTTCTTCTTGGCAGCACTGAAAAACTGCCCTGTGTGACAAATTTGTCTTGACTGGCCTTGTAGCTTGAGGTGACTTAGAGGGCAAGGTGGATTGTCAGCAGCAACACAACATCAACTACATACCTCCTGCTGGTGGTTAAAAAAAATAAAAATCAAATTTCAGCAGCATTAAGAAATAAAATTAATGGAGGTTTAGTCAAGCAGAGGGACTAGCTGGTAAAACCGATTGAAATGCTGAAGAGCAGAAGCGGAAACTAAACACAGAAACTGGAAAAGACAGGATAGAAATCATGGAACCGAAATACAAATGGAACAATGGCATAATGGACAACAGGTGATAAACCATGAGGTGCTCTGAGAGAATGATTAACTGATAAGACATTTGAAGACAGTAAGTAGGCAGGACATTGTAACAAAGGAACAATTTTGCAAAGCTCACACAGTTTTGATTCCACCACTTGGATAAAAAAATAATCCAAGTGGTGCACACAAGCTTGGCAGGATTGACAGTTTTATGTGGTATTTTGAATCAAATGTACAAAAAATGGTCAACATAAGACTTGAAAGGGTTAAAGAACAGACAAACTGTCTGATTTATATCAATCATGAACTTGGACAAACTTGAAAGGTGCCTATCTGATTGCCTTTATGTCTGGAAATACTGACCTTGTGAGGAACCAGTATTTTTCTGTTTCAGTGCAACAAAATGCCAAATCACATTTCATGCTTAGTGTCAAAGTTTAGTAGTCTATAATAAATGGAAATCCCTGCAATGTTTTGACATGGAAACTGTTACGATCAGAATCAGAATCAGAAAAACTTTATTTGTCACCGAGAGACAATGGGGGGGGGGGAACATGATGGGGAAGCAGCATCAAAATTGTGATCAAGAATATAATGAGAATTATACATTTATACACACACATACACACACAAACACACACACACACACGCATATATTATTTACTGTACAAAATTGTGCAAATTGTACTAGCACTCACTCTCCATTTATATGATAAATATATCATGCGCAGTATTAATTTCACCCAACGGGGTGTTAGCGTGGTGATGAGGGGTTTGCAAGCCTGCTTGGAATTGAGGAGTTGGACAGCTCTGGGGACGAAGGTTGCCCTTCTCCTCTGTGTTTTGCAGGCGGAGCAGCAGAGTCTGTGACCAGAGGGGAGCCACTCAAAAGCCAGGCGTAAGATGTGGGACTGATCTGCAAGGATGTTTTTGACTGTTTTTAATATTTGACTGTCATTGATCCAGGAGAAAGGTCCAAGGGTTTGGCCAATTATTTTGGAGCAGACCAAGGTGGTGCGTTCCAGGCAATTCCTGTCGTGTTGGGTGATGGAGTGGAACCAGCAGGAGAAGGAGAAGGTCATTACATTCTCAATGAAGGCGCTATAGAATGTGGTTAAGATTGTGCTGCTAACCTCGACTTCCTGAGCAGGTACTGCCCTTGGTGATATTTCCTGGTCTCGTCAGTGTTAGAGGAGAACTTCAGGAGGTTGTTGAAGACAGTGCCTGGCTATCTGTAACGCCTTCACTGTTTCTACTGGCTCCCCCTGTATGGTGGTGGTGAGTGCCTCTGCCAGTTGCCTCTTCCTAATGGAGAAGTGATGATCATGTCCTTAGTCTTGCTCAAATTAAGCTTCAGGCAGGAGGCTTTGCACCAGTCAAGTGTATTCCCCAGACATGTTTTACAGTTGACATACTGCTGGAATCCTTTGAGTGCTTTTTCTGGTGAGCAGTGATTGAAATCCCCCCATGATGAGTTTGCGAGGATCAGGGGAGATCTGCTCAAATCTGTCAAGTGTGGATTTGATATGCTCTGAGGCTGCATTGGCTTTGGGGTGGATGTAAACCAGGATCAGGAAAAGTTGTGGGGAGACAGAAGGGGTGCAGGGAGACCGCGAGGAGCTCTATGTCTGAGTTGCAAAGCCTGACCCTCTCTCCCATCTGAGGGCTCTGATGCCGACCTTTTTCTTTCCCCTTCTGTTCCTTATTTTCTTAAGGGGGGGCTTGAGGAGTGGGAAGTTTGGGGAATCCTGGCCTGGGGCGTGCAGAATCTCTTCCGGTTTGGGTCCGCAGGAACCAAGAATTGAACAGCTTAGAATTGTGGAACAGCTGGAGCAGCTACGGGGTGAGCTGATAACGCTGGTTGCGTTAGTTGCGTTGGCTGCGTCAGCTTGGCCGGCTAACAAAGTCTCTGTTATGGTTAGCTTATTGAAAAATGTCTGCTGCAGGAGATGGGGAAGTTGTAAAGGGGGACAAGTTAAAAAAAATCCCGTAATACTAAGCTAAAAAACATAGAAAACAAAAAGCAGTTCTCACATGTGTGTCTCTATGTGTCTTCATGTGTGTGTGTCATTATGAAATTCTTTTCTTATATATTGTATAGTATCATAAATACCTGTTGAGTGTGCTGTTCAGAGGCTGTAAAGCTAGTGACATCATGGCCCCAGAGAAGCTCATCACTAAATTACCAGTGCCTGCAGGATCTCAGGTAATAGAGGGAATGTCTGCACGACTTCAATCAAATCATCTACATTCTCAATAAATGAATACATTGTTTGAACAGTAGTCAACAAGTATTGAAACATATAAGTCGGAAGTCCAAGACAATAACCTTACATTCTTCCTTTTTACCCTTTGGCTTTTCCCTTCAGGGGTTGCCACTGTGAATCAACCTTCTCTATCCAACCCTATTCTCTGTATCCTCTTCCCTCACATAAACTAACTTAATATCCTCTCTCACTACAGCCATAAAACTTCTCTTTGGTCTTCCTCTAGACCTCCTGCCTGGCACTTCCAACTTCACTAACCGTCTACCAATATATTCTCTACCTCTGCTCTGTACATGACCGAACCATCTCAGTCTGGCTTCTCTGACCTCTCCAAAACATCCAACATGTGCTGTTCCTCTGATTGACTCATTCCTGATCCTATCCATCCTGATCACCCTCAAAAAGAACCTCAACAAATTCCTCTCTGCGACCTCCAGCTCTGCGTCCTTGTTTCTAAACCATACAGCATTACTGGTCTCAGCACTGTCTTGTACACCTTCCCTTTCATTCTGACTGATAGTCTTCTATTGCATAGTATCCCTGACACTTTTCTCCACCCATCCTATCCTGCTTGAACTTGTTTCTTTACCTCTTTTCCAAACTCTCTGTCGCTCTGGATGGTGACCCGAAATACTTGAAATCCTCCAACTTCTTGATCTCCACTCCCTGTAGGCACACCGTTCCACGAGGGTTCCTCTCATTCATACACAAATATTCTGGCTTGCTGCAACTAACCTTCATTCCTCTCCTTTCCAGAGAACACCTCCACCTCTCTAGATTTTCCTCAACCTGTTCTCTGCTCTCTCTACAGATCACAATGTCATTTGCAAACATCATAGTCCATAGAAATTCCTGTCTAACTTCATCTGTCAGCTTGTCCATCACCACTGCAAACAAGAAGGGGCTCAGAGCTGATCCCTAATGAAGTCCCACCTCCACCTTGAACTTCTCTGTTACACCTACAGCACACTTCACCACTGTAACAGTTAGCATACATGTCCTGCACCAGTCTGGCATACTTTTCTATCACTCCAGACTTTCTCATACAATACCAGAGTTCCTCTCTTGGCACCCTGTCATATGCTTTTTCTAGGTCTACAAAATGCAATGCAGCTCCCTCTGACCTTCTCTGTACTTCTCTATCAGCATTCTCAAAGTAAATACTGCAGATATTGTAGTACTGTTTCCAGGCATGAAGCCATGCATTATATATCATATAACGTTGGTTGGAAAGATTGTTTTTTTACATTAAATGTTTAATCCTGAGTATCAATATGTGCTATTGTACAAGGTTTCGCATGAAGCTTTGAAATGGGACGAAATTCCAGACATTTATGCTGACAGTAGATACCGATTACATCTACTTCGCATTGTGAAGCAACACTTACACATATTTTTATTCTGCAGTTTTTGCAGAAATTACATAAACCAGGGCCCATTGTTTGGTATACTACAGTCTAGTTAAATGGTCATTGTTACAAACATGTGCAAAGGTTTCCACACTTCCTTTCATCCAAGCTTATCCAGTAAAGTGTTATCACTAACAGGATACAACCCCTTTGAACAATTGTGGTCTCCATGGTCTTAAGCTGTGTGCAAGTGCAAGTCATTACTGATCAAAAGGAGCAGACTAAATACTGGACAACTGATTCAGTGTGCTGCAGTCAGGAGTTCACTGTCGAGCAGCTCCTTCAACTCTGGCTATCAAATTCCAGTAGATGGTCTGATTGAAGATGCAATGTCACCCCCCCATCTGTCATTTGGTATTTTTTATGATTTAAGATCATCCAAAGACAAAGCTTCAATTTTAAATTCAAGGTGAAGGAAAATTAAGTGCAACATTAGCAACCCGCAGTCGATTAAAAGGACACCTGAGTCTCTGGTTGACCAAACATTCATATCAATTTGTTAATTAAATTTAGAAATAGTGATGTGAAAGATCTCTCTAGCAATTGAAATTCTTGCATTAAAAAAATACAGTGGTAGAAGTATAATATAGAAGTGAAATCTATTTGAATATTCAAAGTAAAATACTTTTTAATAGTAGCTTATCAAACTGGGTGCTTCTATTAATAGATATACATATTAGGGTATTTCATGTTGTGGTGTGAATGTTTTATCACCTTAAATCCTACTTCATCTTACAAATATGTCCTTTAAATGTGCATAGCACTTAGCACAGCAATGTACATAAACAAAACTGGAATTCAAAGTAAAATATCATATTGCAATGTTTTGTTTATATACAAAACATTGAAATATGATATTTTACTTTGAATTCCAGTCTGAAATACAATCAAAGCTTAATAAACGATGTGGAGTAACAGTGTGTTATTATTGTTTGAAAAGTAGCAGAATAGAAGTAAAAAGTACTATTGTGGTGTTTCAGCGATTAAATAATAGCAGAGGCGTGGAGGAGTTTTGTGCTTTAATTTGAAACACCAACAAACAACAAATAGAACTTGAACATCCAAGAACGCCAAATATACCCGGCTTAACCATGCCTTAGTCCCATGGGGTAAGAAGCCACACCTTTTACCCTTTCATGTCCGCCGCACAATACCATGGAGATGGTCAAGTATTAATGCCTCAAAGGTCACATCTGAATCTCTTCATAAGTTCTCACTTGCCATTTCTATTCATACAGCCTATAAATGACACTAGATGTGTGTTCACTTATTATTATTATTACTTATTTTCAAATGCCCTTCAGGAAGACCCTTAAAGGCCCCTGCAGGTCCCCATGCCCCATATTGAGAATCCTGGATTTTGGATTTGTGTTAATAGTTACAACACATTTGTCATCCCTTTTATTTTCTTTCTGTGCGATGAATTGTAACTCTACAAAAACCTTAGAGAAAACGAAATCCTGCAGTGATAAATGCATTGTTGTCCTGTAATGCCTTTACATGAGACACTTGCTCTACAAAGAATTTAAAAACACTATTGAATTGTATAAATAATGAAACATATTCTAAATCTATCCAATCAGCTTTCTGAAAATAAAAGTTTTTTTTTAATCATAGTTCTGTTCGTGAAACTGCTGCTTCTGCAACTATGACAACCGGATGTCCTGATAATACTATTATGTAATAAATGTTCTTGTACCACCAGCAAATGCAGCCACTCTGGCTGCTCCCTGGGAGGAAAATAGCTTTATACTCTCAACAGGAAATGTGCTGGATGAGATAAGAGAAGAAGAGTCACTGTGCTGATGCAATGCTTCAGCATCTTTCCTGTGTTGTCCTAAAAAAGTTGAACCTTTCTTTTTTATAACAGACCAGTCTCACCCCGTTATCACTAAGTCTTCATTACATAATATCATCCCCAACTTAATAATTTCACATTAATGAGTAGTAAAGAATATAATTTTGCTAGCTCACTCTTACAGTCCAAAAACATGCAGATTAATGGGGAAAAAATGGCCCTGAATGAATGGGTGAGAGAATGGTTGTTTGTCTATATATTTGGCCCTGCGATTGACTGGGGACTAGTCTAGGATGTACCCTGCTTCTTGCCCTATGAGTGCAGGATGAGCGGAAGAAGATGGATGGATAGCTCACTCTTGGTGGTATCATACATTTACTTCGTCGGGGTTTCAGGATGAAAGAAACATTTTTGAAAGATATAATGGAACTATACTTTAACCAGCAATTCACTTCATCATAGAAATTGCATGCATGGATGCAGCAGTAAAAGCTGAAAATTCAAAACCTGGTTAATAGAGTAAATACTCACCCAAAATTAGGAAAATTTAAGGCCCTTGGCTTTTTACACATGATTGAAATGTTTCCTGCATAAATTAGCAAAATGTGTCAAGAGATGCGAAATTCTGCCTCAAACAGTTGGATTGTTCTAAAATGCTGTATATCAATTAAGCTGAGTTCACTCTCGAGAGATGGTGTCTATTTAGTCCATTGATCTTGCTATGGCATCAGGATGTAAAATTGCAGAGTCTTGGTTGACCAATAGGGGCTAGAAAGTTGCTACACAGTCATTGCTGCAAATTACATTTTGGAATGGAGTAGAGACAGCCAACATATATTCCTACGATGACAGAGTAACAATGTTCGCAAGGGTAATCCAAATACTGACTATTCAAACTTTTTCTCCTTCTGCTGTTTGATATGTTCATAAAGTGGGGCATTGCTTCTTGAGGCTGCTCCACCTGCTGATCCACTTGCCTCCAGAACTTCAATTACAACTATGGTATTTCAGTGCAGGCACACCTCCAGTATTTTCTTCACAGTCTGTGATAATTGAGCCTGATGTACTGATGTACTAGCCTACTGATGCTCACTTGTTTTTGATGTTTGGTATTTTCTTTTCATCCAGTATAGAGCCAAAGACACTGAAAAGATTGACACTGCAAACCTAAAGGATTTATGATTGGAGCTGTTATCTGTATACTTGAGCTTCAGCCTTTTGGAACAAACTGACAATTTCCACTTTTTAAAAGTCTTTAAAAATGAATGGGAAGTACCAGAGTGTTTCCAAGCTAGTGCATTTGGGCCTAATATGAATAAACTGGGGCTAGTTGCGACAATGGCTGGTATTTTCTGGACCTGATTTGAACTAGAATGAACTGAGCCACATTTTGGAGGTATGGAATACTTAAAACAATCTCACTCACACTGTTAATGCCACAATTTCTGGCAAAATATGGCCCAGGACATCTGAAAAAAACTTTGAAAAAAATCAGTTCAAATATAGTGGTGGTTATGTAACCATGGCATGTGTAAGTTCATGTCAAACTAAACCACATAAACCAACTAATGCATCTCCAGTCGGTGAGAAAGTGTGTAACATTGGAAAAGCGCTGTTGTCTTGCATGAAAGAGCAACAGCTTGCCTGTTTTCTGATGAGGGGACTGTTCATTTGTTTTAAAGTGCTTCCAGTTGTGGCTGCAGTCAAAAAGGTTTTATTTCAGAGCAGGTATTAAGAAAAGAGATAGGCTGTTCCTCCGTGATTGTTGAGTTGTAAAGGACATTTCCAGTCATCCATGAACACACCTCAAAGAAAAGATTCTCGATACGTTTTGTTCCTGTGTTTCAGCATCCAACAAACAACCCTCAAACCATGTGGTACCCTAAGCAAGATGGCAGTAATGTAAATTCTTTTTTGTGTTCTTCTCATGCCAAATGTTATAAAAACAGCCTGAAAGCAAAAGAGGGCACATTTACAGTTTTCAGCAATTTAAAAGCATTACTTTTCTACTCTTGTGACCAAAATTGGCATAACTCACATGAAGCATTCATTAAAAAGGTGTTATTTACTCCAACTTTTTAACAACTTTTCCCTCAATTATGAATTTTAGGTTACTGATTTGCAAGAAACATACCAGTGATCTATGTTTTCATGAAGCCCCTGAAAAATTCGAACAGTTCAATAAAATGCGAGAGGACGGCAGGTAAAGTCGTCGTACCAGTATTTTAACAGGTGCACAAAAAGAACACTGACAATATTACTTCCCCCCAGTTAATATGCTATGGCATAAAAAAAGTTAAGTTGATATTTTGCATTTAGAATTGTTACATATGAAAATGAAAAAAAAATAGATTCTAACCTTTTTGCCTTGAAGTTCTCAACCTTACAAATCAGTCATGCTGGACTTTGTAACGTCACAATTTTCTGTATGTTTAACTAACCTCCAAGTACAATTATCCATGCATATGAATTCTCAGTTGTCAAATGATTAGTGAGTTTTGTGCAACTGAAAATATATTGTAATGTACTAAAAAATGTCAAAAATGAATCAGTTATATAAGTAATTGTGAAATCTGACAGGAATAACTGCAATGCTGAAAAAGTATAGGTCCAAAGTGGCACAATAAATGGAGGAAAAACAAACACATTAAAGATAAAAAAATAATTGTCTCATAAACCGCAAATCAGCTGGAGAAATGTCGTTGCCACGGAGTCACTTCGCCCATGATAAATGACTCACTGATTCCTGTAAAACATGGCCATAATTCTCTCTGGGGTGTAAAAACAGCCAGCGGTCCATCTCAATACAGCATCATGAACTGGACACATTGCCTCTAATGGACTGACTGTGAAAGACCATTACATTCAAGAAGCTCTTTGGCTGATGAGAAAGGAAACCATGATTCACTGATTAATAACATATGCTGACAACAATGTGATACCCTGCAAAATAAAACAAAATTAAAAAGGCAATTAAGCCAAAAACCAAATGAATTCATCTCTCTGTTTAATATGTTCCACGTGGCATTTCTTTGCCAAAAAAAATATGACAAACACAATTTATTTCTGGGTATGTTAAGTTTCCAATAACCAGTGGATCAGTGTGACTTTGTGTAGTCTTCAACTGATGAACAAAAGAATAATTTTCACCCAACTTATTCTGTGGACTATATTAGCATCCTTGAGCTCATTGCTTCGTTTCCACAGACCCACCATTGACTTCACTGCCCTTAGCAAACATGTTCCAACAACAAAAGTACTGGCACTTGACATGCTCACCCCAAACAGCAGGCAGACCGGGCAATTTGCGAACAGCTGGACCATCAAGACCGCAGATGTTTTGCCTCTTGTTCCCTAATGCGAAACAGGTAGGGGTAAAGAAGACTTAAGATGAGTCATAGGGCGACATAAAGTCCTATATCCACATTTAATGGCTCTCGAAGATTCAGATTGTCTTCCTCCGGGGGGGAGCGGCAGAAGCTGATGGGAGGCAAAGCATGAAAGTGCATCTCCTTCAATCAATATCTCCCCAAAAGTAACTCAAAATGGGAGTTCCCATCCAGAAAGACCAGGGAAGCATGTCAGAGGATGGTGAGAAAGTTATGTGACTCTTATGCCACCAGAGAATGCACAGAGGTACCCCTCAGTACACAAGCAGTTGGTGAGTAGATGAAATATTGTGTTTATTTAGGCTTTTACAGACAAGTTGATTTGATACAGGCAGCGTCTGTTATCTCCACCCCGCATCCATCCATCCATCCATCCATCCATCCATCCATCCATCCATCCATCCATCCATCTTCCCCGGCTTATCTGGAGTCGGGTGTCAGGGGCAGCAGCAAGAGCAGCAAGGCCTAAACCTCCCTCTCCCCCGCCACATGGTCCAGCTCCTCTGGGGGGACCCCAAGGTGTTCCCAGACCAGCCTGGAGACGTAGTCTCTCCAGTGTATCCTCGGTCTTCCCCATGGTCCCCGTGGTCATAACTTTTATGGACAAAATTTCTAAGCACAGCCAGGGCATCGATAGGATCTGGTTTGGTGGCCGCAGGATCAAGTCTTTGCTTTTTGCAGATGGTGTGGTTCTGTTGGCTTCATCAGGCCATGCTGAGGGTAAGGACCTGGTCCACTGTTCCACAACCAGGATGAAAACAACACTGCTCCTCCTGGATCCAAGGTTCAACGACCCGGCGGACCCTGTTCTCCAGCACCTCTGAATAGACCTTACCAGGGAGGCTGAGAAGTGTGATCCCCCTGTGGTTGGAATACACCCCACAATCACCCTTTTTAAAACGGGAGATCACCACCCCTGTCTGCCAGTCCAGCAGCACTGTCCGCAACACCCACGCGATGCAGCATAGGTATGCCAGCCAGGACAGCCCTACATCATCCAGAGCCTTAGGGAACCCAGGGTGGACCTCATCCATCCCCAAGGCCCCGCTACTGAAGAGCTTCTTGACTGCCTCAGCAACTTCAGCCATGGAAATAGGTGTGCCTGCTCCAAAGTCCCCCGGCTCTGCTTCCTCGTTGGAGGGCATTTCAACTGGGATGAGGAGGTCTCGGAAGTATTTCTACCACCGATCTACAACACCTTTAGTTGAGGTCAGCAGTGCCCTGCTCCCACAGTGTTGACGGAGCACTGCCCCCCCTTTTGAGACACCAAATGGTGGACCAGAATCTCCTCGAAACCCGCCGGAAGTCATTCTCCATGGTCTTCCCGAACTCCTCCCACGCCTGAGTTTTTGGGTTGGCAACTACAGAAGCCGCATGCCGCTTGGCCTGGCGGTACCTGTCAGCTGCCTCCAGACCCCCACAGGCCAGAAAGGCCTGAAAAGACTCCTTCGGTTTGACGGCATCCCTCACCGCTGCGGTCCGCCAGCAAGTTCGAGGGTTGCCGCCCCGACTGCCAGTCTACCACCACAACAACGGAAGCACGCAACATTGCCCATTCGGACTCAATGCCCCCTGCCTCCCTTGGGACGGCAGTTGTAGCTCTGCTGGACGTGGGAGTTGAAACACCTTCTGATGAAGGACTCTGCCAGACATTCCCAGCAGACCCTCATGTTACATTTGGGTCTGCCAGGTCTGACTGGCATCCTCCCCCACCATTAGAGCCAGCTAACTCCCAGGTGGTGATCAGTTGACCACTCCGACCCTCTCTTTACCCGAGTGTCCAGGACATGTGGCCGCAAGCCCGACACCATGACCACAAGGTCGACCAAAGAATTGTGCCCTAAGGTACATTGGTTCCAAGTGCACATATGGACACCTTTATGCCTGAACATGGTGTTTGTTATGGACAACCTGTGATGAGCACAGAAGTCCAATAAAGAAACACTGCTCGGGTTCAGATCAGGGGGGCCGTTCCTCCCAATAAGAACAGTCAGAATCCATTCCCCAACCTGATGCTGAAGGGAGGCTCTTTTTTTGTCTCTTTTCAGTGAAAAAGAGCCTGTCCCCTCTTGAGTCCTGGTTCCACATCCCAAGCAGTGCGTTGAGGTAAGTCCGACTATATTGAATTGGAATCTCTCAGCCCCAGTCTGGCCGCCACCTGGCTTACACGGCACCCAGCCCCCCTGGCCCCTTCGTGGGCTTTCGAGGAACCCATGTCAATCCTTCGGGCTGTGCCCAGCCGAGCCCCATGGGTGAAGGCACAGCCACTAGGTGCTAAGCATGGAGGCCCACCCTCGGGCCTGGCTCCAGGTGAGGGCCCTGGTGACCCACATCCAGGCAAGGGAAAACTAGGTTCACCCCACATATCAATCAAAAAACACACCCTGTGGCAAATTAGATATTTCTCAACGTAGCGGTAATCATCCTCCCGCAATCCAGTTAGAGTAACAAAATAAACCAATATCAAGATACCTGAAAGTTAAAACATACTGACAGGCTGAGACTGCCTGTAATCGTTCACAGAAGCTGATTTAATCATAACAGTTTTATTTTTTTCATCTCTCTGGTACATAGAAGGCTGTTTGAACACTCAGTGATCCAGAAACTGGGAAAAATCAGAAAATAAGACAATAAAGTGAAAACTGTTACGATTCAATCAGCTTTGGTGAAAGATTGCAAGCAGCCTCAGTCTGTTTTGAGGAGGAGTTGATGTGTTATCCTTAATATGAAGGATGACGTAACTGCTGGAGGCGTCCGCCATAATAGCAACATAAAGGCTGTTCACAAAATGCTTCTGCTAGTGACACAATGGTGATGCGGGTGTGAGTAAACTTGCTTTCATCAGGTTCTGACAAAAAATAACCTTACATTGTGAGCTGTATTACCAAGGTCAAATAGGGTTGCGACTTGTCTACACAACTGACTCACGTGATGCAACACAAACCAGAGACCCTCAAGAGGTTTTGCAACACAACAGATGTCACTCAAGGACATAGTGTGTTTGAGTTGACTTGATATGGTAGCAAAATGTGCCATAGGTCTAATGCAGCTAAAAAGATTTGCTCTATGGCCGACTCTTAAACGCACTGTATGTAAAACATGAGGTTTCATTCACAGTGCTGGCAGATGTCCAGGTCGGCCTTAGAAAACCCCATATCCTGCTGTTGATATACTATAACCCCATTTATCATCCACACTGAGCTGGCTCTGTGGATTTGCAGATGTGGATAAAATGAAACAAAGAGACTCGATCCGGAATTCTGTCACATGGCAACGAGTACCAGTCTGGTCATTTGTTTAGATTGGACACTGTTTGTTCCTGTTCAGTGCTGGAATTCTTGCTTTATGAGTTAAACCGGTGCAAACACCGCAACCCCCACCCCACTTTATTTGAACACTGCTTTGTGCATCGCTCTTCAAATCCTTTTGAGACAATAAAAAGATTATGGGAAAAATCTTTTGAGTTGAACATTTACGTGTTTAAGCTTAATTGTTTGGAAAAAGATGTCAATTTTCTACAAAAGGCCCCAAAATTGATCTCATCTAATAAATCATCTGTTGTGCATCTGAACAAACATCAGATCTCTTGGTTATTTCCAAAGTTTTTGATTGTATTTTGATATTGTCATTAAAAAAATCATAAACATCCAGTCTGAGCAAATTTTCAAGTTGAGGTCAAGTGCTTCAGTTAAGTGATTTTGTTTCCTCATGCAACACATTATTAAAGCCTTGTCCTTGTGTGAACTTACAGTTTGTAAAGCATTGTGAAATATTTTTACACTTTAAACAAGCTGGTGCACTGTTTTGTAGTTTTGATTTTTAATGTTGCACAGTACAAAATAAATTCCTTATTTACTGATTGAGTAACTTCTGGAGATGATGACTTTCAGACTTTTTTTGTTTAAGATTTATTTCTTACATAATATATTCATAGTATTGTGTAAAACAAGTTCAGAATGTTTGTCATAATCCAAAGTTATAGAAGGCTCCAAAATGTGAGGATGATTTAGAAATAAGCCATTTACACTAAAATTTTTTTGCATAATTGTACATATAGCATAATACATAATCCTTGGGCACGTTTCCACAACAGTCAATATCCATATAATTTATGCTTGACACGCCAAACACAGCACAGGTGGTTAAAAAAAACAAGTAAATAAAAAGATTGCACCCTGCGGATGAAATATTTTACTGAAAGCTGTTCAGGGGAGTCAATTTGTTTTACCGCACTTTGTTTTGTGGAAGCTATAATTTGCGGTTTTGTCAACTGCGCTGGTTTATACCAAGGATTGGTCCAAATATTTTGAAAAAGCTGACTCATATAACTTGGATATTTTTTATGTTTTAACTGAGCATAGCAAGCTGTAAATAGCAGGGATGATTTTGAAACCAAAAAGTTTGGAGTTTTCAGTGTGAAGTGGAGAAAGCTGGACTTGATGCCATGCTAGTTTTATTGGTTTCGGAAAATATAACAATAGAGTGTTTTTGTTTGTTTTGCTGGGTTTTTGAAGGGTGTGTTTACATGCAAAGCCAACATTTTGGGTTGATTAAAATTCCTGTCAAAATAAAAACCCAACACTGGACTTAAGCTAACCAAAATCAACTTTACAGCAAGATCCAGCTGATCTTGGATTGAAGAGTCTATGTACAGTGATAATGAAATATCAGGTAGTAAAGGTTGATATGGGCTGATAAAATGAACTTAATCATATATCAGGCTCTGTTTTATTCATTGTCAGGAATCAGGAATTTTCATTTTTTCAAAAGTCCTTTACATGTAACTATACCTTTTACCTGCTGATACACAGAATGAAAATATCAGATACTGCAGGGTAAAATATGTTTATATTAATGTCAGAATTCTAATCTTCTTATCTTCTCCAGTTTAATCGCAGGCAGGAAAAACACGAAGTTGCCGCATTGACGTGTTAATTCGTCCACAAGGTGAAGCTGGTAGGTTCTTTGGCTGCAACATTAAGTCTTCTACCGGCTATCTGGCAAATGGAAAATAACATTCTTATAGATCTACTAAGTTCTCCTTCCTGTAAGTCATCAACAGCTGGTGAACCTGAACCGTGTCGTGTTCCTCATCCTGACCAAAACAGCTCCTCAGCAGCTTGAATTTATGGGCCTTTGGTTGGATAAGGCGAAGTGTAAATAATCAAATGAATGATGGCTGAATTCCATTTAGCTCTGAGGGTGCAGTGCTGAATGCTGGCTGACTGTCATAAATTTTATAGCTAACACCCGGGCTTTTACTTCCTCCTACGAATCAGCATGTGTGTTTTGTAACAAAGGTCTATTACATCATCACACGCATGTTTTTTTTTTTTTTTTGCACTGCCCTCTTTGCAGCTTCAACGTCAAGCACGTTTTACGGAGAGAGATGTGAGAACATTGCCATCGAGTGGAACCAGCGGTACTACAACGTCAGTCCATCTGACCTGAAAATAATTTTAAGATTAGGCATAACTTTGTTGCTATGTACACAACGGCAACACTATCACTGTTCTTACAAATAAATATTTCAGTCTGTTTCTGCAGAGAACCATGGCTGGAGAGTGGAGAACTTGTTTTTCAGGGATTGTGTCCTCACCTACCTGAACTGAGCTTAGTCAGTATCATTTTGAACATAAAGACATGAGGAGTTCCGTTAAAGGTTTTTCTTCAGTGACTGCTTGACCAAGACCTGATGTACAAAAAGTATTGAGATCACATCTTCTTCTTTTCCTTTCAGATGTTCCCTTCAGGTGTCACCAGAGTGAATCATCTTCCTCTTATCTCACACCAATTAATTGTATGTCCTCTTTCACTCAAACCATAAATCTCTTCTTTGATGTTCCTCTCGACCACCTGCCTGACTGTTTCAACCAAATTTTCCTTTTACCACTGTGTTTACCATTCCTTTTCTGTGTAAGTTCAAACTGTCTACGTATGGCCTCTGACTTCATCTCCAAAACATCTAACATGTGCTATCCCTCTGATGGACTCATTCCTGATCCTATCCATCCTCAACACCCCCAAAAAGAACCTCAATGTCTTCATCTCTGCTATCTCCAGCTCTGCTTCTGCCTTTTCTTCAGTGCCACTGTCACTAAACCAGAATACATTGTTGGTCTAACCCCTGTCTTGTAAACCTTTTTATCCCATATTGCACCCAACACTTTTCTTCACCCATTCCAGTTTGCTTGAACACATGTCTTCGAGTATTTTATACACATGCAGCTTGAATTAAATCACAAATAAACCCCTGTTAAATGGATTGATATGAGGACATAACAAGAGAATAGACTGGAGTAAGACGAATAATAAAGTAGACAAAATATTTAGATGAGGAGGGATGTAATACTTCCTCCAATTCTTCCAATCACAGCTTAGGGTAAAAAGATTCTCCTTAATGAAGGGCATTTGAGATCTATCTATCTATCTATCTATCTATCTATCTATCTATCTATCTATCTATCTATCTATCTATCTATCTATCTATCTATCTATCTATCTATCTATCTATCTATCTATCTATCTATCTATCTATCTATCTATCTATCTATCTATCTATCTATCTATCTATCTATCCATCCATCCATCCATCCATCCATCTATCTATCCATCTATCTATCTATCTAGCCATCTATCCATCTATCTATCCATCTATCTATCCATCTATCTGCACTCCAAATCAATTCTTAATCCTTTTAGATATTTGATTTTGTAGCAGCGCTGATGTAGCCTTAAGTTTAAAATCAAATTCAAATAGAAAGTCAACATTGCTCCTTGAATAAAAAAAACTATTTTAAAAGTATATCAAGTTTCCCTTTTTTTTTTTTTAGGAATAAAATAATCCCACTGTTGAGTTGCTGGTTTAGGTATTGCAATTACAAAAACAAAAATGTCACACATTCTGGATTCATTACAAATCAACTGAAATATTGCAAGCCTTTTATTATTTTAATATTTCTGATTATGGCTTATATCTTAAGAAAACTCAAAAATACTATCTCAAAATATTAGAATATCATGAAAAAGCAATTTTTGTTTTTTTAATTGCATTACATTTATCACAATATTCAAATTTTCTGAGACAGTCCTGTCAACATAGAAATTACACGTCACATGTAAAAAAGCTTGATCTGAAACGATAGTACTATAAACTACATAACAACTACGATCAGATACAGCAGCAGTTTCAGAAGGGCCGAGTGTTTGACAATATGTGGCACAAGGTTTTGTTATCGCAGAGAGAATAATTCACAAAGCAGATTCAAGGGAAACCACTGACTCTGTTTACGACAACATTCAATTAATTTATTCACACCCTGGCAACTGAGGAGGAGGGGAATGAAACATCCTGATTGGTCTCCATGCAGAAATTGAACATGAAATGTGTTTGCATTTAGGATCCAACCAACCACAAGTAATAGAGGAGTCATTTAATTTTATCTGTTTTTGAATACTTCAGAGAGGTCATTAAAAAAGAAATACATATTTCAGTTACAAGTCAGTTAATGGATTGAAAATCCATCTGTTTAATTTAGGGATTTAGGAAATAAAGATTCCATTGTCTGGAAAAGTAATGGAGTCTTCCTTAAACATTGCTGCATTACTTCTACTGGACAGCGGAAGGCGACATCTGCATAAAACACTTTCTACCAAGTTTGTAAATGAGCTTCATTAAGCTTAAGTTGCCTAAAATGCTCCTACTTGTACTTTCCATTGTTCTGCTGCTTTGAAGCCTCGCGCTAATTTAGTGAATTGCAGAATGAGAAGAATCATGAGAATTGTTCTAACAACTAGACAACACACAGACACTCTGCACAACTCATGTTGGATTATTTATTTAGTTATTTGCAGGAAAAGTCTTATTTCTAGCATGGCTACAACCATGACTGATGTGTGTGTTTAGTGTGTTTATGACTACAGTCATGACTGATATGTAAGTGTTTTGTGTGCGTGCATGCATGCGTGTGTGCATGTGAATGCTTGAATGTGACTGTACACTAAATAAATATTCCTGCCGTTGTCTCTTATGTGAAAATTAACAGTATCAAAATGTGGAGAAGAATGAGCCTTCGCAAGGGACCTGAAAAGAGAAAGACTTCTTATTCATCTTATCTTGTTTACAATATGCTGAGTTTGGAAGGATAAAAGTTTTTAGCTCATACATGAAGCTTTTAGTCTGGAAACAGTATGAAGAATGCATATATGATTTTATGCTTTCTATGAAGAGTGCACGTTACTGAATTAATTGTCTAAACCAGTCTCGGCTGTCATATTCTCCTTTCTTTCAGTCATTGATTAATATGTATCAGATCTAATACTCCCACATTAACCCCTCATTTGGAGTTGTAAAAAAATGTTTTACTTCAATTTCAGTCCATGTTTTATCTAATAGAAATGACCTTAAATGACTCCTTACCTATTCATAAAGCAAGAAAGCTGGGCTATGGCCTCTGTAATCATTTAGTTGGGGTATGAGCCTAAACTGCTATTTTAAGCCAAATCCAAGTCAACCAAAGTGCTGAACTTAGAGGAGATGTGGGAAACATTGGCCCATCAAATTTTTTCTGTCGACATTTAGATAAATGAATAATCGTGATACACTCAGGACCCGCTAAACAGAAGATTCAGGAAATGACTCCTCAATTTCCTGTTTTTACATACCTGAGCAACGCCATCCACTGGTCGGTGCTGACGTGACCGTCTCTAAGGAAACACATCCTGTTAGTCAACAGTTTTCCCATTCACCTTTCTCCCACACCTTTGAAACTCACCTGACACCCTGACCAGCTCGATGCTGTAGTCAAAGAACTTGTGGCGTTTGCTCAGAGAACACACATGAACGCCAAAGTCCTCTCTCTTGACCTGGCGGATGGTGAGTGTGATACTGCCAGGGGCGTCAATGATAGTATATCCATCAGTGCAGTTCTGGAAGGCCTTGTGTTTGATGTAGTGGCACAGCAGCTGGTTGTGAGGACTGGTCCACTGCACTGACAGTTGAGGGACGAGCGCCATGTCCTCATGGTGGAGGGAACAAATCAGACTGACCCTCTGATCCAGCTGGCAAAGCACCTTAACAACACTGCCTGCAGATGGAAAATCCCACACTTAGGAATTAATGCCCGACTGTCAGAAACAGAAAGCTAAACAAGCCTTGGTTGATTTATGGTCCGTGGCAAACGTTGATGCATCGTCACTTCTTTGAGAATCACTGAGCCATTTTCATAAAACACGTTTATCATTCTTTTATTTTTTTTGTCTGATTATTCTAAACATCCAATTGAAACCAGCCATGTTTTAACTATATAATCTCTGTAATGTATTCAGATAACTTTTTAATTTATTGACTTCACCATGATAAAACAAAACAAGTGTGTCCACGCCTTTATAATGCCTTTAGAGAATTCTTGAAATATGTTGCCAACCAAAAGAAAGTGAAATGCTGCTGATATTTGTGAATATGTGCAAAACAGATTGATATCTTTAAACTACAAAAAAACAACAGATAACAGTATCATTAAAGACTACATCCAACTTGAAAAAAGAAAAATTTAGCAGCTCAAATGTTTTCAAAATTATGTTTTTTTTTTCTTTTATATTTATTCAGATATCAAAATCCTCTATTCTGGCCAAAATGACTGTTATGATAACCATAACTGTGACTTGTCTGTCAAGACTTCAGCAGAATACATAGATGTAACTAAATGATTACACATCAGGCTCAACTAAATCAACCAAATTGATCGGAATATATCAATAGAAACTTGCCTGGGGAGGAAATATTATCTATCGCTGACAGATTTTGTGTTTCTATTCCTTTGAAGTGGAAATCAATTGCTTTCACTGGATAAACACCATCGATAAATCAGCTCTTTATTCTTATGCTAAGTCAAAGAGTGGTTTCACGTCATGAAATAGAACCATATAGTTTAGACCAAGCAAGCACATCTCCTATCTTCTGCTCTAACATGTTCGAACAGTTGCCATGAGAAGTGCACAAACAGCAATACTTTAGCAACATTATCATGAAATGCGCATCAGGTTTCTGTCAATCAGCTAAGGGTGTCTTAGATACGCAAGAATAAGGAACAAGCACCAAACTAAAGGACCAAAGAAAGTCATAAAAATATTTGAAATGATTATTGATTTGGGAACATGATGTAGGCCTTTCCATCCCGAGTCATTCCTTTTAGTCTCCGTAATGTTCCCATCACTGGAATGAGTTCATCTGAGTTTCATCCGTTGAAAGAGCTTGATCCCACAACTAAGAGAGGCTCTTAAAATGTTTTTCTGTCACATCTAATCAATCTTCACTGATCCTAAGAGTTTCAGTTGCTTACTCCTTAAACGTTAGTGTTTACTGTCTTTGAGTTTAGAGTTGAGATGATAAAACCCCTTCTTCCTCCAGACTTCCCGAACTCGGATGTTCTGAAGGGTTTTCTTCACTGTAGAGAAAACTCTGCAATCATTTGCTTTAGCCATCACAGAATATCACATTTTGATTTTTATATTCTTAATGTTTTTGCCATTTGTATATGAACTCAACTTAATAAAGGCTTCTGTCACTTCCACAACACGGTTTATCCTTAACATTGATGTTTCCTGCGAACAAATACCAAATTACAAATTCAACACCATAAATCCCACATAGCACCGATTCCAAGTAAGGAGGTCAGTCGGTGTATTGTTACCCTGACAGCTGAAGGTTCACTTTTGGTTCTCTTAACCATGATTTTTCAAACATACTACTACCATAAACCCATGGCCTACAGACAGACACAGCCTGACAAGCTGCTGCAGAATTGACAGATTTCTTTAGGATGTGCTGGATGTATCTGCCACCAAAACATAGTAACCAAAGTCATAAACACACTAGACAGTAAACTCTACAAAGCGTTATATTTCTGATTTACTATAAAGTTCCCTTATTTCCAAGAAGGAAGGAAACGATCGAAAAAGCATCTGACCAAGGTTTCATGGAAAAAGATGTTTCCATCCTAAAACACGGGAAGTCAGGATAAAAGGTTGTTGGGAGGAAAATAACAGACAGACACCGTTCAGATGAAAACACATGATGAGACCCTCAGGTGCAACATGTTGCTGAAAAGCAATAAATTCTACCTTTAACTATGGCTGATTCAGGGAGTTTCTCTGTCCTAAAACTCACCTTCTCCAACCGTGTGTGACAGAACCAGAACGAGGTACACAGCAGCTGTTCTCCACATTTGCCCATGAATTAGCTTCCCCAGCATACATAAATATTATACACTCTTAGAAAACTGGGGTTACAAAGCTCAGAAAAAAAAGCAGCTGCCACCTATCACTTTTGTTTTAACAGTAATATCAGTTTACAAGCCTATGTGTGATAGTGAGTGTACTGTATCCACGGTAACAAAGTATCCGAGAAATATAACAGCATGAACATTGCGTTTTTGTTCCTGTAATGAGGTGCCGAAGGAGTCCTTGTTTAATAAAGCAACTTTTAGCGCTTTGCATACATGTTGTCGGTTGAGAGACACAACCACAATGTTCCTTTACGAACAGTTGAGTAGCAACATGCCACACATGCAAGATGAATCACAGGGATGATACTCTGCAAAAAGAAGGGGCCTGACTAACATGCCAGATTTGTAGTCTTAATCCCCCGATTAATTGCAGCAGCCCTGAAACTGAACAACGATGTTTCAATGCTGTGAATTGGTTTTATTTCAATTCTGTCACAATAGGGCGATCATTTGATTTATACACTGGCAGCAGCTGATATTCATATTGTGCTTTATGTTGTTGTCTCCCAAATAAACTGTCAATATCTTTGGACATGATTGACTATCAACATGATAGTCATTTCTAATTAAAATGTCATGTCTGTCCAAACTGCCCCTTATGATACAATGTAGTGTTACGCTGTTTATTCATTCTCAGCAAAAGTCACAGCAGTTGCATGTTTCTGCAGATTCCTCCTCGACAACATCAGGAAGATTCACAGATTCGTCACGGAGAATACAGTGCAGATACTCACCCAGGCTCTAGTCATCTCGCATCTGGACTGCTGCAACTCCCTCCTTGCCGGTGCCTCAGCGGTGACCATCAGGCCTCTGGATCTTATTCAGAAAAGCAGCAGCCCGCCTGGTGTTCGACTGTCCCAAATTCTCCCACACAACTCCCCATCTTACGGCCCTAAACTGGGTCCCCGTAGCCGCCCGCATCAAGTTCAAGACCCTGGAGCTCGCCTACCGGGCAGTGAATGGGACAGTCCCGTCATATCTCCAGGATATGGTTGAGCCACATGTCCCTACCCGTCCCCTCCGATCTGCCACCTCTCTGCGACTGTCCACCCCATCATTCAGAGCCCCGATCAAACCGGTCTTTTCTCGGTCTTGGCCTCTCAGTGGTGGAACGAACTCCCGAAAAAGGTCAGAACAGCGGGGTCGCTGCCCATCTTTCGCTGTGAGCGTTCACCAGCACTACTCCACTAATCGCACTTAGCACCCAACCCCCTGGAAAAAGGAAAAAAAAATATGAAATGAACGTATGTATGTATATGATTCTGAGATGGCTATTTGGTTGAGTGGTAACTTCTAATATTAATAATAATACATAGGATTTGTATAGCGCTTTTCATGGTATTAAAAGACGCTTCTGACTTCTGACTTCCGACTACTGGTACTTCGGATCTTCGGTGACTGAATTCGCACATTTTGTAAGTCACTTTGGATAAAAGTTTCTGCCAAATGACTGCAATGTAATGTAATGCAATGTTTATTCCAACATCATTCTTACAGTAAGAGGCAAGATGGGGACCACAGGAGGACTTACACGTGCGGCTAGACAGGAAGCTAATTGGAGACAAGGGCATATTCTGGATGCAAATTTAGTCGTTTATCGTTCTGTATGTGAATTCTTCACCTCATTTGTGACTAATCAGTGAGTAGTGTTCCATTCCGTTCCTAAGCATGACAAAAAAAACAACCAACATTGTCCACCACTAAAATCACAGAAATGTTTAATGCCAAGTAGCATCATTTACAGTTTCAGACACGTCTCACATGTTTCAGAAATGTCAGTTCAGATCATTTCCATTTTTTTACACGGAGAAAATAACATTGTGCACAAAGGAAAACACTATACAGTCAGTCCTACTGAGGTATGTTAACATATTGACACAATGGATACAAATGCACACGCATACAGACGCGCACACACGCATACAAACGTACAGACATACACACACACGCACGCACATGTACGCATAAACACACCTCCTTTTCAAAGAGATGCATTATTTTTCAGGTTTGTCACTATTAACCAATTTACTGACACCTCTTTTATCTCAGAAACAAACGGTACTTCTAAAAACTTGAAGCCTAAGAAAATTGAATTAAGTGATTAATGACTATGGATGAAGCTGAGCCTCATGCAAGAACTGCTCATACAAACACCCAACATGCGCTGTTCTCAACGCCAAATGTTAACTGGAGGTTCGGTGCATAACTAGAAAGCAGACATGTTAGTCCATGTGACCGTATGCACCACAAAGCTGGAAAATACTGCTGAGGCAGCTTAAAGGAAAAAGTAGTATTTTAGTATTTTCCATTTGTAAACAAAAGCGTAACTATCTTTATCTGTTTTCATCAATGTATTGTGGTTGCACTGTTTATGTTCTTCACACATTCTGAAATTAAAAGGAAATACAACATTGTTGCGACAAGTTTTATCTAAGGCCATAAAAGAATTGTCTTCACAAGTGTGCCATAATAAAATTGTTTCTCAAAGTTGGAAAAATCAGCTAAACTCAAATAAATAATCCTAATTTTGAAGACAATTTTGCCTCATTAATAAAAATTATGTTATTCATTTCAGTTCAAGTTCACTTGAGGCTGCACCTCCCTCACTGAACCCTCCTGTGGACATGTATAAAAATACATGTTGGGATCTTAGTATCATTATTGTAACACCTTGATGTATATCAGTATGTAGAAAATGCAAAATAGATTTATGCCTGTGATTATTATTGTGAAGTGTCATCTCCTCCTGAAACTGCATGGATCAAGAGAATGAAAACAAGCAGAAAAAGGCCCACTACCTTTTAAAATGACCTAAATTTACAATTTAAAATTGACTCAATATGACTATTAGAAATTAATAAATGTCAAAATAATGACAAACCCATTGATTTTAAAATGTGAGATTTTTTCTCCCATTAAATAATTTTGAAAAGCTTCAGACTGCAGATCTAACTTTTTCTTGCATGAAAAGTTATTATTATTTATCATATTTTCTCACAAACAACAGCTGTTACAGTCATATAACTTCGCCCCTCCAGCCATTCAACTGACACTGTCTGATTTAGTTGCTGACGCCTGTCAAACTCCTTCCATCCCTTTTGGAAACTTTTCTGCGGATGAAACATGTGAAAGCACAGATGGAGCACAATGTGTGGTGTCATCAGGAGTTGGCGAACTTTGATGACTCCTTCAAATAAAAAAACGTGCTTTGCTTGAATACAGAGCAATAAAATCTTCTTGCAGGAGGCCCAGGTCTTTACTAGGTGATCGGCTTCACATTTTCCTGAATTTCATGATTTAAGAAAGAAAATCACAGCTTGAGCAGCTCTTTGGCTTGCTGTAAGTTTCTATGTGCTTGATGTGTTTTGTGCTAAACTCTATAAACCTGAAATATAAAACAGTGTGTGGTTTTTTCCACCTCAGCCTCCCCGCACCCTGTGGACTATTCACCCTCAGAGGAAGCAGTGCAGAGCCCCAGCCCCGGCCTCAGGTCTCTGATAACATCTTGTGTGTGTGTCTTTTGTGTGCAAAGCATTGCTTTGACCTGCTGCTGCTGCTGCAGCACTAAAGTACAAAATGATGTCACAAAACCAAGAAGACACATGAACAATCACTGTATAAATACATCTCATATTTTACAGTTTTGTCTTGCCGCTGCCTGCAGGATTGCAGCAGCTGCTGATGTTGCGTCCGAACGTGGCGCCTACTGGATGCCTCGGAATAAACACATGGCAAACACCATGGCAAAGAGCTGGAAAAAGAGAGACGGAGTTCAGAGAGGCCATCGGGCAAGATATTTATCACGACAATCTGACTTTTAGGGATGAGCAATATGGAGAGAAAAAAACAATGTCTTCAAAAGCCATTTTCCATATTGATAATCATCATATTTGTGGAAAAACATATTTACAACATGGATAATAGCAAATCTGGTACAAGGAGGAGTTCAATGACATAATTTAAATATTTTGTATCATCTAAATTTTGACATTTGATGATGATAAACTTTGAACCAACATTATATATTCTATTGTATTCTATTCAATAAATGATTGGAAAAAAAAAATGTTTTCTTAATTTCTGAGACTGTTTTGATATACTGCTGTAGCTGCTCACTTGTTTCTTGCACTTTAATGCAAACGTACAGGTAATTGTCGTAAATGTAAAATGGGCTATTGTTTCTATTGTAAAATGATTTTAAAGGTCTTGATGGAAGTCTTGCTGATTGTAAGGGTGAGTAGTTGCCAATTTACTCAATGTCTTTTTCAAAGATTATGTAAAAGTGATCTTTTTGAAAAACTAATTATGGTAATTATATATCACAATTTGAGGTCAATTGAAAAAATGTGATCATTTGTGAGAATTATACAACAACCTTAACATTGTCAGATGGATAATCCATTTATTGAGAGGAACACATGCTGACGAAAAACCCGCTGCCTCCTGCTGATTATATAAATTAAAACCATACAGTTCAATTGTTAAAAAGTTGACTCAGAAAAAGTATTTTTCCAGCAAACAAATGATAAAAGATGAGGAGCTACTTTCAGAGTTGGACAAATCCAGTTTTGCATCACAAACTATCAAATTAATTAAACGAATTAAAGACTGAGTCTCTTTGTTTTATGAGTGTTTGGTCACAGTGGAGTTCTGTGGCTGAGAGGAAGCATGTCTTTTTCTTTTCTTTTCGGCTGGAAGACGTACAAATGTTCATTATCATGCGAGCATTTAAAATCACAAAACAGCAGGAGATTTATCTAGTTGGTTGAGTGACAGGTTATAGAGATCCAATACTTCATTCACATGGACAACAGATTGAATAAAAGACAATACATCATGCAGAACAGTAAACTGTTAGTACCTATACCTAGGAGTTACTAAATTTATGATGTTTTTTTTGGGGAGTTCCAGTGGCTTTTGGATAGAAATACTTTTTTTTTTCTCTCAGAAAGAAATTTGGCAGACGCAGTTGGTTCAAAACTGCGTGGCTAAGCCGAGTCGCTCGGATGATTTTCTCTCCAATCTCCCTCACTGTGGGAGTAGCTCCCCCGAAGCAGGGAAGCCTGCAGAGCTTTATCATAGGACACACTGGAGCCTCCTTTGCTGATATAACCCCTTACAGCTGCTAGAGGCAGCAACATTTACAGCAAAAGTGTCACGGGGTTGGTTCAGATAATCATCCTGAGTAACAGTCTTTCCTATTCTGTGTCCTCTTATATTACACAATTGAACACCGGACACAGGGATGGAAAACAGATCTTGAGCGTGTGACAATACCGCGGTTCTTTTATTATTAGAACCTCCATTGTTTTCAAAATCAAGGTACAATTGCTTTACAAAGTTGGCATATGGTCAAATTTGATATAACAGTATAACATGGCCAAAATGATTCAACAAATGAATTAAAATTGCCAAGGAAATAGGAAGCAGTTAATAATTGCCAGGAAATCAAACCTCAGAACCTAACTTTGAAAAAAACTTTGACACTGGATACATTAACAAGGTTAGATCAGTGTGTTTGAATATCTGCATTTAGTATAGGATATTATTGTATATTAATGCAAATATAGTTATGCTTAATAAATAATCAAAAAACAAAACCTGTTTGGCTCTGATCTCGAAGATCCAGTTTTTGATAAAAACTATAAAATCTCCATTTTCTAAATAATCAGTTGTTTTGAGGTATACTAAACATAGAGAGAATATATTTCAAAGAATGAGTAGTCATACTGAGATAAAATCATACTGTGCCATCAAAATATTGAATCAGACAAGAGAAATAATTGAAAATAAAACGCATACCTCAATAGTGAGCACCACAATGGCCAAAGCCCCTGCCGTGTAAATGTAGGTCTCAAAGTAATCCATCATTGCTGAGTAGCAGCCCTGCCATAAAAAAAGCAAGAATTAGCCTAGAAAAGAAATGTGATAAATGGGTGTGCAACAATTATGATGTTTCAATTACCATATCAACTTAATGTTTTGCAAATTTCCAATATTTTTAACTATTTTCTATGATTTTATTTGCATTTTGATAACCCCCCAAAACAAATAAAAAATAACTTTTAAGTGTGACAATTTACTTATACTTAATGTATATTGAATATTTTTTAATATTGATATTTAATATTGAATATTAATTTTAACCTTTAAACCATATTTTTTTCTTTATGTTCATATATATATATATATTTTATATATATTTTATATATATTTTAAATATATATATGTGTGTGTGAGCGTCCGTCAGCATGTGTGCGTACGTGTGTTTGTGTATGAGTGTGTATCATGGGTTTTCCTTTTAATTGTGAATTTTCATACACAGTTTTCCCTTTTGAATACTTTTGAATACCTTTTCGTTTGTTTTATAATTTTAAAAAAGGCGTGGAAAAGTGCCTTTAATAATCAGCTTTGCAATAATTTGTGACAATTTGTGACAATAATATGTGACAATTTTCAGGGAAATTGATTAAGAAATTAGAGGCAGAGACAAAGACTAAAGCAGATGAAGAAAAACAGTGTTATTAGTGCATATGCAGTCAGAGTGTCAGATGAGTGATGGTGTGTGTATACTGCATTTTAATAGTGCCACTGTGACGGTAGATGAATGTCCAATTTCACAGCAGCCTGTTACAGTATATAGCCTTCCTATGATCAGATGAAGTACACGGTAATCTGGCTGCAGTGTCTCCTGAACTGATGTAAATTGTGCTAAAGACCCTTTCATTGATGTTCTCTCAGCTGTTTAGCTGTTTCCCCTAGGTGAATCCTCACTGCAGACATTCCACTGTGTGTGTGTGTGTGTGTGTGTGTGTGTGTGTGAGTGTGTGTGTTCTTCTTCTTTCGGCTTTTCCCTTAAGGGGTCGCCACAGCGAATCAACCTTCTCCATCTAACCCTATTCTCTGTATCCTCCTCTCTCACACCAACAAACTTCATATCCTCTCTCACTACGTCCATAAATCTCCTCTTTGGTCTTCCTCGAGACCACTTGCCTGGCAGCTCCACATCCGTCTACCAATATATTCACTATCCCTCCTTTGTGCATGATCGAACCATCTCAGTCTGGCTTCTCTGACCTTCTCTTCAAAACATCGAACATGTGCTGTTCCTCCGATAGACTCATTCCTGATCCTATCCATCCTGGTTACTCCCAAAGAGAACCTCAACATCTTCATCTCTGCAACCTCTACATCTGCCTCCTGTCTTTTCGTCATTGTAACAGTTTCTTGGTCATTGTTAGAGTAATTTACCTTATGTAGCAAGACTGTCTGTGTTATATTATCATGTGTGAGAACCATATTCTGTTTTGCGAGCTATTCAAGATGTAACCTTATCCTGTTATACTTCTGCTATGCAAACTGTACCCACATCCTCTGATGCAAACAATCCTGTAGAAAGTGCTGACTGTACTGAAAACATGATTATCGCATGAGGGAGCGAAACTGCCGAGAGAACATCGCATGCAAAGCGACATCCAACATGCATCTACCCGTTAACTATTATCTTGCTTATGCAAAGGTAACGACGCCCATTACAAATAAAAGCTCATGCTATCGAAGGGAGGTCAGAGCTGTCTGGAGACTACAACAGTGGTGCTCCAACTGACTCTCCCTGCGAGCTGAACAGACTTGACTCGTCTCCTGTCTTCCTTACAGTGTTGATGTCGGCCTTTGAACCCAAACAGCCATACAGCATCGCTGGTCTCACGGTCTTGTACACCTTTCCTTTCATTCTGGCCAATAGTCTTCTATCGCATAGTACCCCTGACACTTTTCTCCACCGATGCCAGCCTGCTTGGGCTCTTCACCTCTTTTCAACACTCTCCGTTGCTATGGACTGTTGACGATAAGCACCTGAAATCCTCCAGCTTCTTGATCTCCACTCCCTGTAGCCTCACCGTTCCACCCGAGTTCCTCTCATTCACACACATATATTCTGTTTTGCTGCAACTAAATTTAATTCCTCTCCTTTCCAGAGCATACCTCCACCTCTCTAGATTTTCCTCTACCTGTTATCTGCTCTCACTACAGATCACAATGTCAAACAGGCGAGTGTGTGTGTGTGTTTGTGTGTGTGTGAAAAGTTTCTTCTAATGACCTTGTTGTTTCTAAAGGCCAGGCTGCCACTGACACACTGCTCTTGAGTCATGTGCTCAACATGTCCAGCGAAACTGTTCCTCGGGCAACAGGCCTCCGGGACCATCTTGTTGGGGTTCAGTAGCCTGAAAAGACTATCCTCGAAGTCCTCGTGGCCACTTACACCACAGCAATCAAACTGAACAAGGAGACACAACGGTAGGAAGCAGGTGATCACATGACTAGATCATTTACAAATGCCATTATCTTGCCAGGTTATGCTGATTATAAGAAATAACGCTGAGATTCAACACTTTACTGTAGACATGATGGCATTCCATGTGGAGGTGAAGACATCAGTGTTGTTTTGACCTTGATAGTGGCGTTTCAACTCCCTGGTGAAATACTCTCTGGTTAACTGTGCAGGGACACACATACAAAATCAATTTTTAGTATGAAACTATTAAAATCATAGAACCCTCAGTTTTGGTATTCTGATGCATTTTTCATGATCCACTATTTTCCAAGTAGTAATCGTCTTTGGAACTGAACATTCCTAGTTCGATTCCCCACTCCTGGTGTGTCGAACCGTTGTTGAGCAAGACACTGAACCCCTAACAGCTCCCCTGGCGCTGATGGGCTCCAGCCCACTGCTCACGGTTTATCCATGATGGGTTAATTGCAGAGAACAAATTTCCCCACAAGGGACTAATTAAGGGTAAATTATCATTATTATTATTAAGAAATAATAACCTTTGAGTCCAATTGAAAATGATTATTTCACTATCTTTCAAAGGTTTAATAAATGCAGTCATAAAGTCAATTTTATAACAATATCTGTATGATATATTTTAGTCTTTAAAAAAACAAATTAAATAACTTCTCACATTATAAGGGACACATTGAATGCATTCTTACATGATTATACATCACAGACAGGTTGGAAGATAGATAGATAGATAGATAGATAGATAGATAGATAGATAGATAGATAGATAGATAGATAGATAGATAGATAGATAGATAGATAGATAGATAGATAGATAGATAGATAGATAGATAGATAGATAGATAGATAGATAGATAGATAGATAGATAGATAGATAGATAGATAGATAGATAGTAAATGTCATGAAAATATCTATAAATATTGGAATTTCAGTATTCAAATGTATCAAGGTTGCATAAAACTATCATTTTGCACTGCAAATTCAAAACATTTAAGTAAAATAACAAACCCATGCTGATCCAAAGACATTACTCACATGCTCCCTAAAGAGGAATGCCAAGACAGCAGCCGCCAGTTCAGCCAGGAAGATGAAGAGGATGAGCATGAAGAACTGAGGATGGAAGAGACAATCACAGTGTTCCAGTTACTCTGCAGATGAACACTTGGAGATTATTGGCATCCACACAGGAAGATGACAATATTCATTTATTTTCAAACATTAAGTTTGCATTGGGCATCTATACAAACACATATGATTTACAGCTATAAAATGTTGCTTGGTGAACACACAATAATTAGATCAGATTATAAATCCTTCCACTATTATATTTACATTTTACATTTACATCCACCTGAGGGCGCCATTATACTGTGAAACTGTGCTGACATAACATGGAAGCAAGTAACTGTATTTAGAGTTAAACTCTACAAGATTATGGCCTCTTCAAACACTTTCTATATGACTTCACAGTAAGAACTTTGCGTTATTCTCAGAACCTGAGCTGGAAAACCTGTGCGATTTCTGGTTTAATGAACTATAGAAGGAGATGGGTGTTTCCATCTGATTTCAAAATGCTCACCCAGAATGGATGCTTGCAAAACTATAGGAGCGGAGGTTATATTTTAATGAATGCGAATGCATCAAAATTAGAAAAGCAATTCCATTACTCTACTTCTGCAGATATGCAAATGCAGGATTAAGAAAATATTACTTTAATTTTGCTCAGCCTGATATAGAGAGAATGAATAATGTAATATTTAGATTGCAGCTCCTCCATAAAAGAGTGGCAACATAAATAAACCATCATTAATTTTTATGCTGAGCCAAGTGAGTCCACCGTTAATTACTACATTTGCAAGCTTTTCACACTTAAGATGGAAGAAATTAAAAAAAAAGCAACATTGGTCATTATGAACAACGTAACTAACTAGCACTGCTTTAATTCTACTATAATGATACTATCTTCATACTCATACTCACAATTTAGTGTCAATTTGTTAATCACTTTTTTTCAAAGATCAACTTTCAGGCAGGTTCTTGCTGAAGGTTGAATAAGACCTTAAATGATTTGAGGTCATTTCTTATTGAATATTATGGTGAATTTGCTGGTGGTGGGACTAAAAGACATTTTAATAAGGACATTTACATATACTCTCTCTCTCTCTCTCTCTCTCTCTCTCTCTCTCTCTCTCTATATATATATATATATACTGCATATATCACTTTATGTTTTTTAAGCCGTAAACTCACAAAGAGCAGCAGACATTTGTTCTCACGAATGGCGCCACAGCAGCCCAGGAAGCCCAGCAGGAACAGCATTCCTCCCAATGCCAGAATGACGTAGACCCCTGTGAACAGCAGGGGGTTGGCGGCCACTATCTCCCTGAAGCCCATTGGGTCCAGCAGCACCCAAACACCCACGCCCAGCAGGACGGAGCCACCCAACTGAGAGAAACAAAGTTAATTAGCTATTTGTAGATATCCGAGAGAGATCCTGGCATTGAGAGGAGTTAGGGGAAGCTGCAGGCACGCAGGCAAGTATGGTGTCCCCTTCCTTGCTCTGTGCTGCCTCAAAAGATACTTGAAACTGGCATGTCATGTAGACACCGTAAAACATGCATAGATTCAGTCCCCAACATGATTAGGATTTTAAAAAAGGTTATTTTTAAATTGTGCTCTGATGTAGAATAACTGAAACCACACATTAATATTGAATCAAAACAATTAGATTTTTAAAAAATATGTATTTTATTCCACAGGTTCAGATAATTTCCTGGCTTTTTCATGATTAAGCAATGTTATTAATCTTCTTATGCGATTCCTTGATGATTTTTTTATCATGCTTTGGAGATTTTAAGGTTACCTAACAATTTGCTTACAGTAATCTAATATTATTTGGGGAAAATAAAACAGCAAATTACCAGTATGTACGCATGTATGTATCTGTGTGTGTGTGTGTGTGTGTGTGTGTGTGTGTGCATGTAATTCGCAGGCCATTAAGGCCAGTGTTCATTAATTCTAATGACTCTACCTTTCAAACAATTTTATTCATCATTGAATAGCTTATTTTTGAATGATTCTGAACATAGAGAAAGGAGCCTAAGAAATCTAAAAGTAGCCCATTTAAGTTCATCAGGTAACTTTTAAAGTAAGTCAATGCCACAGACATCCCACTCAGCACCAGTGTTTACTTTATCGCACTGAAAGAAGCGGACTTTATCAGCAGAACCTTCTCTCTGGTCACACACAAGTGATTGGAGAAAGAGATTGCTGATACCGGAGCCTTGAAATGAGTTTCCTCTGCAGGCTGGCTGCACTAGGAGCTCAGAATCTGGCACAACAGATAGAAACCAGCATTGGAATTTCATTATTTCAGCATTAAATATGTTAAGTCTTTTCATATGATTTTTTTTTTCTCAAGCTGTTACTATATAAATCCTTAAAGTGATGGTTAATAACCAGAAATGTAACCAAAATTATTAGAATACTTCTTTAATCACTCATCTGGAAGAAATGAGGAAGCAAGAAAGAAAGGCAGCATGTTTTCTCTCTGATAGTCCAGCCATACATTTTTAATTTTTTTGCTTTGTACTGTCTCCTCTGTGGATTAACATGCCAAACATTTGTGAAATCAGCTTGACATGAATATATCTAGACCAAAGGTGTCAAACTCTGGCCTGCGGGCTAAATTTGGCCCGCTCTGTTGTTATATTTGGCCTGCAAAGCCTTACCAAATGACTACTAGAGCTGACACGCCGGGATTGTCTACAGTGCATGTACTGCTATTTCTACAAATCCCAGAATTTTCTGCTGGTGTTTTGGCGTTTATGGGTCCTGTTGTGACCCATAAACGCCCTCTCCTCTGTTGACAGTAGTTATAGCGACCTTATGCTAATACTGGCACCCTGCTACTTAGGCAGAAAACAGGATTTTACATGTATGCAATATTAAGTTATATATTGTATAGCATTAAGCTATGCTTGTTCCATATTTCCTTTTTAAGCAAAACTGGTTTGGGTTCAATGTTATATCTGGAGGAAGATTTTTTTCAGTAAATATCAATGTTGGTCTGTGACTTTGTCCCAGTTTTGAATTTTGGCCCACTGTGTATTTAAGTTTGACACCCCTGATCTAGACAGATATGTGCTGTACTCAGACTGAAATGACAACACAAGAGGATAATACTATTTAAGTTAAAACAGATCAGTTGGTTTATATTTGCCTCCCGAACTCGACACCACTGTTGTTTAGGGTGTTGGTATTCATTAGTTTGAGGACATTTACACCCATAACCGAGTATCAAGGTTTGAAGATGTTCTTCAATTTGATACCTTAAATCAACAAAGGAAGAGAAAGAGGTGAACTCACAAAGATGAAGAAGTTAAAAATGAACATCAGGTACTTCATGCAGCTGAGGCAGTCACCCTCCATGGCTGAGACCTCCCCCTGACCCTGTTCAGACACACATTAACACACGAACACACAAACACACAGAATGTACAGTAAACAGTTAGAAGCGGCTCTGGTTTAATAGAATACAATGAAAATTTGAAATATTCAGTGATACTTCATTTATAAGAATAAAAATCTCTGAAATGTCATGTGTTCTGCCCTCCCTCTTTTTAGGTGACATCGTGATAACCCGACCTAAAGCGGTGCCGCTAAACAACTCTGCTCTAAATTGGGCTTGGTCCAGCACAGTGGGAATTCAGTTCAACTTGGAATCAAGATGTAGGGATCTGATAAAAACACCTTCTGCCACAAACATGGTGTGAATTATGTCTTTTCCAGTCTTTTTCCAGAGCAGGGTTTTTCTCTGTAGAAAATGTTTGTTGTTTTGTTTTTTTTGCATTCCATTTGTGGTAGCTACTACTGTTTTAAAAAATACCTACAAGTATTGTATCATTTGAGAACAGTTATTACATACTATATTAACATCAGCTTCCTTGTAATATGTAAATATAACCAATATTTTAGGCAAAATGTGACCCCTAATGTTTCTATCGGTCATGACTGATGGGCACACAAGCACCAATAAGTGCACTGAGCAGGAGCCATTATTCAAAATAATATGAAACAACATCCTGAAAATCTAGGAATGTGCAGGAAGTGGAACCCCCAACATTCTTCTCATTCACACATGGCACTAACACGGACAACAGGGTGCACGGAGAACTCCTTGATGACACGATGTCTGTCATTTGCGGGGATACGACACTGACAGCATGTCCCTGAGGAATCGTGTAACACATGGACATTGGCTGGTGCTGAGGACGACTCGTAAACGGGGCCAACGGTGGGGGTGTGAAGAAGACCAACTGTGCATTTATGGTCCCTGATGGTGTTTAGCAGTTGGAACCACCATACAGCCACCTGTCCAATCTGATTGGCATGCACTTCAGTTGGGCATAATCAGCTTCTTGTAAAGGGATTTCACTCTTGTGAATTAGAATGTAAATTACCTTTTTTTTTGGATTGGATTCTATCAACTTTAAACCATAGCCACAGAATAAGTAGGAATTAAAAAATAAAAAAAAATCTTCTAACCAGTTGATACCTTGCAGATTTTAATGTTGTACCTCTTGACTATCTAATTGGAGGTAATTTGGCATTTCTCATTTATTTCTGGCTTCCTTTACATTAGTTCTGGGGGATTTCTAAAAAACTTACTGTTGTAATTTCAAAAGGGCTGTGATCCATGAAATGCCCTCTGACACTCCCTTTTCACCAAAAGGGTCACCACCAATAATTCTTATTTGCCAAATGTGCCGTTGTCGGAGCCCTCAGCTTTGTAAATGTGCAACGTCAATTTAACTGCTCTGCATGAGACTTTGAATTAAATCAAATTGTAGATGCTCTTCCTCCCTGCAATTTAACACAGGTTTTGTGACTCCAGTTGCATTCTGGGTAATTGCTGCCCTTTATGGCTGAGGTCAGGGTTAATAGAATAAGGGCACGCATGGTTTGTTGGGCTTTTGTTACCACGTGCACTCTGAGTTATTAGCACTGTTCAATCAATCACTTATGTGAGCAAAATTTCAACAAGAATGTCAATACGAGAAAATGTGAACGTGCCGCTTTGAAAAGAACAGCATAATCACAGAAACACCAGCAGTGAAAAAAAAAAGATTACACCAAGACCTGTCAAACAAGAAAGCGAAAAGCAAGACAGCCATTTTTGTGAAACATTATGGCACTGAGAGGTTTCCATTCACAGTTACTGACACTGTGAGAATAAAAAAGGAAGACGTCTATAGTAAAACCAGCTCTTGTCCCCATTATAAGTAACCCTCTTTTTATCATTTCTACCAACACGTGGTAGTTACATTTTAGTTACTACATTTCAACAACAAAACTAAAATCCAAAATACCTGCCACTGAAGATACAGACATTGTGTATTTGAATTTGTTATAAGTTCAGTAATGTGCATCTTTGTTCACATTGATCAAGACTGTTACAAAATGTAATAAATTAAATTATAATAAATTAGTAATTAATTTGAAAAGTTTGACCAATGCTTTTTTAAGTGTTTGGTTTTCATCCCAAAGTGTCTTTCAGGGAAGGCACAGCCTGTTATTTTTTTTTTTTACTGTTCATGAACTGACGCTCCTATGATATGTGTAGGATTATGAAAGCAAGTGGAAGTTTAAGCAATGGGTTATTAACCGTTGTTACATCAAAATCTTCTTGTCTTGGCAACTGGACTTGTATTTCTTCACTTGTATTTCTTCACCCCTCATCCGAGAGGCTTCTTCAGTTCTAAAGACCTGTGGGGAGTTTTCAAATATAACTGTTAAGAAAGCCTTGGGATCCTGTGGCTACCCTAAATGGGCCTTCACCAAATCAGAAACCATCATGTGCAAGAAAATAGAACAGAAGGAAGACAACAACAAACGAAAGAACAGTTTCATACCGTATGTTGCTGGTGTTACGGAGAAACTCCGAAGGGTGTTCAACAAACACCATGTACCGGTACATTTCAAACCCCACAACAACCTGAGGCAAAAACTGGTTCACACAAATGACAAAACACCCAAGCACAAGATAGGGAATGTGGTGTATGCTGTCATGTGTGTTGAGGATTGTGATGGCGTCTAAATTGGAGAGACCGAACAACCTCCGCACAAACGGACGGCCCAACACAGGAGAGCCACCACTTCAAGACAGGACTCTGTGGTCCAGCTACACCTGAGGGACAAGGGCCATTCATTTGAAGACAGCAATGTTCATATTGTATTCTGGCCAGAGAAGACAGATGGTTCAAGAGAGGAGTCAAAGAAGCCATCTTTGTCAAAACAGAAAAAACATCTCTTAACAGAGGAGGGAGCATAACACACCACCTTTCACAAATGTAAAATGCCGTACCGGGATCAATACCAAGACGGATTTTCACAAAGGACCAGACCCATCTGCACCTTCCAAACAACTAGAAAAGACCCACCACCAGACCCAGCCCCCAGCAACGTCCACATGAGCCTGGATTTCATATGATCCAACAGGTTTTACTCTTTTGTTTAGCTTTACCTTTTCACATTCCAATCCAGGTAATCCCACTAAGTTGCGTTTTTGTTCCAACAAGGGACACCTCCATTGGCATAAAAACCCCTCTTACACGTAGTTTCTGCATATCAACTCTTTCACTTACAAAACAAGCCACCATAACCTAGAGCCGCCCAAAAATTTGGCAGTTATATTTGGAAACTCCCCATAGGTCATTAGAACTGAAGAAGCCTCTCGATGAGGGGTAAAACGTCTTAAAGTGAAGAAATTCAAGTCCAGTTGCCAAGAAAAGAAGATTTTGACAAGAATTAACCATGACCTGGATGACTGAGAACCTCCACAAACAAACCGTTGTTAGGATTCTTTCATAAGACAAAGGTGAAGTTCTCTGTAATTGTTTTCTTTAAATGAGAAAATATGTTTCTAATTCATAAAGGTACTACAATGCTTCTAATGAAATTATGTTGTTCTGAATGACAAAGTACTCTTAATATGGGTGGGGCAAAATATCGAATATTTTCTTACTATAATATTGTATTGCCATTTTTTTCAGTACAGATATTGCAAAACATAGTTTCATTCTGTCACGTCATGTAAGCAGGATTTAGTGTTTCCATGTATCTCATTGGGAATATGTCTAATACATAATACATGATGTGTATAAAATATTGTATTACAACATTTTCTATATACCCCCTGACCCTACCATCATCAATCTCTTGATTCCAAATGTGATACGTGACAGTGTGAGTAATGACGAACGAACAGAGGAGTGTCATCGACTGCAGCTGCCCTCCGCTTCAGTGAGCTCTACTGCATGTTTTGCTGATTGCTGCAATTTCACTGCTGGCTGTCTCATACCACACTTTTTCTGCTGCAGCAGGCAGCTGTGCAGAGATCAAAAACTCCAAAAATGCACAGACACAGTTATAGCTGAACTTTGTGGCACATTCTGTGGCACAACTAATGACTTGTCAGATGGTTTTTTTAGAGGAATTTGCAGAGACTTTGACTTATTAGGTTAGGCGGAGAGAAAAGATCAAGGCAGAAAGATTAACTATATTTGCTGTTCAAACATATTTAAGTGACAAAGCAAAGGAAACACAGTGCTCTTTCAAAGGTTTATGGATAGTAAGAAACATCAGGCTTCAACATAACTTATGCAACTATTACCAATGAAAATCACCCTCAAAAATCTTTCTTATTATTTAAAAATCTTGACAGGATAAAGTGGAAATGTCCTCGTAAACAATCAGATCTATTGTTCAGTTCACTTCAAACATGCTGTTGTGGCTTCAATAATGTTATTAGAATAAAGCAACACACAAAAAACAAAGTTGAAAATGATCAGTTACCAGAGAGTGCAGCAGTCAATCTCAGAGATATGGTATGACAACAAAGGGGAGTTTATATCGTTCTTATATTCTTATGTCTCAGAGGGAAGTGGCTTCCTCACTGCAGAATAAATGTACAGCATGTTGAAACCAATACTTGACTTTTGTGAACCATTTCAGCCATAATGGTGTCCCCTAAAAAAATGATTCAAGCAGCAAAACTTCAGTCTTCAGAATCAAATGCATAAAAGCAATAAGCCTTCTGAGAACACTTGAATTGTCATATTGATGCAAATCTCCGTCTATTGTCATTCCTCTTATTCCTCAGAATTAACTACACCAGCCACCATGTCCGCCATCTGTGATTCTTTCAAAATATCCAACATCAGCCAAGACCTAGATGTTAGATTTGCAGTGACTTTTTCGAAATGTCGTAGATGCTTTCTTAAATTGCAGAGCGTTCGGCTCAGGACCACCATATGTAGGTCTGCCTTCCCAGCTCTCAAATCAAATAAACACTCACATCATTTGTTTGTAAAGACTGAATATGTTGTTTGTTTTAACAGGTTGTATTTACGCGCAACAGTCGGCATTCTTATCAACCTACACGCATGGAGACAATATCTCATCAGGGAAACATGGAAAAAGAACATAGAACCATATCTTTTCTTTCATGTTAGGAATTGTGTCAACCAACATACATTTTCCACTGAGGTTTTGATTAATTTAAAAAAAAAAAGAAATACCATCTTATCTAGATGATCTTGTCAATGCTTGCAGTGAAGGAGAGAAAGAGAGAAAGATTGATGACTCTTTTAGCTATAATTAATAATTCTCCTGCCAGCTATTTGTTTTTAGGCTGTTTTATTAAATAATACACACCCTCTGTATTCACACATTAACATGTATTTCTCCAAGACAGACCCAATCAGTGAAAAGTCCAAGACTTATTTGAGTTCACGTGTATAAGAATGCAGTCACATCAAGCATAGACGAGTTTCCATGTGCTCTCAATTGTCTGCTTGTCATTAGATCATTCAGGATACCTTTTAATACCAATGAGTGGGGCACTGCTGAAGTCCCATTCAGCAGCTGCAGCAGCTTTTAATAAATAGGTAATAAATAGGGCTGCAGGATAATTTTACACAGCTGGACATAGAGAGGGCGCGGACCATTTCCTCTGTCCAGTGCAGTAATTTGGAATCACAAAGTTTGATTTTAATGATCCTATATGAAGTCTCTCTGCAGTGAGGCCCTGCAGAAGATTTCTCAGACACTGGGTCAAGTTATCGAGACAGTCCGGTCGCAGATATCAGGGTCAGGAACTGCGATTAATGATGAAGTTATTGTTATTAGATCAGGATGGTCATCTTTGGCTTTTTACATCACATCTTGCTGGTTACATATGCAAGGCTCAGACTTTTTTGGAACTAAATATAAAGATAAAGTCAACAATTCTGTATAGAGATGTTGCTGCGCACTTTTTGTTGGCCATATTGTCTTATATCTTCTTTAGTCCGTCGTAATTTTAAGGCTATCTATCATACGGTTCTATCTTACAAACGTATATGGTTAGAATAAATGTAAATTATCCACTCTAAATAAAAGTAAACATATTACTCATGAGATAAATTACATCTCCTTTTCTGTGGAGGTTCTTAGTCATCCAGGTCACGGTGAATTCTTGTCAAAATCTTCTTGTCTTGGCGACTGGACTTGAATATCTTCACTTGAAGAAAATTCTGAACTGAACTGAACCGTTCAGAACTGATGATTTCGACAAGAATACTTCTTCCTTTGTTCAAGTTGTTCCTCCTCAGTATGTTCACTACATTGAAGGGTACGAGTAAACTGACGGCAAAAATTTTGAAATTAGCAAGAAATCAAAATAGTGTGAAATCACAGCAAGATCTGCAAGAAATAGTGTAAAAATCTGCCTAAATTTACTAAAGAAATTCACGTGAGCTCAGTAAACAAGAAGATGAACATCACTGATGCGGAGTCAGAGTTTAAAAACACTAAATAAGGGAGAATCTACAATAAATAATTGTGCTGTGAACACAATTTATTCACATTTGTTTTTTGTGTAAGCACATACCATGATATGTCCCAAGAAAAAAAAAGTCTGATTTGAAGAACTATGTAAGGCAGGCTTACACTGCAGCTAAATCATCAGTAATTAAACAATAATAAAAAGTAAGATTCAACTATCACTGTTACACAGCAACATTATTGCTTACTAAGTTCTTCCTTTTTCCTCATTTCACATTTGCACAGAATGAGCATAATTAAACAGGCGAGGCTCTGTATCATCTTTATATCCATCAGTGCACATAAATACATTCCATACAGGAAATGTTCATTGTTTAAATGCTGTTATATACATGCCATGTCCCGGTCATCGCTGTGGAACAGCAGGCAGCTGGCAGAGGCAGAGCGAGAACATGAGAGCCCCCTGTTGCTGACTGGCTAGAGTATTGCATTGTGTGGAGATACATCCGAGCCTCTCAGTTTGTGCCAGGACAGCTTGAAGCCTGGAATTTAGCCAAGTGAGAGCTTGACAAAAAGTGCATTAAGTGGCTGACTGCACTTTTATACCACTACCTAAAGCCAGACCTTTATGAAATGTAACAATAGTTACTGAGCAGCTGCCAGAAGATGTCTCTTTATTATGAAAACCTCACCATGGATGCCTTTGGGCTACTAGGGTGTAGTCCTGTAAAATGTTCATGATATTAATGGGTGCTGTTGATCTTGGTACTGGTTTGAAGGGTTTGGGAATGTAATCTGTGGAGAAGATTGTGTCTTAACACTCTCTACCTGGAGCAGACTCTACCTGTTGAGGAGAATAAGGTCTTTTGGGGTGCAGAAGACACTCCTCAAGACCTTCTACGACAGTATGGTGGCATCAGCCATCTCTTTTTGGAGTGATCTGCTGGGCCAAAAGCATTCTGAGTATTATATTCTATTTCTATAGCCACTGTAGTCAATTTTTTAGCACATTCATAGGTGTGAAATGTACATTTACAGCTGGAGCTTTTTTCTATACATTGCAGTCAATCAATACCTTGCACATTTATAGATGAACCTGTTTTGTGTATAATTTATGCATGCCTATAGCTCTTACTTGCTCTATCTTTACTGTCTTTGCTGCTGTTAACACTGAATTTTCCCACAGCGGGAAAAATGAAGGACTATCTTATCTTGAATCAAAAAGTGGAGGGATTTTTTTGAAAAAATATAATTTGTTAGATTAAAGGTGAGGAAAAAATGTGTAAAAAATTCCATCCAAATTGTGAAGACATTCCATCAGAGCAACTAGCTGCTGGAGGATCTCTCATCACCAGTTGTGTGTCACCTCACATGTTGATGAGGGGAAAGCAAATCAGACACTTGCTAATTTCAATATCTGCTGACGCCTACATTTTTTAATGATGTTCCTCCTCTAGACGTGTAATCACTGCATATGTTGAAGACTTGCACAGTAAGCATTTCGCTGCATTAAAACAAGACCCCAGCATGAAACCCCAGGCTTTCCAAAGCCAGCGAGTGTGAGTGTTTCTACAGAGATTCTCCACCAGTGACAGGATGCTCTGGACCAATAAATCACCGTGTCAGGGAGGCTGGAAGGAAGTGCAGCTTACACAGAAGTCTTTTTCCACCGACCAGGAGAGGAAGGGGAGCTGATTGCCTTCATCCATCAGTGCTGTGCAGCAATGGATGAGAACGGAGGGATAAACCCGGGGGATTTATCCTCTCTGCACCCATACATCAGTAACAAGAAAGCATTGTAAACATGGATAAAGTGCCTCTGTTGCTGCAGTCAGACTGCAGTTGTCTGCCTATGTGGGCTTCTTTTAGAAAAAAAAAATCATTCATGTGTTCAAATATTTTTCTATCATGGATTGCAAAGCAATAACAAAGTCTGAATAAATAAGTTGCTGCTCAATATGCACTTTGAGATGAGCTCGAAATAACAGATCAATTTATCATAGTCTGACTTCTGCAGGGGTAAATCTATGAAATTGTATGTATGCTATTTGATTTATTGTATTCAATAGGGGACAAGCAGATAGTATATTTTATTCATCTAACCTTTAACAACTGCTGTGATCACAGTCAGTCAAAAGGCAATGAATTAATCTTCACAATCAGTCAAGCATTGTGGTCGGCTCATTTTATCATTCTTTCACACTTGAATAGTCACCAGTACATGCCGACTGATTTGAGAAGAAAATGAAAGAAAATTCTAATTTGTCAAAACTCTGTTTTGCATCACCATTCAACAACATTTTTCGTTGGGGGTGGTACTTAAAGATAGGGTCGTCCCTCAAAGATGGAAGAAAAAAAAGCTTATTTGACTGTCTACACTCAAATACTTTTTTATTTTTCAAAACAGATGTAAAGAAGCAATGGAGAGCTCATGGGTTCAGCAACAGTTAGACTTATTTAGGCAAATTGTGATTATTAAAGCTATTTTGAAACGCTTTTCTAGCTTTTCACTTACTTGAAAGGCAAGACCGTTTATTAGCCTGTACATGTGATGGTGCAGTGGTTATGCTCATAACTACAGGGAACATGCTTTATTTCAACTGATTTAACCAAAGAACCAAGAGTTTCAAACTGAACCTGTACAACTGCATGCTTGAATTTTTGGGAAAAATAGCAAAGGTTGTACAAATGTTGATCAGATCAGCGAAGCTTGAATACAAAGGTTCAAATGTTCCATGATGCAGCACTCTCCAAAGTCAGACATCTTTTTCTTGTAGTTGAACCAAGGTAAAAGTGATGTAATGTTTTGTGCTGATGTTGCATACACAAGGGCAAGTTGTACCCTAAAATAGAATTTAAAATTCACAGCATTTAATAATTCAACAAGGGCTTTAAATACTACACTCAGTATTGCAAACTTATCTCAGGCCATGCCGCACGTTATACCTTTCCGGTCTGTTAGCCTGGAGCATTTATGAGAGTTGACGATGACTTCTCTGAGGAAAACAGTCTCCGATGGCCTGCTTTAAAGGATAATGACACTAATATATTTATTTTCATTCATTCTAATGATGATAAGTATAAACTTTTCCCTGACACCACAACAACAGCCAGAAACTTTATCTGGCCACCTCCTATCCTGTGAATTAATGACAGTGTAATTATCATTTACAAAATTGCAGAGAAACATTTGGATACTTAAGAACGGAACATATACTGTGCTAATCTTAGATAGTCTTTTGTTGTTTTCTTTTTTGGTCAAAATAAATGCGGTACATGTTTGTATGTTCACTTTAGAATATACAGGTAGAGGATTGTGAGAAAACATCAGTCAAGCAGTGCCCCTCCCCCAAAGAAGACAGGCTGGAATGCAGGGATTACATCTTTTTGATAATCCAACAAGTAAAGTGAAAGTGCAAAGGTATAATCTGACTTTGGTGCAAGATAACAAAGAGATGTACTTCATGCATTGAGATGCAAATATTGTGAAGTAAATCCCAGCTATGGAAGCATCGATAATAACTTACACTTAAAATTCATTTTCACTTCACTTTGACCTTATTAAAACTAAAACACAACAATTGTGAACTGAAGACCACAATGGCAGGACTAAGTAGAAATGATCATACCATCTGTACCTGTTTAGTGGCTCTTGGGTTCAACTTTAGGGATGAGATTGGCAGTCCTTAGCTTTCCACTTTGTGCTGTTTCACATCAGCTGTAGAGAAAACACAAAGAAAAAGATTATAATGTGAATATAAAAACAGAATAATTAGGAAAATTGCCCTAAGATGGACAATTAAATGCTCCGATGACTCAAATCATAGTCACATAGAAAAACGTTTTGCTAATGACCATAAATGCATTTATAGGTTCTGCATAGTATGTGGATTCAAGGTGTTGTTATTTTCTTCTTCTTTTTTAATTGTCCATCACTGGAGTGTAAAGTCTTTGCTTTACTGATCCTCTCAGTCTAAATAAGAGTTTATGGACCACTTGAAGAGCCATCATGGAATTTGGTTTGTGTTGATATCAGATACTAGTGATGCAAGACACTGCATTTTTTCCAAACCTTTTTTTCCTCCTGTGCAAGCAATCTCAGCTGTCATTGGGCTAAAGGCAGGGTACACCCTGGACTTGTTGCCAGTCGACCACGGGGTCACATATAGAGACAAACAGCAATTCACTCCCTTATTAAGGACAATTAATGGTCTCCAATGAACCTACTGGTTATCACATAATGCAATATGACATTTAATTTCAAAGCGAATTTTAACTCATAAACACAGTGGTCTATGTTCTTTCCATGTTCTCCCAGTGCCTGTGTGGGTTCTATCCAGGCTCTACAGTTTCCTCCCAAAGTCCAAAAAGATTCAGCAGGTTAAATGATGACTAAAATATCTGTGACTGATGGTCAATGGTTGTACGGGTCTACATGTGGTCCTGTGATTGACAGATGACAGGTCGAGGTTACAGCCCACCTCTTGCCCCATATGACAGCTGGAACTGGCTCCTGCCCCCGAGCTATTCATGTAAAAAGGATAAGAAACACAGCTAACAAATACATTCAGATGATATTTCACTTTAAAATGCAGTAGCCTGGAGTGCTATTATTTCTCAATTTCTGTTTTGAATTCGCAACAAACATGTGTGCAACAATGTTTGTAGATCTGTGATTTAAATAATGTAGGTGCAGGTTGAGAAAGTAACAACTGCATCTTCAGTATCTTCTTAAATCCCAGGAGACCAGGTGGAAGGGTACTACGGCTAGAAACTTAGGAGCAGGCTGTAAATTGTACTATCATGTTCCAGAAAGGATGCGAAATGGAGTGAGGGTTATCTTGAAAGAGGAGTTTGTTAGGAATGTTCTTGAGGTGAAAAGAATGCCAGATAGACTTATGAAGGTGTGATGCTCAATGTTGTTAGCGGCTATGCCCCGCAGGGAGGATGTGAGGATGTGAAGGAGAAGTTCTGGAATGAGTTAGATGAAGTGATGCAGAATATCCCCAGAGATAAGAGAGTGGTATTTGGTACAGACTTAAATGGACATGTTGGTGCAGGCAATAGAGGGGATGAAGAAGTGATGGGCAGATTTGGTATACAGGATAGGAACACAGAGGGACAGATGGTGGTAGACTGGAAATGTCTGTGGTGAACACTTTTTTCAAGAAAAGACAGGAAAATAGGATAACTTTTAAGAACGGAGGTAGGAGCATGCATGTAGACTACATCTTGTATAGACAAGGTAACCTGACAGAGTTCAGTGACTGCAAAGTAGTTATAGGTGAGAGTGTAGCCAGACAGCTTAGGATGGTGGTTTGTAGGATGACTTTGGTGACAAGGAAGCTCAAAAGGACAAAGGTAGTGCAGAGGACAAAGAGGTGGAAGCTGAAAAGGGAGGAGTGTTATATGGTTTTCAGGGAGGAGTTAAGAAAGGCTCTGGGTGGTCAGGGAGAGCTTCCAGATAACTGGACAATTACAGCTAATGTTATCAGAGAGAGAGCTAGGAGAGTACGTGGTGTATCATCTGGAAGGAAAGTGAATAAGGAGACTTGGTGTTGGAATGAGGAAGTGCAGGAGTATATACAGAGAAAGTGGTTAGCAAACAAGAGTACAGGGAGAGAAAGCATAAGGTAAAGATAGAGGTAGCAAAGGCAAAACAAAGGGCGTAAAATGACTTGTATGGTCGATTGAAGAGTAAGGAGGGAGAGAATGATCGATACAGGTCGGAGAAACAGAGATAGAGATGGAAAAGGAGGCACAGCACGTCCGGGTGATCAAAGACACAGAGGAAAATGTTTTGACAGATGCTAGAAGAGTGATGGGAAGATGGAAAGAGTACTTTGAAGAGCTGATGAATAAGGAAAACTAAAGAGAGGCAAGGGTAGAAGAGGTGACTATTGAAGGCCACAAAGTAGCAGAGATTAGTCAAAATTCAGTGAGGAAGGCATTGAAGAGGATGAAGAATGGAAAGGCAGTGGTCCCGATGATATACCTGTAGAGGTATGGAAGTGTCTAGGAGAGGCAGCGGTAGTTTCTGGTTAGATTATTCAACAGGATCTTAGAGAGTCAGAAGATGCCTGAGGAATGGAGACGAAGTGGGATGGTGCCCATTTTTAAGAATGGGGGTGTGCGTCAACTATAGAGGGATAAAGTTGAAGACCCATACAATTAAGTTATGTGAAAGAGTAGTGGAAACTAGAATGAGAGCAGAAGTCAGCATTTGTGAACAGCAGTATGGCTTCATGCCTAGAAAGAGTACAACAGATGCATTATTTGCTTTGAGAATGCTAAAAGAGAAGTACAGAGAAGGCCAGAGGGAGCTGCATTGCATTTTTGTAGAGATAGAAAAAGCATATGACAGGGTACCAAGAGAGGAACTCTGGTATTGTTTCAGTGGTGAGGTTTGCTATAGAAGTTCAAGGTGAAGCTTCATCAGGGATCAGCTCTGAGCCCCTTTTTGTTTGCACTGGTGATGGACAGGCTGACAGATGAGTTTGGACAGGAATCTCCATGGACCATATGTTTGCAGATGACATTGTGATCTGTAGTGAGAGCAGAGAATTGGTTGTGGAAAATCTAGAGAGGTGGAGGTATGCTCTGGAATGGAGAGGAATAAAGATTAGTCGCAGCAAGCCAGAATATTTGTGTATGAATGAGAGGAACCCTCGTGGAACGGTGTGCCTACAGGGAGTGGAGATCAAGAAGTTGGAGGATTTCAAGTATTTCGGGTCACCATCCAGAGCAACAGAGAGTGTGGAAAAGAGGTTAAGAAACGGGTTTAAGCAGGTTGGAATGGGTGGAGAAAAGTGTCAGGGGTACTATGTGATAAAAGACTAAATTGACATGAATCAGCTAGAATGAAAGGAAAGGTATACAAGACAGGGGGGAGACCAGCAACACTGTAAGGCCTAGAAACAGTAACAAAGATGAAAAGACACAAGGCAGAGCTGGAGGTGACAGAGATGAAGATGCTACGGTTCTCTTTGGGACTTTCGAGGATGGATAGGATCAGGAATGAGTCCATCAGAGGAACAGCACATGCTAGATGTTTTGAAGAGAAGGTCAGAGAAGCCAGACTGAGATGGTTCGGTCATGTACAGAGGAGGAATGTGAATATATTGGTAGACTGATGCTGGCATTGGAGCTGCCACGCAGGAGGTCTCGATGAAGACCAAAGAGAAGACATATGGATGTAGTGAGAGAGGATATGAAGGTAGTGGGTGTGAGAGAGGGGGATACAGAGAATAGGATTCAATGGAGAAGGTTGATTAGCTGTGGAGACCCCTGAAGGGAAAAGCCACCGAAGAAAACGAAGAAGAAGAAGAAGGAGAAGTCGTGTTATTTAATTTGATGGCAAACTGGATGTAAGAGAGGAGAACAATGATGAGATTCAGAGTGTGTTAAAGACTCAAATAAAGATTGCCTCTTCAACATGTCTCAAGCGTATCCATACATATTTTAGAGCCCCGGTGGAAATGTTGTTCAGACCTTTCAGTACTTCAAGACTCAACTGACATCACACTGTGACCCATGTCTTGCAGTCCTTGAAAGCCTAATGCTTTCCTGTTTCTACACCTACCGACCATGCGTGATGGACACTGCTCCAGCAGTCTTATTGTGTGAAACCATGAGGTCAGAGGAAACGCTTCAGAATGAAGGGCAACAAAATTCATTGTGATGAAAATACATGGCCTCAATGCTGAATGCTTCACTCTTCATTACTCATGTTCTGCACAACATGACTCAATACCTCCTCGCCTTTTGTTCAATTTGACATGACAAACACTGTCAACCAACAGAAAGAATGAGTCATGACAAAACAGAAAACACTGAGGACTGAATGTTTCCCCCTCAAATAACTCCATGAAAAAAAAGAGCGACAAACAGAATCACTTATGTTGTCCTGTTCCTTTTTATTTTTGGTATTGTCAAAGTTTTGATGATTATTCATGGAAACTAATTCACCTATGGGTCCCCAACCATACCAAACAGGTGATTTCACAATGAAGTGAAATTCTTTCACTCTGGGCTGATATAATCAAAAGATCTAAATATGGAATGCAGGGCTGGTTATGACAAAGGCTATAATAAGCTCTTTTAAGGACTGAAAATCGTGTGCAAATGTGTTTCCAACTGCTCTGGTTTAAACCACAGAAATAATAGCTATTCATCACACTGGCCTGAGCAAGAGTTCGCCTTCCAGACATTGTTGCAAATTAAACATGCCGGCATAGGCCATGTGGGGAATTCAAACTCTTAGAGAAGAAATAACAACACAGACAGCAGATTATAGATCAGTTTTCCTTTTCAATTGTAGACACATTAAACCACTTTCTTCATCCACAAGATTGGTTATATACCACCTTGACGGTAACAGCACGTGTAATAAGGATCAAGGACAAAAGACAATAACTAAATCTTCTTCAAATGGCCACAAGGTAACACTGAGCCAATTGAGACAAACGTCAGCAGCGCCACCAAATTATCAAGGTCTGCTGAGCATCAGGTCGACAACGCAGCCGGAGGAACGTTGCCCTCAAATCACAGCTCAGCATGTCTTTAACAGAAGCATCACTTAAACATTGATTTTAACCCTGAATGGACAGTTGACCTGAAATAATGTTGGTGGTTCTATGCTTCAGTTTAATGTATTTTTGGTATGTTGACTACAACAAGCCACTTTATTTCATCCTTTTTTAACAAGAAATCATTCTTATTAGATCATTTTTTGTTTTAATAAATCAGTTGTTGATAGGAATTCACTTAAGTCAGCATGAAAGATTCTTAAAGACCATTGATTAAAATGACTTGTGAAACATGCAAAAAAGATGCCCTTAATATACATGAAAATAAATAATTATATTGACCAATAGCTAGAGTTTATTTGGTAAAATTTATCTTGTGAAACACATTTCTGTATTTCACACCTGCACTGGGCAGCAGACTCGCACCGATTTTGCTCTAGAAACACACACAAACGCACACGCGCATGCACTAACACACACAACAAATCACACATCAAACTCGACTACATTGATTTGGCTGGGATTCAGGCTGTGCTATATGGCTTTAGGCTGTAAATATGTCATGGTAATGATATTAAAAATAGTAACAAGTAAAAATGAAAATACTTGATCCACCATGTTTCCATGAATTCAAACATAAACCTATGGATTAAAAAGAAAAAGGAAGATGAAATTTGGGTATATTTAGTGGAAAATATTATCCAGCTCTACTATAATACAGTTCCCCTGTTGTAAAGCCCAGCCGACCAAAGGATACCACAATAGTTTTAGTTATCAGCTCTAATGCAGCCCAGTAGAACTCAGGTTTAAAACAACAGGCCAGTCAAACTGAGGCACCTACTTTTATTCTAGGAGTTTTCAATTTAATGGTCTTTTTATTGCAAGATACATTTAAGTCTCGCAATGCACATAGTCATTGTTTTGTGCGGCAATGGTACATTGTTACAACCTAGTTACGCTATTGAACTGCTTCTTCCAATCAACAGCCCCTTCTGACCTTTTTGTTCTGTGTGGACATAATTAGGTTACCAAAATACGGTGTCTCATTGTTAAACAGCAGGATGCTGTCAGCTAATCCCACACACAGCAGCTGGCAGCTGTGCTGATGATGCGGTCGCAACACAGAAGGCACATGACTCATGCATGTGGAGGAACTTGCAGATCTGTTGGCAGCAGCACTGCCCACACAGCATGGAGCCCACAGCCCAGTCTCTTAATTGATACAATTCTTGAATGTGAGAGTAAAGAAAGTAATACAATACTTATACTAATCAACAGATGAGGCGAAATGTGACTGAGGTCATGCTTACTCAGCATCGTGAGAAAAAATTAAGTTTTTTTCTCCTGTTTTTCCACTGATGCTTTCAAACAAATCTAAGGTCATGAACGTTTTCTTTGCGCCGTCAGAAAGATGTGCATCAACATATTCACTCTTGAGAGGCAATTGTTCATTTGGTACAAATTCATTTCGTGAATAAATGACAAATAAAAAGCAGGAACTCATAAAAAAAACCTTTGAGTTTCACATCAGAAACACACCTGTCAGTACTGTCCATTAAAAGTCATGAAAGTTTTTATTTTGTTGTTTCTTTTTCCAGGCGTTTCGGCCTCACAGCACTGGTTCAATTCTCACAAGGGGGCTTTTCTGTGTGGTGTTTGAATGTTCTCCCTGTGTTTGCATGGGTTTCCTCCCACATTCCAAAAACATGCAACAGGTTATTTGGTAAAAAATTGGAAAATGAATGAATGAATAAATGTCTTTGTATGTGGCCCTGCGATTGACCAGTGACCAGTCCAGGATGTACCCTGCCTCTCACCCGATGACAGCTGGGATAGTCCCAGCACCCCCTGCGACCCTGACTGCAGGATAAGTGGCAGAGGATGGATGGATGGTTTCTTTTTCTAGGTACCATGTCTTATTTTAACCCAAAATAATAGACTTAGTTAAGATGTGTGATAAAAACAAAGAAAAGATGACCTGTTGACAGATCACAGTGAGGGAATGGACAATTTTGCCCTTGAACAGTCAAGTCGACCTGCAGCTACCAGGAAACAGTTGACCCATCTTTTACGATACATAATTCACTACATACCCCCATGAAGAAGAAAAACATTGGCCGGACGCAGGTCACTGGGGCACCTCTCCGGAGCCAGGACCGGGGGTTTTGATGGCGTCGCAGGACATTGAGTCTGAATGGGCCATGTTCCATGCTTCCGTTGTTGAGGTGGCAGACATGAGCTGCGTCTGTAAGGCGGTCGGCGCCTGTCAGGACGGCAATCCTCGAACCCACTGTTGTACCCCGACGGTGAAGGCTATCATCAAACCACGAGCTGGTGGTCGCCATGGTCACGAGCTGTGGGTAATGACTGAAAGAACTAGATTGTGGATGCAAGCAGCCAAAATAAGTTTTCTCAGCAGGGTGGCCGGACTCTCCCTTAGATATAGCAGCTTGGAGTAGAGCCGCTGCTCCTCTGCAAAGAGAGAAGTCAGATGAGGTGGCTTGGGCATTTGGTCAGGATGCCTCCTGGACGCCTCTTAAGGGAGGTATTCCAGGCATGTCCATCTGGGGGGAGACCACAGGGAAGACCCAGGACACGCTAGAGAGACTATGTGGCTGGCCCGGGAACGCCTTGGGGTCCCCCCAGAGGAGCAGGACCATGTGGCAGGGGAGAGGGAGGTCTGGGCCTCACTGTCCCGGCTGCTGCCCCCGTGACCCGACTCCGGATTGGGGGGGGTAGGATAAATGGATAGATATTCACTATATTTTTTGGGGGTGGGGTCGGGGGGCTAAGTGCGATTAGTGGGGTAGTGCTTGGTGAAGAGATACATTTTTAGCTCACTGCGACCCCGCTGTTCTGACCTTTTCCGGGAGTTCCTTCCACCACTGAGGAGCCAAGACCGAGAAGAGCCAAGACCGGTTCGATCGGCAGCCAGGGGCTCTGAGTGATGGGGTGGACAGTCGCTGAGAGGTGGCAGATCGGAGGGGCAGGTAGGGACATGTGGCTTGACCATATCCTGAAAATACGACGGGGCTGTCCCATTCACTGCCCGGTAGGCAAGCACCAGGGTCTTGAACTTGATGCGGGCAGCTACTGAGACCCAGTGTAGGGACATAAGAAGAGGAGTTGTGTGGGAGAATTTGGGACGGTTGAACACCAGGCGGGCTGCTTTCTGAATAAGCTCCAGAGGCCTGATGGTCACCGCTGGGGCACCGGCAAGGAGGGAGTTGCAGTAGTCCAGACGAGAGATGACTGGAGCCTAGATGAGTATCTGCGCCGTATCCTCCATGAGGAATCTGCAAATCTCCCTGATGTTGTAAAGGAGGAATATGCAGGAACGTGCGACTGCTGCGACGTTCGCTGAGAACGACAGTTGGTTCTCTGGGACCATACCCAGGTTTCTCGCAGTTGTGGTTGGCCTTACCACAGTGTTGTTGATGATGATGGCCAGGTTTTTATGCAGGAAAACCTTTCCCCGGGAGAAAGAGCAGCTCAGTCTTGTCTAGGTTGAGCTTCAGGTGGTTAGTTGCCATTCAATCTGAGATGTCGGACAGGCAAGCTGTAATTCGGGTTTCCACCTGTGTGTCTGACAGAGGGAAGGACAGGATCAGCTGTGTATTGTCAGCATAGCAGTGGTAAGAGATCCCATGGGAGCGAATGACAAACAAGCGATGTCATGTACAGGGAGAAGAGGAGAGGGCCTAAAACCGAACCTTGTGGAACACCGGTAGACAGTCTACGTGGTTCAGACACAGCCCCCTGCCATGCCCCCTGGTAGGTGCCACCTGTCAGGCAGGATGCCAACAGGGAGAGCGCAGATCCTGTGACACCCAGACCCGTGAGGGTGGAGACAAGGTCAAGAAGTATAAGCACAGATGAGAGGGAGGCTGCTCTCGCTTCCTGCAGTGATTGTGACACTGCAAGGAGGGCTGTCTCTGTTGAGTGACCTACTTTGAACCCTGACTGAAGAGGGTCCAGGAGGTTGTTTTGCTGGAGGTAGTGGGAGAGTTGGTTAAAGAGTCTGCGCTCAAGTGTTTTTGAGAGAAAGGGTTGTAGGGAGACGGGTCCATAGTTTTTGACGTCAGATGGGTCAAGTGCTGGTTTCTTGAGCAGACGGGTGATACCAATCTGATACCAAACACACAGACTACTGATGGTCAAATTAATATTCTGTTATCTGCTTTTCTGTTTTTTTCATCTATTCCTGGTAAAAAAAAAAAAAGACATGGAATCGAGAAAATGAAGGTTGAAAAGGAAATTCTCCAAACTGTTATCTTATTGCATTCAGACTAGAGGGAACAAACCCCCCACCCACCCCCCACCCCGGTGGCAATGTGATGGAAAAGGAATAATTTCCAATAGCTGCCAACACTTAAGTCCTCAGCGGTATTTGAGTGCCGAGCTGTCAGCCAGCGGAGGACAACCCCCAGCCCAAAAGATGAAAGTAAAAGTGTTGAGCATAGACACGTTATCCTCCAGAGACCCAATTACTCTCCAGACCCCAAGAGGTGGGTGTAGAGGAGGGAGGTGGAGGAGAGTTAAAGCTGTGTCTCATCATCCTGACATTCACTTGCCTTTCCTGCTGTTTATCAAATGAAACTGTAAACCAGGTGGAACTGTGGCTATTCATGCCCCAAGTAGGATTGGAGGTTTGAAGGAGAATCTGTGTCACTGTATTTTCTCTTCCAGTTTCAAAATCTATCTCTGCTCACAAGTGAAATACACAAGAGTATGAATTGAGTGTCTACAGGATAATAAAGGGTAGTATAATATTAGCCAAATGAATGCTGCATTCAGAACCCTTTCACATTACCTACAAATTGGTACTCCCCTGCTCATTTGCTTGTAAATACTTGCACTTTTTTAGGTATTTATTCATTTTGGTTTTGTATTTGGTACAGTATAGCTGATGTGTTTAAAGGACACAGGTATTTTTTCTTGAATTTGTGACAATTACTTAACATTTACTTAAAAATTAACTGGAAAAGTAGTGAGGTATTATTTAACTGCATTCCAAAAACAAACAACCAAACCAAAAACAATAAAAGACATGTTACCAGATGATTATAAATGTTTTAATGTAGACATGAAAACTGAATTGTAAAAATGCACCACAAGTGGTTTGAGGATGATAGCTTTGTAAACATATATATGAGTGTATACTCTTCCATCCAAATGACCGGGCTCAAACTGACTGGACCCCTCAAAACGGTACAGCAGGCTCAGCTCACTGCCCTGCCTTGTCATTTCGGCTAATACCATGTGTATCAGGTCTGGGAGAATGAAGCCGAGTGGAGGATTGGAAAACATTGCCGTGTGCTTCTGTCACTCAGCAGCAATATTCCAAATCTAAATTATGGCCTCTGTGCTAAGTATGTGGAAGAGTGGGCCAAATTGGAGCTGCTTTTCTATTAAAAGTAATAAGGAATCCATTAGCTAAGTATTTATTGGTGGCTCGGTACACAAAATGTTGCTCGGCTACATGAAAACACTGACATCCTGGTGCTTTGGGGCCACAAATTCATTGGTTCATTAGGATTATTACAAAAATTGTTGAAACTTTTGTATGCAATTCAAGCATTGTTGATATTTTAGCAAATTGTAATAAAACTAACCATTTTAATGTAAAATAATTTTAGTTCAAACTAAGAGTTTCACCACAGCACAGCTAAAACACCTGTTTTTCCCCTGCTGAAACAATTGTGTTCCTCTTTGCAACAGTTTTCTTGTCATATATAACATATTAGCTTTACCTTGTATCACAGAAGATAAGAACGTAACCTCGCCCAGTATTTAACCACTTTCACCAGCAGAAGGCACTGCTTCTCCGAAAAATGACATGCTTTAAAATTCATGTTTTAAATATAACACAAATACACAGGCAAACACAACTGGGTCACTGAATCCTCTAGTGGCTATAGCAAAAGAAACATGTAAGAATTCGAAAACAAGAACACACCAAAACCGTGTGATTTAAGTAGCGTGTTTGTAGAACATGTCTATTTTAAATATAAATATCTGTGTCCAACATTCAAAAGCCATTCATTTGCATGTAAATAAGAGTGGAAATAAACTATTCCTCATGGAAACAAACCCACTTTTATGCAGTCATTTCTTATCAACTTTACTTTCTGGGTCTCTGACATCATTTCCCATTGCCAAATAGATATAATTAGCTATACCAATATTAAGACATGGGCTTCTAAATCTTGTGTCATACCATGTCTTACTTTTGCCTGGACTACAATAGGTTTTTTTTCCATAACTTCCCGAACATTTAGTGCGCATCCACTTCAGAAATGGCATCACCATATGTTTATCTGAAGATAAGCAATCCAGTTGGATGGTCTTTCCAATATGGTGAAAATGTGATTAAAAGTCACAAGTAAAAGTAGTATTTCAACAGAGACCACCCAGACAAGGCTGTGCTGATAGAGCCCCATGCTGTGTGTGTGTGTGTGTGGGGGGGGGGGGGCAGAACTGAAGGTTGAGAGGGCCACCATCTGCTTGTTAATTCAGTTTGACTAAATTTAATCTTGTTAAAAACTGGAAACCTTTGAAAGAGCAGGAGGAAGGGAGAATTGTGTGTCTGCTGTGTCTGACCAGACTCCGTTGTATTGATTCAATCATCAGAATCAAGGAAACAGCATTTTTGTCCTTTTCGCCTCATTTAATTACACACATTTCCTTAAGAGACCCCCATTAACCCCTAAAATCATTTAAATTGGATGAATCAGATAACCACAGACTCTTACCATTACTCACAGTCATGCACATGAAGTAATGACATGCTGCATTCTTCTCTGGGGCTAAAATATATATTTGGTTTGAACCAACCAATGAACCAATGAAATCCACTCAACATAACAGTCCAAAACAAAAACAAAATATATATATATATATATTTATACACTGTATACATTACTTTAATGTCTACTGTTTAATGTAATAGTGCACTTTAATGTTAAATATGCGCTCAATTATTACATTTTGTTAATTTCATGTTACTGTGGGATTGTGAGAAAAATCTTCTTGATTTTTCTGTATTTCTCTGTATGTCTAGTACATGTGGAGCAATTGACAATAAAGCTGACTTTGACTTTGACTTGAATTTGATATTGGGTTTGTTAAGATACTATAGATGTTAAGATGCTGCCTGATATCAATTCTGCTATAACACAATTTAAATGTACCACAAATGTAATTGAAGTTAACTAGATGTAATCATAACATGCATATTGTGACCAAATTATAAAGTACATTATGAGTACTTGTACTTTCGTACAATTTTCCCACAAGTGCTTGTTTTTAGATTAAGAGTATGGGACCATTTTTGCCTACATGTCATAGCCTGCATAAAAAAACAGGTTTGGGTTTTTTTGCAGGCTTTTTACAAAAAAAAAAAAAATCTTAAAAAAGCTGATGAATAATTGCTATATAAGTCCCCTGATAATGACTGGCAGAGTTTTAAGTAAATGTAAAAAAATACGAAATATTCTTATTCATATATTTTTATGTAAAATATATATTACTATTTATTCTTGATATACTTTTTGATTGTCCCTTGTCTATCCTACTTGTTTTTCATTTTCTTTTTTATACAGCTCTACTCCTATTGCCTCTGAGCTGAAATGCTCCACACAGCTTCTTGCCTCCTTTACGTAAACACATAAAACAGCCTAGAGATCTGCATTAGCCCAGAAGTCACAAGGCTGGCAGCCGGTGTTTTTGTACTCCGATCGAGAATATTTCTATTGATTTTATAGAAAACCAATGTGTTCTGGGTGTCCTACTTTTAAGGAGTTTTTGCTTTAGAGGAGTTTCAAGAGAATATATTGGACTTTTTGTCTAGAGATAAATAACAAAACATCCACACTGGCTTAGGAACCATGAATTTAACCATAGTCCACAGGCTGATTGATTGACCTTCACTGACCTACACTGACCTTCTCAGTTCCTAATGCTTTGTAATCATACCTTAGACTAACTGGAGAGTAAAAGTATGATGTTGCTGACTGATGAGGTGAGCAGAAGCCTGTTATATACTGTGCAGCAGATGTCTGAGGTGTACAGTAGGTCTCTATTCAGCACAGCTTCATCTCATTCCAACCCCCGCCCCCCCACCTCCCCAATGTCCTGGCAGAATGAGGAGTTTAGTAAGAACCAGCCCTGGAGGATCGAGCCCCCGCAGCTCATCATTGCTTTGTCAGGGATCTGCCTCCATGCTGTGATCCACACACAGACTGAGGGGACAGATGGACCTGTGGCTCCCCTTCCCCATAATGGCTGTTGCCGGACCCCCAGAGACAGGACCAAGACTTTCAGGATATGGGAGCGGGGCGGGGAGGGCTGGATAATAACGGCAAAAATATGGGATATTGTCCGATTGTAAAATGGATTTGATTTTATGCCAAGTGTGACTGTATTCTTGATGAGTAACAAAGTACCTGAAAATTAAGCAAAAAAAAAAACAAAACGTAAAACTCAGCCAGGTTGAGTAAACAATTACAATTAAATAAACATCAAATACATACATCAAATGAGGAACTATTTTTTAATTTTTCTTAATTATAAAAACACAAAATGTGTTTCACCTAAATACTTGAAAATTCTCCAGTAGGAACTAATTCACAAGCATCAAAATAACAGTAGACTTAAACTCATACTCTGAATTTACTGACATCAAGTATTTTAGTTGTGTTCAGAACAATGGAAGTTATCGTGAAATATGTGCCAAACAAAAATGGCAATTGACAAAGGGTTACAATAAAGAGTTGATAAGACACGACCAGCACAACATGTCGAGTCTGTCACGGGTTCCTTCAGTGCAGGAAAAGAAGGACACAGGGGACAACACATCAACCAAACAGAACAATGCCAGCATCAACTCCACACACTCAAAACATTAAATCTTCCTTTTTTCAGTATTCTTGCAGACTGAATGCTAAAAGGGCACTTCCAGACATGTATGAAGATGAACAAAAATACAACTACAATTTCAAGCTAATTGGGTTTCTGTAAAACAAAAACAAAAAAAGCACGACAAAACCTTTACAATACAATCTTGTACTTTTATCTCATTAAAAAGTACTGATGTTTCTTGTATCTCACCCTGATGAGAGAATTCGTGACCATGAGTATTTATGATGTCACAAATCATGCATGCTTATCCCGTCCCTGATATTTTGAAAGGGCAAGAGCAGATGTACATTTTGATAAACAGATACAGTAATTCAATGATTATCCGCTACAGTCAAAACAAATACTGTTTATCACCGGAGCGTATTTTGAACATTTTCAGTGCATTACAAGTTACAACTGGGAGCAAATATTCCTTTTTTGAATTCCCTGATCAGTCGATTGAAAATACAGTGTTGTGACGGATCAAATAAGAAGTCTTGTGACTTAACAACTGACAACATTGTTGTATACATGTACATGTAGATGGCACAGAAAATCTAACTGATTTGAGATATTTATTCTGCTCTAGAAGCTATTCTAATTGGGGAACACAGATTTTCATTATTATTAAAAATTATCTATTATGTACTTGTTTTATAATTCCTATCTTAAATTCAATATTTATGTCTCTGTTCAAAATAATATCTAAAAATGTATCAAAATGAGTGTGAAGTTCAAAATTATTACAAATGACTTTGAATATTGCAAAAGGTTTCAACTTTATCATTTTTAATATTTAAACTTGCGAAACAATTTCCCATCAAACACAACACTTTCACTGTAAAGTTAGTGTTGTAAACACAATACACACAAAAACAATTGTATAAAAAAACATGTGTATATTTTGTTTAATAAATCATTTAATGCATAAAAAAATGGTTAAAGGTTTTTCCTTTAAATGGAACAGTCGAACCTTATAAAGGCAGAGCTGAACTCCCAGTAACAACATGCCTTCAGTGCTTGAATTTCCCTGGATGTCTATCTCTAGAAATAATAAAAACAATCGTGAATGATGGACTGCAACTTACCGCTGAAAACCGAGCTGCATCCACATAAAGTGCCGGTTTGCAGGTCAACTGAGTATCCTGATAGAATGAAAGAAAGAAAAAAAAAGAATCCCACAAAGTTTGAGTGTCCGCTGCCCGCCTGCCGTCAAAGAACGCGTGTGAAAGCCTCGGCGAAACTGGTCGAATATGTACATCAGTCGTCAAGCTAAAATACATAACTTCCGGTATGAATCCTCCAAAATAAAAGCTTATCCGGAACAGGCGTTACATCCAAAATAAGAGTTTTGTTTTTATTTACACCAGGGGTAGCACTTCCAAATGTACTCACTGGTGTCATCTACATGGAAATTACCTGAGGAAGATTAATTGCTTGAAATTAAGTCTAACATTGGTGTTTCACTTTTTCAGTTTATTATCATAATTCATTTCTTTGATCATTATCCACACTGCTTCCGAGATGGAGGCTGACGTTGGGTGAGAGGTGAGGCTCAACCTGAAAAAGTTAGCCATCAATCACAGTGACACATTACAACCATTCACACTCTCATTCATACCTACAGACAAATAGACTCTTAGACAGAATAGTTACGATTAATTTAGGTGAGCTATATTGCTACAAGTACGATGTCTAGACAAGAGCTGATTGTTGGTGTCCATAACAATATTGGAAATCTTTGAAAAAAGGGGAAAATAACATTGTATTAAGGAACGTATTCATGCATCAAGTACCTGTACTCTGTCACAAAGACTCTTATACTCAAGCTGTATTTAAATGTTGTAATATTGAAAGCAATTCACACACAACACTTCAATGACTTTAATAAGCAAACAAACAAAACTTTAATTTAGCATCACAGCATTGATTTGAAGTTGGAAATGATAATTTGGTTTTCATTAAATGCAATTTTGGACATAAAACTGAATGTTAATTAGTAATTTCAACATATGAAACCACAAAAATAAAACTACATAAAGTACACCTACACCAGTGCACACACACACGCTCTCACACACACGTACACACACACACACACATATATATATATATATGTCACTCCAGATCTTTATCACAGCCTCTAGAGCTAATAATAATTTTAATGTAAATATAAATGTAACTTTCCTGACACGTTTTCATTAATGGTATTGTGCACAGCACTGCAGTTTTATAATAATCAGACTCTCCAACCAAAGCTCTACCAACGTTACTTCAAGATGAGGAATAGAAGAGTGAAAGTCCAGCAGAACAACACCAGACAGGTCTGGAGAGTTATGAGGACCATCATTCGTCTTAGTTCGGCAGGAAAAAGAGGAACTGAAGGCAGCAAGGAATGGGCAAATGAACTTGCTCTTTTGATTCCTTGGCCCCCACACCCCCAGCAGATACCCCCCACCATCACCTCTGCTCCCTGCCAACAACTATCACCTACTCCACCCACTCCCCCTCCCCCTCCTTACAGCCTCCCATCTCCCACTGAGGGTGGCTTGCACCCACCCCTCCCCGGGTCGTGGATTAACAGTACTCCCCCGCATCCCAGTGGCTCTACACCTCCCCCTCCCCTGCTCGTCACCTCCACCCCCACCTCCACAATGAACATCACAGCTGACAATGTTAGAAGGCAGCTTGGGAAACTCCACTCTGGCAAGGCGGCGTCTTGGAGCAGCTCCGGCCCTTGATCGAACCCCACTTGGATCCACTTCAGTTTGCTTACCAGCCCTGACTTGGAATTGAGGATGCCATCATCTACCTGCTGGACTGCGTCTACACCCATTTGGACAAGACGGCGATTACTGTGAGAGTCGTGTTTTTTGACTTTTCCAGTGCTTTCAGCACCATCTGTCTGGCTCTACTGGGTGAGAAGATGACGCTGATGAAGTTGGACTCCACTCTCGTGTCCTGGATTACTGACCGCAGTATGTGCGCCTGAAACACAGTGTGTCAGACAGAGTGGTAAGCAACACTGGGGCTCCACAGGGGACTGTTCTCTCTCCCTTCCTCTTCACCCTCTACACCACGGACTTCAGCTACTGCACAGATTCTTGTCATCTCCTGAAGTTTTCTGATGACTCTTCAGTGGTCGGATGCATCGGCCAGGGTGATGAGGTTGAGTACAGAGCTGCTGTGGACAACTTTGTCACATGCTGTGAGCCGAACCATCTACAAGGGGGTCGGTGTGGACATTGTGACCGACTACAAGTATCTGAGGGTAGTCATTGATAACAAACTGAACTGGGGGAAGAGCAGTGACGCCCTGTGTAAGAAGGGCAAGAGACGACTGAGGTCCTTTAACATCTGCAGGATCATGTTTGAAAAAGTCTATGAGTCTGTGGTAGCCAGTGCTATCTTCTATGCTGTGGTGTGCTGGGACAGCAGGCTGAGGATAGCAGATGCCAATCAACTCTACGGGCTGATCCGCAAGGCTCGTGATGTTGTGGGAGTGAAGCTGGACCCTCGGACGGTGGTGTCAGATCGGAGAATGCTTCACAAAGGTGAACACTGTGACCGACCCACTCCTCGACATGCTGGTCAGATACCAGAGTTCTTTCAGCTCCGGACTGAACCCACCACGATGCACCACAGAGTGCCATCGATCCTGCCGGTAGCCATCAGTCTGTATAGTTCCTCACTCTGAGTGTCAGACCATCTCTGTGCAATTAATGTTTTACTGTACAACAACCCCTATTGTCACACAAAATTCTTACATTTAAACATATACATGTACTTTTAAATACACATGTATATAAGTTACATATATTTTTTATATATTTTTACATATTTTTAACTTTATTCTATTTATTTATTTTGCTCTTTACTGTTTTTTTTTTTATTTATTTCTTGTGATCTTCACTGTTCTTTTTATTTTATTTTTATAATTGTTTTTTTTTTTAGTATTATTTTTATACAGCGTTCTATTCTGATTCTTCCCCACATGACTGTAGCAGGAGCTGCTTTCAGTGAAAAGCAATTTCCCCCCGAGGAATCAATAAAGTATTCCAATTCTGATTCTTATTCTGATACGCTTAAACAAATAAAAATAAAGTAGGTGTGCAATGAATTTCAATGTGCCTGTCAGACATCATTCATCAATTACTACCAATATATGAGAAATGTTAACACTAAGTCATGCCTCAATAATTCAGAAAGTTTGCCCTTCTCATACCCTGATCCCAGATTTGCACCCAACTCAAAGGACTATGCTAATCTACTGCATGCTGAATGTGGGAAACCATCTCTTGTGAAATACATGAAGGATTTAGAATGTGGGCAGGGATAAAACGGATGACACATCCAGTGCTCCCTCCCCTCTACAGCACCCACATGCATGTATGTCAATGTTCAGTTAACTTCTGCTGACTACTGGAGATGAAGAAGATGGCCAGTGCATCCATTATGCCTCTGGGCAAGGTGACCTGTTACTGCTTTACCATTCAGTGCTTTCTTAAAGCAAAGTTTCATGTATCTCAGATTCCGTTTAATCCATAATAATGACACAAATCAAAGCTGACAGTGCCAATCTCTTGAGAATACTTGGCTTCATCCACAGTTAGACGTGAAAAATCCTGACTGCAAAATTGAATTGTGACTGTTAACTTTGCTTAGAAGGATTTTTTTCTTAATTGCAGTCATCCATGTGCTTGACAGCAGATGAAGAAAAAGCTTTCTGTTGGAAAGAGCGGAAAATCTTGGTAGGAGGTTACTTTCTTTATCTATAAACAATGATTTATGATTTTACACATCAAAATTGTAAAATAATCACAGGGACAGCAATGGTAAAGAAATGTGGAACTACATGAAAAACATATATGAAGTGTCCATATAACCAAGTGTGCAACATGTACATTAGAGTGACTGAAACCAAAGGACCAAGCCATTAAGTGACCATTTGGAAGGGACCTTTAATTCACACAATGCAGAGGAAAAAGCACAAACTCCCTCCAAATGGGTGGTCCTGACTGTTCGACATACAGTAGACTTTTCCATACTAAGGACCTCCATTCTATAAACCTCCGAAATTTCACTGGCAGCTTCAACAAGATTTTCCTGTCCATTCCTGTTGGAGATATTTAAGTTTCCAAACTCAAAAAGCAGTAAGAAAGCGCAAGAATGGATTACATTAAATTTATGCAAAACCAGTCATCATCTCAGTAGGAAATTTAAAAGATTGTTTGTTTTTTTTCACTTCTTGTTAAAACATCTTTAACTAGAAATAAGTTCAGTCCTTGTATTATTTTCAAAAAACACAAAATACTCAGAGAACTCTGGGTTTCATTTTACAACACTGTGAATTCTTGATATACATTTTTTTGTAGCCTGGTAAATGTGTGAAGGGTTCAGTGATGGCAGGGAGGCCCAGTCATCCTGTCTCTGCTCAACTGTGAACAGTCCAGCTCTACTGCTGCACCATCTGGCAGAACGTGTCCAGTCTGTTCAGCACAATCAGGAATAACGAGTGTAACCTTCTTCATGGGTGGTCCGGCTTGTACCGTGTTTTTAGGCAGCTTATGATGATTGGTTGTGTGTGTTCTCCTCTCAGGTAAAAAGAATTCCTGCAATAGTTATAGAGGTGGCGAGGAAGGAAGAAGATTTGTAAATAATGCGGCACATTTCCAGGCCACACAGCAAGCACAGTGGGGAAACTATAAAACATCATCAGGATTGATCGTGGCTTGTAATGATTGTGCTTCCTGTAGGGGAGCAAAGACTCCCGCAGCTGCTTAATGAATACTGAAGCTTTATTTTTCCCACAAAAATAAACAATTTTATTGTTTATCTAATCATAAAGGGTGTTTCCTCTTTATGCCACGGTTCAGTGCTGAAGCTCCACTGTTTAAAATGGAGTATGAAGGGGACTCCATCTCATTTCACTAAGTTGATTTACTACTTTTAAGGCATCACATTTTGGGGTACATTCTGCTCTTTTAGCTGTTGTGGCCAGATGGCTGTTTGCTAATAGTCTGGTTCTGTCAAAGGTTTCTTCTTGTCAAATAGATTTTTTTCTCCAAATGCTTCCTGAAGCCTCAGTTACATGGTGCAGTGGCTAAACTGCTGCCTACCAGCATCAAGGTTCATGGTTTGATTCCATTGCCTGACACACCTTTCTGGGTGGAGTTTGCGTGCTTTCTCTCAGTTTGTTTTGGTTTTCTCCAAGCTCTCCTGTTTCTGCCCACATTTCAATAACACACCACAGGTCAATGCAGAGAATGAGAAAGAATGGTTGAATGAATGTATATGTGAGTCTGTGATTGGCTGGTGACTTGTTCAGGTTAAACTTGCAGTCCATGTTTGCAGGAAAAACAGCGTTTAAAGCATATCATATTTCTAAAATCTTTATCTAGTGTCATGTCTAAATATACCAGGGGAAAATTGCGTCTCTCTAGGCGTTGTTATCAAAATAATGAAACGTAACACCCCCCCAACGCACACACATCCCTAATCTTGATTAAAGAAATTATATATGCATGTAAAAATATCTATGCTTAGATGTGAATAATCACATTACAACACAGAACACTGACTGATCTTACTGTATCTTCGCAATGATGGGAAGTAGTTAAATTTTGCTTACAAAATGGTTCTGATTGCAAAGAAATTGCTCTATTTTCAGATATTCTGATGCTTGGTGATGCACTATGACTCAAAGTGTTTATTGCCATATGTACAGTCTGGAAACACATTTCCTCATACAATTAAATTCTTACTTTGCTGTCTGCAGTGCACCCAGATAAGGGTGATAAATTGATACTTAACAATAAACATACTATTGTATGTAGGTTTGGTTGTACTTACTTTAGGATTAGAATAATTGCCAATTTAGTTGTGACCATATCTAATGGTATCTAAAAGTGACAAATTCAGAAGGAAAAAAAAGTCAAAAAGAAAAGACAACTAGCTTTTTTACAAGATGCTGATCTATTTCTGGAGGTGGATGGTAAAATTATTCAAAGCTTCATATTAAAAAAAACACAAGTCATTAATGCAGAAAGAGATATACTGGCCAGTACAAGTGTAGATTATAGTCCGTGGAGTTGTTAAACAAACAAGCAAGCAGATCTTTTGTCAGATAAAACATTTCAGCCTTTGTCTCAGCAGTCACACCAAAAAAGACTATATACAAACTATTGCACTTCCTTCTATTTCACCTCTGATGTATCACCTGCATCACCAGCAGAAGAACTTGTCTGTCTCAAATCTGTCTTCCACAAGTGAAATCTACATTCCAGCTGTGTCTCATCTTGTCCACGGCAAGACACTCAGGAAGCAGAACTGCACTCCCCCCCCCTGGTCCCAGTTGGAGTTGAGTTGTGAGTGGAGCTTGTGTGTGCTCTGTCTCCGTCCATTACCTCAGTCTGCTCCAGCGCCACATATGACGGCACAGGAATCTGCCGCTGCAAGCTGATGTATTAATTCTGACAGGCCTCCGGAGGAGCTGCAAGCATGAAGAACTTTGGGAAAAGAAAGGTCGTCTTCTGGGACTCCACACAAGTGTGGGGCAGTGACTTCAGGAGCTGCTGAGATTCAAAGAGTTGAGCATAGTCAGGAGGCTGCTGCTTTAATTGGCTGCATTTTAAGTCTCTTTGTAGTAAGCATTAAAATGGACCTAATACATATTAATTTTATAAAAAAAAATACATCAAGGTTGTTCAGAATCTTGAATAATGTATTGAAAATTAATAACACAACCAATGAAACAGACTGTCTTTGGTCAAAATAAATGGAAGGTGTTATATCTGCATGTGTGAAACGGTGTATATCGCCCTGCCGCAGTTTGATAGATGAAAAGAACATCATTCTAAGAGACAAATATGAGCTTACACCTTTCAGAATTCCCCTTGAATATTACATGTAAGAATACTGTTGCAAAAATTGATGTTTTCTGTGAGTCTGTGAACCCTGATGCTGCTACGGGGAACAGGAGGAGGAAGAGGAGGAGGAGGAAGAAGACTACCGGGTACATCCACTCAGAATAACAAACATGCTGCCTACTATTGAGAGGGATACTAGTGAAGTCCTGTGGACGTTTACAGCTATGTCAACAAGCTCAGGTGAGGCCCTTTTTGTTACGTTGCCCTCCTGAACTTGCAGGAGAGACCCCTCAAGCAGAGAAGATCAAACTTAAAACTCAGAGGACAGAAAAGCTGACAAACTGACTACAGAATTTAAATCCTTCCGAAAACACAGCCTGAGTATGCAGCTGCGTATGGACACATACTACTTGAGTTGTTGAAATACCACTGATACATCTATCCGTCAATATTTATTGTGATTTTTATGCCGATATTATGCATGTGACGTATCCGATCTGTTATTTCTTCAATCCCAACAGTCACTTTGAGGGACTGATATCTAGATGTCAAAATATGTTTAAATGTAGATGTTGGTGTGAATGTAAGATTGCCCAACAAAACAAGCGAGAGCAGAGGATAAATTTGTGTACTCCATTTTACACTATTCAAACACAACATTTTTTTTTTTTTCGAAATTGACATTTTTTTGGAAATATGGTCCTAAGGTCAGTTTAGTGATCCTTAATATCTCTTCTTAATAAGAAGAGATATTAAGATATTAAGAAGTTCTTATAAAGTCTGCGTATTCATTTCACTTTGGTTTTCTGCTTGTAGCTTCCCTTCAATAATTCAGCTTTACCTTGTAAAATGAAGGATTTGCGGAGACTGAGGCTACAATTTATTCTTTCATTGATCAATATTTCTCTGAGTTGATTAAAATCATAACAGGAAGAGAAAAAATATGGCCATCAACCTCACTAAGAACCTTGAAGTCTACCTTGGCTTCAAGTCTTCAAGTCAAAAACACAGACATTAAAATTATAGTACACAAGGGATTTTTAGGTACCAGAAATTACATTTATCAATGATAGGTCGTATTTAATAGATATTTGTAAGGGTAGCACAGGGGCACAGTGGGGAGCACTTGCACCTGACAGCAAGAAGCCTCCTGTTTTGATTCCAAAAAGGGGCCTTTCTTTGTTGAGTTTGCATGTTCTCTCCGTGTCTACGTGGGCTTCCTCCTGGTTCTCCTGTTTCCTCCCACGGTCCAAAAACACACAAGGTTAATTGGGGACCCTAAAATAGCCGTGTGAACGTAGGTTTAGGAATGAACGGTTGTAAGTCTCTATACCAGGGGTGGGCAAACTACGGCCCGCGGGCCACATCTAGCCCGCCTAAGATTGGTACAGAAATCATAATCATGCTTATTTCATTTTTGGAGCTTCTTGAGAACACTTAATTTTCATGAGCTGAATAACACAAATTGGCTTTTTGATTTAACCTTTACTGTGGACATACTGACACACATGAATGACCTGATGGTGAAGCTACAAGGGAAAAAAAAACATTTTTTGCATGAAATGCAAGCAAACGTCAGAGCTTTTAAAACCAAGCTGGTTTGATTTTCAAAGCAAAAGTCACTGCAGCCCCTGAGCCAAAAAGCTTCCCCACCCCTGCTCTATACGGTATGTGACCTATGATTGATGGATTGGCGGGTGAATCTGGTCTCCCGTCCAATGACAACTGGAAAGGCTACATCCCCCTCCATGACCCTGACTGCAGGATAAGCGGTAGAAGACGGCTGGATAGATGAATGAAGATATCAGTCGAAGCTGTTGAAAGGATTTTTTTTAATATGTAGATTTGGTCACTGTAAATTTGTGAATGTTTCACAATAGCCTAACAACTCTGTGTTGGAAACATTTAAAAACAGTGTTAAGTGCAAGTCAGTCGGTATAATTAAAATACCCCACTTAAGCTCAACAAACAAATTGTCACAAAGGAGTTCTTCTCATAAGACAGGCTGTTAGAAAGGCAAAGTAAATAGTATGACCAGAATATTATTGTGTAAAGATTGCTATTATTTGTAAAGGTCAGCTGTTTCTTTAGTTTTTTGGAAGTCTTGTGCTTTCATATAGGTTTCACAGGTATTTCGGTAATGAAGCCATATTGTGGACAGAGTATATTTATGTTGTGTTTTTGACACGTGATTGATTTGTGTTTTATGTTCAAAATACCCAAGAAGGTATTCATAGAAAAATCTTTAGCTTGTCTTTAGATTGTCACTACTTTAATAACTTCCACTAATTTGTAGCCTTGATCATTACCATTTTTTGAGACAAACCTCAAACAACATAAAACTTTGAAATATTTGAATAGCACTACTATTCTACCTGTGTGTATGTGTGTTGTATGGGCTCAACTTTTCTATACTGAATTGATTGGTGACAATATCCGATGTCTCTGTGGAAGCTGTAGGAATTTTCACAAAGACATAACTGAACAGACTTTAACCACCACCACCACCACCCAACCCAACGTGAGGTGAAATCACATTAGGTTTTGCGTAGCTGCCTCTGACCTCACTGGTCTGGACTGTGTGAACACACATTCACACAAGACAAAGTGTCTTGCCTGTTTCCTGTCAGCTGTTGTTTCTCATGTCAGTGATGAGAGACGTCTGCTGTGACTCTATGAACGGCACATGGTTACGCACGGACACACAAACACACACACATTTTACTAAAGTCATTTTTTGGGACCATAATGCATTTAAACAAAGCTCATGAAGAGTGTCAGTAAAAATAGCCTGCTTGAGGGTTCTCAAGAATGTTCCAGAGGCTGTACTTTCTTAATAACAGCTATCTAACTTGTGGATGCACACTGGCCCAAATATATACAGTATAATGATGTCTCGTCAGTTAAGAATTATTTATTTCCTTATTGTATTGCTAATTAAGATATGATTGAAAACCATTAAAAATGAAGCATTCTCTGAGAAAAGCACTTTTCTTAAATTCAATCTCTAAAAAAACAGGTTAGCATTGATTACAATATTTACGTGAAGAAAACATAGCTTCTTCTTAAAAGTTAACTCATTTCGGCAATTTAAGATTACATGTTTTTATCTCGCACTGTCAGATCGAACAAAAATGAAGCTTGGCAGATTGACTTAGTTTCCCCGCTACATGTGCTCCATCATTTAGGTCTTCACTTTTGTAGGAAAATTTCAACTTAAACCTGAATCCTTTTGATGTTAAACATGTTTGATGAAGCAAAGCAAACTTTAAATGTTTTGGTGTGACTTTCTGTTAACTTAAAATGGCTTGTGACAAGGAAATGTGACAGGTTTCCCGGCATGTCCTCTGGTTTTTGATGTGAATTCATATCGCCCTCTGATGTTCTGCACAAGAATTGCACAATTTAGGCTGCGGTGTTGAGAGGAATTAGTCGAGTGTTATTTTGAATAACTGTACTCTATGTTTCAGTGAGTATTCCTTTTTTTTTTTAAAACACATTATGTTAAAATAGAGGAACTCTAGTTTCTTTCTGATACAGAATCCAACCCCAAACTGGAGCATTAACTCTTACAGGAATCATAAACTTTTTAAGATTTTAAAAAATGTACTGTAAAGAGAAGTTCACAAAATGAGCCTGAGAACTAAGTTCTGATTTACGACTTCCCTGTAAAATCACTATTACTTCTATTTAACCCATGGATAAATGCAAACGACCGACAAGCCTTTGCAGCTGCCCTTATTACTAACTGTCAACATCAAAATACAAATACAAAAAACACTTGAGTGCAGGGGAAAAGTGGAGGCAGTCCAGCGGGCAAGATTTGTTACAATGTTTGCTGAACATAAAAACTCCGGCGGAATATATCTGACTGATGACCGTGTATGGAGATGATCCCAAATCTAAATTTAAAAGCTCAATCCAAATAGAAGAAAGTGAGTGGCAATATATCAATATTTGAAAATACTTTTTCAATTGATGTGTACTCCTGAAATCAGCAGGGTCAGCTGAATGTCACTGATGCATCGATCTCTTGATTTCAGTTAAGACCCTGTGAGAAAACGTCACAGATTGATACTTTGATCGGAAACAGAGTACAACAAACTACTTGACTGATAATTAAAATTACTGTGATAATTATTAATTGTCAGTTTAGTTGTTAAAAGTCTATACAACAGTAAATCTTCAAATCTAATACACAAATACTTCTATGGCCAGTGTTTTCTTTTACTAGCCACCTGATTATCTGTCACAACTTAAAATGATAGAAATATTTATGTGTTGAAAGTAATCTGTAGAACAATATTCACATAGGGCTCATTTGATTAGACAAACAAACAAACAAACAAGCAAACAACTGTAATAAGTTTATTGGCAAAAGGACACAGAATGAATGATGTGAGTTCACATGTTCTAATCCAGCTCATTACCAGAACTATATCTAGTTATAAACAGAGAGACAACCCTTTTCGTCTTAGAAACCATTACAAGGTTAAGTGGAAGTTTTCCATACATACTGTACATATAGATGAAACAGAATGTTTCTACATTATAAAAACAACTCAGATTCATTGCTGGAAGTTAAAAGTATACATGAGGGATTTTCAAATTAACTGAACTGATCTATAAAACAAATTTCCTTGGAGGAAATGGCAAAAAAAAAGTTTGCCCCATCTAAAATAGAACTTCAAATCTATCCTGCAAACTTCACTCAGTTTCAAGGTTTGTATTTTTTTTTTTTTTTTCAAAGGGTTAAAGAAAAGGAGATTTCACATTTTAAGCAGTTGTTCTTTTTGGTGAAATTGTTTTTTGTATAACCTCACTGTCCTCACAATATTTAAAAAGAAGTGTTTCTTTTGCTCAGAGTTCAAATCTGGTTCTGATAGCTCTGGAAAGCTAGTACCTAAGGGTTTGTTTCAGTACCTATTATTTTAATTAAAAAACAATCCAAAAGATAAAATGAAAAAAAAAAAAATTAAGAACTCCACAGACTTAAAAATATATCAAAAGAAGAGATTCCAGAAGAGACCAGCTTCCAAATAAGATATGGGCTGCATTTTTTGGAGTGAAAAATCACACAAATAATGACTAAAATTATATACATAACACTAAAAACATTTCAACATTAACTCAAAATGCTCTTGTTTAAAAGAAAAAATAGAAATAAAACACACCAAACTTGGTGGAATCAAAAGTTTGTCCAAATCAGATTCTCCCACTTTGGATTTCTCTTCAGGTTTTCTGGGAAACTAAACTGCAAACCATAAAGTGATAAAAAACAAAAAACAAAAACAGAATAGACGAAGAAAACGAAATTGCTACAACTAATACTTCAGCCTTCTGGCCTGTTTAATATCTTTCTGTCTTTCTCAACGGTTTCCATGTCGCTACCCGGCCCGAAGTTCAAAACTGAACTCTAAAGTGCTCCAAGGAAAACTGGACTGACAAATATGGAAGTGCCTTGAAGAAAAAAAAGAATCCAATGAAAGATAAAGCAAACACACATTATTTTACATTTGGACAAAGTATTTCATCTAATACATGGTAGAAAAAAAATGCATTACTTTTTACTTTGTTCTTTTTTTTGTGCATCTTCAGTTTGAGACAGTAATTTTGTATACTGAGCTCTAGTACTTTGGCACTTTGGTGTAATCCTCCGTGTGGATGTTCTTGCACAGGCAGATGGACAGGATCATCCCCAGCAGCTGTGTAACACAAACACAAAGAACATGTGCAACGTCAAATCTTCTTGCTGTTGAATAAATTAGAACATTACTCAACGGGATCTCGGGAAAGAAGCATGTGAGATTTCATGTTTTGTGGTTGTTGTTGTTGTGGCTGTCAAGGGCTTTGCCCCAACCTCCCTATGAGCTTTACCCTTCCAAAATATAGATTAAAAAAAAAAAAAAATGCCACTGTTGTATTGCCTTTTTAGGAGTTTTTTTTTTAACCTTAAAAACCAAAAAATATATAGTGCTGACATTTCCTGAGGCTGCAGGTGAGAGAATTATTTTGATTGATTCTGACTGAAAGCTGGAATGTGGCTAGAGAGCTTTTTTTTTGCTGGCAAATCCATGCAGCCTCTGAAATCCACAACAGGAATCTTCTTTTTTTTTCCAATGCATTAAAAGGCAAATAACACATGAAAATGACACATCCGTCCATCTTGTACCACTTATCCTGGATCAGGTCGCGAGGGCAGCAGCCAAAGACCCAAAGGCCCAGGATCTCTACCTGGCTGCTTGCTCTAGCTCTTCAAGGCGTTCCAGGGCCGACTTAAAGACAGTCCCTCCTGGGTCTTCCCCCGAGGGCCTCTTGCCGGTTGAACATGCCTGGAACACCTCACAAGGGAGGCGTCCAGGAGGTATCCTGACCAGATGTCTGAATCACTTCTGACTCCTCTCCATGTGGAGGAGCAGCAACTGTTCTCTGAGCCTGTCCTGGGTGGCCAGATTTCTCACTCTATCTCCAAGGGCGAGCCCAGACACACTGCAGAGAAAGCTCATTTCAGCCACTTGGATCCACGACCTCGTTCTTTCGGTCATGACCCACAGATCAAACTTAGATCTTAGCGGTCTTTGTGGTCGGGCTTCAGGCTGCATGTTCTGGACAATCAGGTAAAGAGAGGGAGCTCTGTCTGAAGAGAGCTGTCAACAGATCACCACCTGGTGATGAACTGGCCCTGATTTCGAGAAAGGATGCCGGTCAGACCTGGCAGACCCAAATGTATCATTAGGGTCTGTTGGGAACATCTGGCAGAATCCCCTGTCAGGGAGAATTTCAGCTCCCACCTACAGCAGAGCTTCAACCAGGTCCCAGGGGAGATGGGGGACATAGATTTCTAGTGGGACATGTTCTGTGTCTCAACAGTGAGGGATGACAATGAACAAAAACAAAAAATTAAATGCATGATAACACATGAAAAAAAAGGATTTGAGGATACGGCTGTGGCTCCGTTAGTAGAGCGGGCATCCCTCCAATCTGAATGTTGGCGTTTTGATTCCCAGCCTGCATGTTGTAGTGTCCTTGGGCAAGATACTGAACCCTAAGTTGCTCCCTGTGGCACTGTTAACAGCTTGCATGGCAGCTCTGCCGCCATCGGAGCGTCAGTGTGTGTGTGTGTGAATTGCCTTGAAAACGGCAAGGTGTGAAAGCCCTACTTTATATAACTGGAGACCATTTACCACCACAGATTTTCCCAATAGCAATAACTCAGTCTCTGGTTGACACACACACACACACACACACACACACACACACACACACACACACACACACACACACACACACACACACACACACACACACACACACACACACACACACACACACACACACACACACACAGGTGTTAGTCTGGTTGAAAGACTGTTTAGAGTTCCAGTTTAGCAATCACCGTGAGGCAGCCAAGTGTCATGGTTTTGACTCTAAACAGCAGATGCCAGCATACCTGAGGCTGAACCCTGAAGTCTTGCTCTTAGACAGGGAAGTTAAGATACGGAGACATTTCTTGGTGTAAAGCTTATGAGGTTTTTTATGTACCTCTCCTCTATAGTTATAGTTTGTGAAAAGGACCATTTAAACAGACAGTAGACCTGAAAACAAAATGCTTCCAAAATACCACAGTTTTATCGCAGCCAAGGTAAACTCGAGGAAAAAAAATTCTTTCTCCACTCATGGAAATGTATTTTCATACCACAGATACACGGCAGGGAAGCCCAGTTGTAACATGAGGTGTGACAACATTGGCTGCACGACTTAAAGCAACTCCGCTGATGATCTCTGTTTCAAACTAAAGAGGAAAGTCTGTGCACTCATCGGCACCTGTTTTTCTGTTGTAATAAATAAATAACTGGGTCAGGAAATAATGGACAGTCACAACATATGAACTGGAGAGAACAATGGCAACAATATGTTTGTGAATTTATGGAGGTAATATGATTCTTTTTTTCCTTCCAGGAAATTTACCTAAGCTGGCGATCTACTTTCTATTATTAATTATTATCAATTATTTGCAGTTCCTTAATACCAGTCCACTATCAAATACTTGTTAGCCACCATGCAAGAAGGAACAGGCACACAGTGGTGACTGAAGATACGGTATTATTAAAATAACAAAATTTTTAACAGTTTTCAAAGCACAAATCAAATGATGGCATCTGCATGTGATGCATAAGGGCAGAAAGAAAAAAAATCCATTGAACACATTTAAGAAATCTAGCAGTGCTGCTGGATGACAAGATTCGTAATTTTTATGGCAAATACAGTTGAAAGAATACACAGAGGGTGGAGTGACAGGTGTACCTTGTACCGGTTTGAGCATTTTTCCCAAAAAAGCCTGCATTACTGTATCCAGTTCTGGCAATACAACTGTCACAGCTTGAGACTGACCTCTGTGTATGTGTGTGCAGTCCATGTTGTTATTGTTGTTGAGTGAATGATAAGTTTCCTCTGTATCTAAGCCATGTTTTTCTTGCAAGCGGTCTAAATCTAGGGAAGTGGGCTTTTTTTTCAATACACAAACATAGGCTCGCACACAGAAAACCCTTGTGTTGTGGGAGCTTGTTGACATTGATCTAGATTGTTATTTTGATCTCTGTCTCAAGGGTCGTGAACATCCACAGGGTTTGCTTTGGACTCTCTTCTTACTGGTCTTATGGCATCCCTAGTTTGTATATATGAATAAAAATTCTATCAAAATATGTTTGCGGGCAGCTCGGTGGTGCAGCGGTGCGCCTTTCTTCCCTCTCACAGCCAAAAAGATCCCTGGTTCATTCTGACAGGGAAGTGAATTTTGCAAGATCTTCCCTTGTCTATGTGGCCTCCATAGTCCAGAAACATGCAGAAGGTTAATTAGAGACGCTGAATTGCTCAGACTTGAGAAGCGGAAGGTGACTAGCTGCATGCCTCTATACAATGTGTGAATTCTTCTTCTTCTTCTTCTTTCGGCTTTTCCCTTCAGGGGTCGCTACAGCGAATCAACCCTCTCCATCTAACCCCATTCTCTATATCCTCCTCTATCACACCAACTACCTTCATATCCTCTCACTACGTCCATAAATCTTCTCTTTGGTCTTCCTCAAGACCTCTTGCCTGGCAGCTCCAATTCCAGCATCCGTCTACCAATATATTCTTATTAGAGTAATTTACCTTACGTAGAAAGACTGTCTGTGTTATATTATCATATGTGAGAACCATATTCTGTTTTGAGAGCTATACAAGCTGTAACCTTATCCTGCTATACTTCTGCTATTCAACCTGTACCCTGTACCCTATTCCTCTATACAATGTGTGAATGAGCAAGTTAATTTTTGTGTCTTTATGTGATTTCTGAATGACTAAGTGAATGGTTATATGTCTCTATATAACCTGTGAATGAGAGTTAATGGTTGTATGGTTATAAGTGACACTGGGACTGAATGAATGTTTGTCACCAGACTCGTTACACTTTAAGTGAAGCAGTAAGTGAAGCGGTAAATCACAAACAGTATTGAGTGAGGGAGTTGCTTTACCTCGATAAGAGCCACTGCGAGGCAGATTCCCAGGACAACCCCGATATTGGTGAGGAGCCAGCTTTCCACACTGGCGGCACAACCCTAGTGAGCAACACAGCAGATTTAACCTCCCACAACAGGTGAGTGTCAGGTAACAGACGTCATTTCTGGTAACAGACGTCACCTTACCATGTCATACACGGGCCAGTCAGGTGTTGGCGCTTCACAGAATCCACTTTCAGAGAAGTTTCCAGAGGTGACTGAGATGTTCTGGCAGGAGCAGGGAAACAGCAGCTGAGAGCTGTTGATGATGATCATGTTGGTGTTCCAGTCCAGATGACCGCTCCAGCCGCAGCACTCCATCTGCTCAGACGGCAGGAAGAGGCATCTTAAGACATTTGGTGAAAGGTAACAACAAACAGGTATCATAACTCAAGTTCATTCGCTGACTTTGGATGCTGAGAAGGTGGGAGCAGCATCAGAGGTCAGCAGCCTCTCAGCACCATCCAGACACTTTCTTTTAATTTACTTTTCTTTTATAAAATGGCAAAAGAAAAATCCTCGAGTTCTATGTGTGTTTAAATAAAAAAACAGTTTGTATAAAGTGGTTTTCAGGCCTGGATTACTGTTTCTACTTACAATTAGAAGGAGTAAATTTAGATTTAATTCTCTAATTTGGATCGTAATTGGGATAGTGCTGGCTTTTCCTGACCTGAAAGGTTAGGCTGATGTTTCCAGGAAATTTATAATGGAAGACGCCTCGGTTTCCACTGGCTGTCGATTTATTCTTTAAAGTATTTTGACAAACCAGATAAGATTAGCGCAGCATCAGACTCACATTCCTCTGGATGAAGTCCCAGGCTTGCTCTGTGGTGGAGTTGGTGCCGGGGTACTTTTCCAGCACTTTGGACATGATCTTGGACAGCTCCTCATTTAACTGAAAGAGAGAGTTTGTGGCATTATTTAAAACACACTTCAGAAGATCTGCCAACCCAAACCAAAGCAAATGTTGGGAACAAGAAATTTTCAGCTTGAGGAAAATGAAATCGATCAGATGACAGTTGAACTGACGCAAAACACTGAAACAAGTAATGAACTTTGATGACAAAATCTCTGGTATGTTTCATAATCTGTGCAAAGATGTAGAGTTGGCTTGTTCCCTTTGCAACGACAAATTACATTTCTTTTTATTTTTTAATTCAATCAAGTGTTGAAGTTGGGATGTCGCAGGGGCAAATGTATTTAAGTCAGGCGCTGCACTGCATTTTTGAGGTAGCTGAACTTTTAACAGCCCTTTATGATTCTGCTCAAAATTTAGAAAAACATTGTTTATTCACCATTGTCGCAATTATTTAGGGTCATAGGGTCACTGAAAGTTTAAAATAAATAAATGAATAAATAAAATCAATCCATCAGAGCTGGGGTAACATCTAGTGAATAAACAGATTTACTTCAGTGAAATTGAAGATGAAGAAAAGGGCTTTTTGAACATCGACTCAGAAAAACACCAAGTCCAAGGAGGCTTTTGGCATTGAGTTTGTGAGGGAAACGGATTTTGAGGATTCTCTCATCTCTGACTTTAGAGAGCTAAGCGAGACTGAAGAACATTTATTGGAGGAGTATACTAGAGCTAATCGTCCTGTTTTGATAAATTGACAATAATAATCACGTAGTTTATATACTATTCAATAGCATCACAGTGTGATGATGTCAGTTGGTTTGAGCTCATTTGGTGACTTTGTTTTAAATGCTGCCTTTCGCCTCACCCTGCCATGAGATGATGGAGCCCATTGTCCTTGTGTTGACTTTTTTTAAGTAAAACTGTAGAGACCAGCCATAGTACTACTCGTTCTATATTTACACTTTACATGCACCATGACATTTTCACCTCACTAACAAAAAAAAAACAGTAAAAAAAAAAAAAAAGCAACAAAACTCAAAAAGTAGGGATCTTTAAATCCCATGGACTGGATATTTCTTCACAATGTCATTTACACATACTAAAAAACAAAGTGAAATTAATATGCTGGATAGGAAATCAAAAGAGGTAGAGTCATATTTCCATTTTATTGAAACAGGTCTTCCGCCAAAGTGGTGTTGTCACCAGCTGAAGAAGTTAATATCAAGTTGTTTACCCTTACAATCCTGAAAAATGACTGTTTTAATGACTTCACCGAGTCAAGTGAATTTACAAGCCTTAAAGAATTTCCTGTCATGTTCGGGACTTCAGTTTTCACTCTTGTTTCCGTTCCGAGCAACAAGAGATGCAGAAAGACAAGCAATTGGATGCTCAAGGTCTCTGCTAAGCTGAAATCTTTGTGGAAAAGCAGATTTTTGCTACTTTTCTTTTTTTCACAAAGCAGGAGGAGGGGAGCTTCACCTTTTAAGTAATTTTCGGACGAGCCAGCAAGGTCTTCCAGCAAACGTGCAGATGCAAAAAACAGATTTGTCTGCACTTGAAGAGTTGAATTCCTCATTTTTATGGGCTTTTCAATTCAGATGTTTGCAAACACATGCAGCTGGATAAGAGCGTTTGTATAAATCGCTGTTCACGTGCATCGTTCTGACATTCTACTTCAAAAAAAAAAACAAAAAAAATGAAAAAACACAAAACTCAGTTGCACTACAACAGTGATCATTTCTATAGGGATAAAAACTATCACATGGATCCTGGATCGACAAGTGACAGCATTATATCCATAAAACGGTTTTACAAAATAAGGCATAACATCTGATTAGGCTTGGAAAAATCACAAAAAAACTATGAATCTTCATCTTGCAAAACAACTTAATTCAAGTTTGAATTAGTCATGCAGAAAATAATTCAAGTTAAATGAAAAATAACCTGTACACATCATCACTGACCTGATCTTCTAGAATCTAACTTTGATATTCAATATGTTGTCTTAAAAGTTATTTTTTTCAAGTTTTCCAGAAAACAAAAAACTGAGATATATGTTAAATGAGTTGAATGAATTTTTGGGGGGCAAAAAACAACTCGGGCAATTATTTTAAGAAGGTGACGATAATTTGAACATATCTAATTCAGTTTGATAACTTCCCATTAATTCAAAAGTTTTTTGAAGAATTTTACTTCTTCCATTTACTGACAATTACATTTTTTTTCACATTTTTACAACATTTCATATCATTATGAAGGTCATTTGAGTTTGGTTTTCATATCAGTTGCTCAAAATACAAATGTTGTAAGAATAACAGGCAGACTATCAGGGAATATAATTTTATCATTTCTCAGGTTGATGTTTCCCCAGATATAAAGTGTGATTTTCATTTCCTTCCTTATCGAATAAAAATTGTGTTTTGATATATTCAGAAGGTTTTGTGTGAATACGAGCATCTCTACTTTGTTCGCTATTCAAGAAAATCAGGTTATTTTGTGGTAGGCGCAGTGGTTAGCACTTCGGCCCAGGTTCGATTCTAACAAGGGGACCTTTCTGTGTGGAGTTTGCAGGTTCTCCCCGTGTCTGCGTGGGTTTTCCCTGCTTTCCTCCCATAGTCCAAACACATGCAGCAGGTTAATTGGGAAAATTGCCCAATGACTGGTTGTTTGTCTGTGTTTGTGGCACTGAGATTGACTTGAAACCAGTCCAGGGTTTACCCTGCCTCTTACCCGATAGGCTCCAGCATCGACCCTGAGTCCAGGATAAGCAGCAGATGGATGGAAATTGTTTTGTAGCTTTGGCAATGTGTGGGAAGCAGTTTTCAATATTTCTGAACAGTTTATAAGCTTATAAGGTTTCCCCCTATGTTTCCCCCTTAATTGGAGACTTATATTCAAGTACTGTGAAGGGTTGTTTTACTCTTCCCGGTCAAAGTTTTCATCGTTTGGATGATTTCAATGACTAATGCTACTTGTCAAAATTAATTTTGTGTCTTACTGCGTTATTTTGGCTTCCAATTTGTTTCTTGAGGCTTTTTCTTTCATATTGGTATTTGGCTCTGCTATGACAAAATTAAAAACATAACTCAAAAAAATAATGCTTTTATTTGTCTGCTGTGAGTCAAGTGTGATGAAAGTTGTTCGTGTGTGACAGCACACAAATGAGAAGATGGACTTTCAATGGAATAAAACAATTTCAGAGCGCGGATGAAGCTTGACCAACTGCACCTGTATCAAATCTGTTTTTAATAATGACGATAAAATTAATATATTCATCAACGCATTAAAAGTGTCTTTTAAAATACCAAACTCTACAGGGTGTGATGTAAATGTTGGTTCCTCTTTGATTATAAAACTGGTCCCAAAACTAGCAAGTTGAAACAACGCTTTCCTATTGCTCATTTAAGAGGCTTTGCAGAGCTGTGGTTTTACTTCCCCTGCACTGCTCATTTCGAAATTCAAATGTAATGCACAACAGATTCATGATCAATTAAGTCATTTCATTAACTCCAAACAAACAACACATTGCAAGGCCTCTGGGTAATGGTGTTGTTTGTTCACTCCTGTCCCAAATCATTTCAATTTGTCTGCAATTGTCTGAGAAGGCTTTTTGATTTGTGACCTAACAACCACAACTAGGGGGAAGCAGTAAAGATCGGCAGTCTTTCTTTGACACTGAAGGCCAGTGTTGTCGCTGGGATGAAGTATTCTGGCCTTATTCAACACTTTTGTATTGAATTAAAGAGCTACTGTTGCAGCTGCCTCTATTGACTTAATTAAAATGGGATGGATGGTTGAGTAAACTATGTAGAGGTGCAGGAAATTTGTTTTGAACTACTTTTTCCCCACGGGGGGAAGGAACCCACCACCTTTGCAGATATGTTCCCCTCATTTGAAACCCAAATCAGTCAATATCAGTTTACAGAGAAATGACCAGAGCTGTCTTTCAGTCATAACTAACAATAATAGTGAATCACTTACACCTCCTTAATTCTTTTTCAGACAAAGCAATTGTTTTGAACCAGTTTGATGTGAAAATCCAACAAAAACAGCAGTCTGGTCCAAATCCTTCGCTGCTGCTCATACTAACCATTAGGGGGCGCTGCTTCATTAACTGGTGTCAGTTCGGGTTTCGGTTCACAGAAGTTCTTGCCACAATGATTCTCCCCATCAGCTCGGATGTTTCTCGGTTATGCTCCATACTTGTTATGACAACCCACGACTGGGAGAATTAGTTTCTATTTATGGACTGTTGAGTTATTGTTCCTTCAGGAGCACGTAGTTTGGCGTGTAATGGGTATAAACAGCAAGCTGTCACGTGGTTTATAAGCACATTGCTACAAATCGCCACATTGTAATTGAAAATAGTATCCATAATTAACAAGGGCAGTTCACATAACAGGAAGTGACATCACTTACCACTTCCTTCTGGAAGTAGATGAGAGCACCAGCAGCAATCTGAGCAAGGAGGATGAGCAGGAGGCAGGTGAAGTACTGAGGAAATGGAGGGAGGACTGTGAGATACCAACTCCCCGTGGTCAAATTATTAAATACAACATGGAAAACCTCAGTGGCACTGAAAAAAATAAGCATTATTCAATCTGAATCACAATATTTGCTGTGGTAGCACAACAAAATAAGAATATTTTCAAGTCATTTTGAATATTTTTCATAGTTCTTCCAATGTTTAAGGGAACTTCTAACAAATCTACTGGGAATTGCATAATATTCCCAGGGTATTGGCTCCTCACTGAGCAGCAACAGATATTTGCAAATTAAGAATCATTCACCAGACAATCTGGGTCTTGAGTCTGGATGAAGCTTGTACCTGTGAAGGTTCTCAGGTGTCATTGTCATTAATTGATGCAGATAGTACTTCCCGCAATTTGTATTTTGTACATAATACCTGATGAATATGGATTTATTTAATATAATAATTAGGTTTGGGTCAATCTTCTATTAAAAGTATAAGAACATTTGCTACGAAGGGAGTTCAAAATGTTAAAAGAAAGGACTTACAATTGTGTTTTTAGTAAACAAATAAATGAGGGCTCAAAAGATTTTAGAGTGAAATACCCCCACTAACTACAGCAGAAAGTTTTATCCAGTGCATCTACAGTCTGAAGTTTAGAAAGCTCCTAAACCAGTGGCAGGATTTTAACAGTTTAAAGATAAAAAAGTCAAAACATGAAAACCCCATGACACATTTATATTTTTTTCCACCGGGCATTAGTCAGCGATACCAAAGTTTGTTTATCAAGACATTTTTTGTTCATTCATGGAGAGCTCTAGCGCTTTTATTTTTGAGTTCAGATCTCAGGAGACCAAGTGAGATATCTAGTCATTGGGGAAAATTGCTTAGAAATTGTTAAATACATATAGAAAATGTGGGACTTCCATAGATGGTCCTGGAGGTTAAGGAGAGCTCCCAGAATGCACCAGACTTATATTAGTGATCATTATATGGAAAATGATTTTGGAAATATGAAGATATAAGCCTCTCACTCACCAGGCCGAGGAGACAGCGGATCTCATAAATGGCCCCCAGGCAGCCGAGGAAGCCCATGAGCATGGAGAAACCCCCGACCCCGATCAGGATGTAGCAGGCAGCCTTCACACCTGGGGAATTATCTGTAGCGATCACATGAGCAGCATCACATCTACAGCACATTATTCACACAAAAGACACACACACAGCAATTAAAGAACAGCACAGGATACGTTCATCATTTAAGTTCAAGCGTGAAAGGCTCTTCTGGAACTTTTGTGTTAATTGTGATTTATCTGATACACGGATTCACTTATTAGAGGCCTAATTTTCCACTTTGTCTTCGTTATGTTTAAACTCAGAATGATTTTTTTTTACAATGCTATTACACATGTTATCTGGGAGTAAAGCTCTGCTCCTGAAAGAGAGTATAAGGGATTCGCCACTTCCTGGTAAGTCTTTTAAAAAATGGCATGATTGAAAACAGCTTTTTAAGCTGCTGAGAACTATTAGTCTACAGTAAACCAGCAGCAGATGCAGCAGCATTGCTATCTTATAGAAAACAGCTCCTTCTAAAACTACATGTAAATTTAGTGGTAACTTAATCCTGACAGTACCTTGAATATCAAAGATAAACTTAGCGATTCTTAGTACTTACATTCGATCATTGCTAAAAGTGTGGTGCCTCATTGGATTGAAAAGCAGTCCAATTGTATTCTAATTGAACATTTTGCAATTTTAGAAACAAATGGAACAAATGATATAGATGCCATCAATCGTTGCGCTTTCATTTTAAGCAGGCGTGCCAAATGTGCTGTGATGAGTGGTGTGAATATTTGCTTCTGTAATTCTGTATTGACAATTTGCAGTGCAAAAGCATACTCGGCCTTTAATAAACATTATGAAACACTGCAGCTGCTCTTTCAAGAAACAGATCTATGCTACTTGTCTGTAGATATTTTTTTCCCCTTAAGAGAAAACTGTCATTAGCCATTGTTTTTGGGCATGATTTCGAACTGTTAAAAAAAATAAAACGTGTGACCATATCTGTAATTGAATCAAAATTGTAAGTTTTTTGGTAAAGTATATGTTAATTTCTGGCTAAGTGTGAAAAAAAAAAGATTTAGATCTTCAAAGTTATGTCACTGTGTCACAATGTCAAACAATTTCAAACAATGTGTGGTGAAGTAGTGTTGGTTTGTCTGCTGGTGCTTCCCGAGAAAATCATCAAATTATTCATCGTCCCATCCCAGGGGCCGTTCAACAGTAATACAATTACAGCAATGCCATTCATCGTGATGCTTGTACTTTAAAGAAGTTAAATCTCAATACATAATACCGCTGTAACGACCAGATAAACTCGATGTTAATTCCACTCCTTCTATATGTTTGACAAAGTACATTACAGTTTAAAGCAGAAATTAGGTTCACGTTCATATATGACACAACATTGTTTTGAAGTAAAATGTAAAATTGGACAGAATATTTACAGTATATCTAAAAACATTTTGCGATCCATGATTTTGCATCCATCACCTACTGCTTATGCTGCAGTCAGGTGTCATGTGGATGAGGGAGCCCATCCCAGCTATCATTGAGTAAGAGGCGGGGCCTACCAGTCATTCGCAGGATAACCATTCACTCTCTCATTTGAAATTTTCACAACATATTCAAATTAACCTCCTGAATACTTTTAGACTGTGGTGGAAAACTGAAGAAAACCCACAGAGACATGGGGAGAACATGCAAACTTCACACAGAAAGACCCCCAGTGGAAATCGAACCAGGGGTGCTTCATACTGTGAGGCGGACGAGCTAACCAATGCGCCACCAGATAATTTTATATATATATATATATATATATATGTATATGTATGTCTGTGTATATATATGTATACATATATATGTATATGTGTATATATATACACACACACATATATACATACATACATACATACATACATACATACGTACATATATGTGGATCATCAGTGCCATATATATCATCAATGCCAGATTTTCCAACATTCTGAAATCTTATGTCCTCAAGGGGTTTCTGCACCGTTAGGACACAACATATTTCCAAGTAAATATGAAGACAATTAAAATGTAACATATTTGCAATTTGTTCCTAGTAGAAATGATAAAGGATCGCTTTGTTAAAAAGAAGAGAATTTGTGTAAAATAGAATATGATAGGTTTCTATCAGCCCAAATTAAAGTATCGGGCAAAATGAAAGTACGGTGTAAAAGACAGTAATGACATCAGTGATGCTGTTTGGTTTAGAGACAGTGGCACAGAGAAAAAGACTGGACGCAGAGCTGGAGGTAGCAGAGATAAAGATGTTAAGGTTCTCTTTGGGAGCTACGAGGATGGAATGATCCTACCAGATGGACAGCACATGTTAGATGTTTTGGAGATAAGGTCATATAAGCAGGATCGAGATGGTTTGGTTATGTGCAGAGAAATGGTGAATATATTGGTAGAAGGATCCTAAAGTTGGAACTGCCAGGCAGGAGGGCCAGAGGAAGACCAAAGTGAAGATTTATGTATGGAGTGACATTAAATTAGATGGTGTGAAAGAAGGGGATATCGAGCATACTGATGAAGGAGGTTGATTCGCCGTGACAATCCCTTAAGGGGGGTAGCCGAAAGGAAAAGAAGACAATATGACGGGTCTGCAACATGTGTGATGATAATAAATTTATGAAATCAGAGACAAATGCCCTACTTGTGAAGCTTGAACGTGGTCTTCTGTGATGCCGAGAGCTAAAATAAGGCGTTTGCTACAATTCAAACCCCATGGGTGGATTTAGGGAGCGCTTTATTAACACAGCATGGCACATTAAGAACCAAAACACATTTTAGTTTCAAAACATCAGTCGGAATGGAAAATCAGAGGGTTTAGCGGCAATGAACATTCAAACAGAAACCTAGACTATGTCTGGCAGGGAGCGTTTTAAAGCCTCAAGGAAACATGGAAGATCCTGGGGGGATCTGTGAACCAGGGCAGGCAGCTCGCTGCTCCATACCATGACAAAGGGAAGCAGGGGAAGTTTATGGTGGAAAATTAGGCAGAGGAGGGGGAGGGTTGCCAGAGCAGGAAGTGAGAGCCTGAAAGCACACGTCTGCAGTTTCAACATTCAGCACACAGCCAGACCAGGCCTGTTAACACCTCAAGTATTCCTCATCTTGGATTAATTGTTAAAGTCAAGCTGAAAAACACATATCTTCTTAAACAACAGAAAACAATTACATTCTAACCCAAAAAAAAAATGCAGATTTATATGGGTTGTTGCCAGAGATAGCCAGACTCTTCTTCAGTTATGCTCAACATCTGCAAATATGTCCGACAGGTTGGTATTGGGAAAACAGACATGCAAAAAACATTAGGCATATGGCTGTTGGAGCCGAGGGAGAATATCGTTAGAATGATTGAGGCAGAACACGGGCGTACATGACACAGTTGTATATGTGCTTTGTGGAGAGCGGGGCAAGGGGTAGCCGTGGATGCTTGACGAAAAACAAAAGTAAAATAAAAAACTGTTATCTAATTGTATGTATTATTCATTAAGATTGATACGTTCAAAGCTGCAAACGCAAATCTAAACATTCCACTGTTATCATTAGGGTCCATATGGAAACAATACACTGTAAGAAGCTGAAAGTAGTGGTGCATTTCATAGTGGTGATCGCTGCACGTCCTGCTGGCTGTAACCAGACGTGCCATCAAAACAGTCCCGGCCTGTTGAGGCCTGGACTTTGTGTACTTTGCTGTCTGGTACCAGGACGCGAGCAGCAGATCCCTTAAGTTCCCAAAGCTGTGCGATGGGGCCTCCATGGATGCCACAGATCGTCAGTTGAATTGTGACCTGAGGGGTTCGTTGCTGCGTTCCTCGTATTATTCCTAATGTTACAGGGCAAATGATACTGCTGAAAGAAGCTGCTGCCTTCACGGAATACTGTTTCCATGGGAGGAACTTGGTCTGAAAAAGTGTTGAGGTAGGTGTTTTTGTTCAAAGTAACATCTGCATGAATGGCAGGACCTGCGGTTTCCAAGCAGAACTTTGTTCAAATCAAACTTGCCATTTTTCTAAAAATTATATCCCGGTGCTGTGTCAACTCCAGGTAAGAAATGCACACACACACACACACACACATACACACACACACTCGCACGTCAGCATGATGACATGATTCACCCACATCTAGTGTTCTGTTACTCTGAGGTCCATTTCTGATGCTCAGCTGCTAATTGTAGGTGCTGCAGGTGGTCGACAGGAGTCAGTGTGGACACTCAGACATGTCTGCAGCTGTGCAGCCACATTAATAAGAAACTGCCATGCACTGTGTGTTCTAAAACCTTTCAATAGAAACTTACAAAGTATCTCTATACTTATTGAGCCTTGGGCTGCCCCTTACCCTGCCATTTCCAATAGCACGTAATTAAAATTCTATTCGGAAGAATCCACAATGATACAATTTATTAGCTTAAAGCTCCATTCTCGATAAAAATTAAACTGTAATCCCTGATTTTGTCACCATGGTACAAATGTTTTTAAACAGTAAAGTGCCCGTCCTAGCTGTGAGAGGTGTTTTTTTTTTTTTAACCAAAGTGAGGAGAGATTAGCTATCCAAGGAAGAAGAAAGAAAAAAAGATTTCCTTTACACAAGGGGACTTCAGTATTAATGAATTCTCATCAAAGGCATGCCTTAGTCTGAACTAACTGCGTTTGAAGTTGTATTGTATTAGGGGAATATGTCGACATTAGCAAAGTTTTTTTTTTTTTTTTCAGGTGTTAGAAGAACAACCAGATGGCTTTGCTGCGGTTCAGAGTCTGTCCCTTCTTTGCGAAATCAAGATTTTGGCAGCGGCGGGCCGATTTCATTTTTCACATGCAGCACCACCACCACAGCTCATCGATCATCCGGCTGGCGTAAAAGAAAGTTCAGCTGAGCATCAACACGTCTCATTTATGTCGAGACACAAAGCTAATCTGTTCACTGTACTTTAACCCTTTGCTACGTGGGGTTCGTGTCATATGACCGCATCCCTGCACTCATGGCCTGGCCAGACTGGTGATGTAGCCCAGGCAGTGTGTGAGTATAGTGATGAGTCAGGCACTGGGCTGATGTGATGCATGTTGATGCTGAGCAGAGCAGAAAGAGCCCTGTGTGTTAGGGAGGACACCTGCAGAGACGCCATGGACGAGGGACAAACGTCCTCAGTGAGTGGCCACACACTCACTCCCCTGCTGGCTCTTACTCTTTCTCAGTGTCTGTCTCTACATTTCTGGACGTCTTCCCTCTGTATCCACTTCTTAACTCATCTCTGTGCCTTTCTGTGTCCCTCCTTCTCTGCTATTCTCTCCTATGGGGGATCCAAAAGTGGGGGTCAGGACGCCCCTTCAATCAAATATATATAAAAAGGATGGCAGAAGACTTTCCCGTCAATGTCTTTTGATTCTTTGACTGAATATGACTTAATTTATAAACTATAATGCGAATTTGGTTACAACGACCCTGATTGTTTTCAATAACAAAAAAGTGATGTGTAAGAAAATGTCCTAAAGCAAGCAAAAGTTTTCTTTAAAATTATGTTCATTTCCTTAAATGCAAAAAGAAATAGCATAAATCTTCGAACTGTGAAGGAATACATGATTTATTATGAATAAAATGAAAACTGCTTGGCTAGTGGTAGGAAACTAAAAACACATTGGACATAACTTTCAATAAATCAAAAAATGGCAATATATTGCATGAAACAAAACATGAAGATGTTTTAAGTATAGAGCCGTTGAATTGAAAAACACAAGAGGGCGCAGTGTGTTTCTCACTTATGCTTCACTGACCTTTTGTTGACTCTTAAGGATTGGTGGTCCATTTTTAAAAAGGGAAAAGACCATTAGTTTTACTCTGTCTTTTTTATCTACTTGAACCATGAAGTGACAATATCCGCACACCCTCATTCAAACTGTCGGCTGATAGAACAAAAGATTACTTTACATATGAAAAACTGTGGTGTTACAAAATTATTTCCTGTCATGCCTGGTATTAGCTACAGTTGTATGAAAATATTTGGTAAGTTTAAAATCTTATGGTATGTGCACCATTTGGGGAGAAATTAATTATATCAATTACATTTCCCTCAGCAATTCAGAATCGATAACATCACTTGGACAGTTAACCCCGATCTCAATTTAAATTAAATCAAATTCAAATCAAATGAAATTGTATCTCAGACTTTGTTCATAGTAATTCAACAATAATTCAGAAAGATTTCCACTTCTAACAGCAAGAAAGGTTTTTGGACTTTACTTGGAATGGAAATGGAAAGCAAACCAGAGAAAATGATTTATTTTTGTTCCAGTTACAGAAGCTAGTCCATGTGTGACGGATCTGTATTTGCAGAATGTTAAAAAATGCTTGTTGAAAAGAGCGAGAAGAAAAAGGAAAAAAAAAATACCCGCGTATACAGAGAGTTGCTGAATGCCTCAAAATAATTTGTTATTTTAGACAATGTCAGCTCAGCCAGACAGCCAGAAAAAATGCTGCTGTGCACAAATTTTTAAGCTATGTTTGGTGGAAAACATAATAGACACCTTTACCACAATGTGGGCTTCAAGACATGTAACCGTTATCAGGTTACCATGGTTTCAATGTTTGCCTTGAGACTTTCTTATCAGTTTGTCTGACAGATATTGAAAGACACTTTAAAAACACTGGGAGCACGCAGCATGAACTTGGCCTCTTTTCAGGCCATTTAATAATGGTTCCATTTGTAGTGGCCTAAATGAGCTCTACAAGTGGATCAGTGTGACGGATCTATTGAAAAAAGTGTTCTGTATCAGATGATGGTTGTCAAGAGTACAATCACTCCAAAGTTCTCGTCTTATCCATCCATTTAGGCATCAGTGTAAATGTTTCATTGAAAGCTCTATGAGAATTAAACAGTGATTATACAGCAAGGAATTTTAAATTGGGTGTCAGTAGCCAGTAATGGGCTGTTGTGTTCCATTTGTGTGTGTGTGTGTGTGTGTGTGTGTGTGTGTGTATATATACATGCGAGATGGTCTTCTTTGTCAGTTGAATGAAATATGTATGTTCGGTTTTGGTAATCCTTTGGTAGGCTTATAATAATTGTTGGCATGAATAATTTTTACTTGTTCCGTTCCCACTGAGTGAAATCACTTGATTTGCCAATGCATGTGTGTTTGTGTGTGTTTCCCAAATCATTAGAAAACACCACATGAAGTGTCAAGAAAATCCAAAAAAGTCAGTATTTTAAAAAAAGCTTTCGAGAATCATAATAAATGAAGTTCTGTAACATACATAAATAAAATATTGACTAAATTAGAATCATCTGTTGGAGCAAATGAGGACACTGAGTGGGACTTAAGAGGGTGACAGAAAAAAAAACTATAAATGTATTTACCTACAAAAAAAAACATTAAAAAAAAAGCTTATTATAACATTGAGGAAATCATGTTTTGTGAAATGTCACAGACCATAAACGGACACAAGTTTACTATTGTTTTAGAGAAAGACAAACATACAATACTGTGACTGTGTGACAATCCTCAGCCACAGTGAAAAAAATATATACACGCGCGCGCACACACACACGCGCACACACACACACAATAAAATAAAATAAAAATAAAAAAATGAATAAATTTAAAATATATATATATATACATATATATTACTATAAATTTAGTTACTTACTCAGGACTACTATGAAGCTCTGATTGTCCAGGAGGAGCCATAATCCAAAGCCCATAATGATGGCCCCAGACAGCTGGAGGAAAGACAGAAAAAATGTCCACACATGCTGTAAATGTGGTGTGAAGGAGCACATTTCTACCCCAGAAATCACTTTTAGTGGTATGGAATGTCAGACCTGTAAGTCAACGTGGATCCTCACTGTTTACATCAATCTGCTGCTATGATTCAAAGGTCTGTTTTAAACACTGTGTAATGTTTTTAATATCCTGAGTCTAATTTATATTGCATTTTTTCTTGATCTAACAGGTACTCCATATTTGATATTTAAAGTTGCATTTCCAACTTGCATTTATTTTGAAATCTCAAATCCCTGCAATTTGCATTGGTGTGCTGCTGAATGTGTTAGATGTGCCAAGCAGGCTGGAATTGTACAACTTTCAACATAATTTTAGGATAGTGAACCTCAACTCAGTAGAAGTGTTTTATGAAATGATATTTACATTGAGAGATTCCAATTGATAGAATCATCTGAAGGTTATAGAGTTCATAGGCAATGGCTACTTTTTTCCCTGCTGACACACTAAGAAGTACGACATTACCCATGATCCTTAATGAAAGTTCCGACATCTGATGGGGGGAGGATGTTGTTGGCCCAGAAAAAAAATCAGCAACCTTTGCCACTAGTACCAAACTTGTATAATTTCATGCGGATGATAATAAAGAGAACGACGGTTTGCATGATTTCGTGCACGGATCAAACAGGATTCCCTAACAAGTTGTTTTACAGACAAGAGCTATCTCTTAGATAGTGAAATTTATTCTGTGAATAGCAGAAATTACATTTTCACATTTCTGTTAATTGTTGTAGCTTTTATTGTATTTAAAAAATATATAATTACCCCTTTTTTTGCCTTTTTGAGGTCTAGCTTTCTCTGCCAGGTGCTTTTCAGGCCTGAACATTGGTGTGTGGAGTGTGTGTGCATTTAGATATTCTGGTGGTTGAGAAAAGTTAAATACTCACAAAGAAGATGAGGTTGAAAAGGAACAGGAAATACTTGGTGGCTTTCATGCAGCCTTTACCCATGGTTGGTTATCTGCAAATATGAGAGGACATGATGCTGTTCAGACATGGGCAAAGTCTATTTTTTGCTATGCCACGAATACATTGTTTATCAAAAGTTCTTTTTGATTCACACCATGTAAAATTTGTTTTGTTTCCTGTGTAGTCACAGATAGTAGATTTTGATGATTAAAAAAAATGGAGGAAACTCAAGCAACATCTCAAACCATTTTTCAAACCATTTTTCCCATGATGTTTAAACAACCTTAAATAATCCTGCTACAAGATAATGAAGGTAAATAGTTATAGAGGATGATGAATGTGGAGTTGACCTCATTCTATCACAGTTGTTTCTCATTCACCTGATAAGTTAGTAAAGGGTAACATGTTCGTATATTACAAATCTGGTCAGTTTTTCTAATCTTTTGGCATCTAAGTAAATACATAAGATTGTCATAAAACTCATAGGACAACAATATGTGCTGCTAAAACATATGGCAACACTGAACTGATCAACTAATCAACTTAAAAATCAAAGAATTCCCCCAAAGCAGTTGCAAATAAACTGAATATTCAACAATATACTAGTCACTTTATATTATCTATTTGGCAGTCAGATCAATGATGTGAAGCCAAATGCCTAAAAACGATTAATCAGAACAAGATAAACTTTATTTGTCCCCAAAGGGCAATTGAAATGACAGAACTGGTTGGCGTATCTTGATATGAAAACAGTCTTCTGAACAGATTACAAATTCCTCAACAGATTCTGTATCTTAGCCTAACCTTGAGCCCTGTGATGCTCCCTTACATTTCCAAATCTGTATATTACATTCTTGCATTTCCACATTGTTCAACTGGTCAGGAACAATGAGCCGAGTTAAACTGAGTACAGGCACGCACGCACGTACGCACGTACGCACACACACACACACGCAAACTACACAATTCCCTGCCTCCAACTGTCATGTTAATCCTAAATAGGGCTTAAACTGGCCTGCTGACAATGATGATCAGATCTGGGGGGCTCAAATCTCCAGGATTACACCCACATACCCGGTAAAATCCCAATCTCAATCTGTAAGCAGGAGCAGAGATGGGCCAACACACTTCCGGGGCCTTTTCTAACAAACTAACTCGTTCATAGATCCAGATACAACTCATTCATATGATATCCTCAAAACAAAATTATGCTTTATCAAACTTGCATTAAAAAAGACATGAAATCAAATGGATTTCAAATATCTAATGTAACCAATTAAAATGAAGATGGAACCGTTGTCTAAAGTAATAGCTTAAAAGTGTGAAATCCCCACATTGGTCTGTTGAGAAGAAAAAAAAAAAAAAAAAAAACATTCTAATGTGCAGTCCCACACATTTACACAACATAATAAAAAAAAAAACTGATTAAAAGTGACACATTCAATTAAGAACAGACTCAAATTTAACACGCAATTATTGTCTTGCTCTTGATTTGGCAACAGATAACAGTCAAGCTGTGCATTGTGAGATTAAATCTTTCAAACTATTAAAAAATCACTGTCAGCAAGATTCAGTCTCTCTTGCAATGGCCATAAATCTTGTCTGATCAATCTGTCACAGCATAAAGAAACATGCTTTTTTTAAGCTGCAGTTGACCTGATCTGCTGCACATGTTCATAATTTACAACGATGTAACAAAATGTCAGGAATAGATGTATGAAATTTTTACTAAATGTCAGGACAAAAGGCAAAAATTAGCAAACAAACCACTTAAAAAAAAGAGAAACGAATCAACGGGATTGTGGGTCTTTACTATCATTGTTTATGGGGTTTTAGAAAAGAAAAATATCATGAAATTCTGTCAACAGAAGGTCAATGTATCATATTTATCCACTTGAAGGGCACCTAGAGAGTATTTTATTGCATCAAAGTCAATGGAAGTGAATTTTTAGATGGCAATTTATCATGATTTATCAACCAATGAGGCTTGCTGTCCTGCACATTGAACCCACATGCAGGGCACGTATTTTTCATCCCCTCCACAACCTAGGAGGCACTTTTACTGTGTTTTACAAAACAAGCAGCAGGACATACCGTACCTGTTTCAAACCATAAAAGAGTGTTGTTTTTACAGAGAATTGATTGTTCCAGCTGCTTGAGTCAGATGGGATAGAACCCCATGGCAAAACCCAGAGTGCTTCATTTGTCACAGTGGCAAAAACATGCTATTCACATCAAATGCACAATATGCGATCAAAGTCAAATTAGAAGTTCATCACAAAAAATTGAATCCGGTACACGGATCGGCCTTGTTTGAAGAAATTGACCATTAAATTTAGTGGCAAAAGTTTTCTTATTCCAATCAACATTCAGATGAATCTAAGACTCTGTAATGGAAGGACTTGAATGTTTCAAATTACTTGCCAGAGAAAACCCTGCTGACGAGTTGATGTATCTGCTAAAGTATTTACGTGCATTCTGCAAATGGAAAATGTGGATGACCTCTTCCATCCAAACATATACAAAACATCCCCCGCTCTTTGTACCAGCTTCTCTTTGCTTGTAACCATCCTCCCCCCTCTGTACAGTAATGGTCTCTTACTGTCCAATAAATCTATGGCAATCTGGCAGAAATATTGAGCACCAGCTCAATTTTTCCTCTCTACAGTGAAGCCCTACAGTGTGTGAGCACTGCACAGGGCATCCGGCCCACATTCCCATCACTTTAAATTGGTTACTGTTACAACATTGCTGTTCCAGTTAACTAACTGGTGATTGTGTCTCTCACCTGGAGGGCTGACAGAAGCAGTGAGCAATTAATTTCTGATGCCTAAATGGTGCTTTGAAAATTCTTAGAACTAGAAGTTTTATACAAAAGCATACTTGTACTGAAAATACACAAAAAAAAGAAGTCCTGTAACAGAGGCTTTGTTAAATTTTGAAACGCCACGGAGCTGCTTTATGCGGCAGCTGCAGAGTGAAGAGGAATGACGGAACCAGGAATGCACATGATGTTTCAATATATCTATTAGCACAAATTTGGGGAATACAGTTTAAAACCAAGAAAGGACACTATTTACAGCTGCTCTCATACAAGACACATGGCAAAAATGTAAAGGAACCATTTCATTCTAATCACATCCAGATCGGGCTCTCCACTCTGCCTGGAGCAAATTATACTGCATAGGCCGTAAATATCAAGAACGAGCTGTTGAGAATAATGACAACTGTCCCACTAGACACTTTGGCCCACTCCACTTAGATTCTGATTGACTTGTTGTTGGTCTATGACCGGCCTCAGTGGACCCAGTTATCGCATATGGCACAACTCTGACCACGGGACCACCATTACAATATCATTCAGGGAGTTGTTGGCGAAGGGGGGAAACCCTCCAGTATCCTCCTGAAAACATCCTGGCAAAACTCCATAGACTCTGTATGTATTCTATTAAGGCCAGGTGAGCAGATCAATGTGCTTGAAATATCGCCTGACAAATACGTTATTGTTTTTCAGTTTTCAATTTTGGGAATACAGTACGGTGATCATCCAGAAACAGATAATTCTTTGGTTACAAAAACGGCTGTTTGCTACTGCAATAAGTTGCTAATGAATTTTAACTGCACTAAATTATTTTTTTCCCAAACTGATTGTGTTTTAAATGGAAGAGAGGACATATTTGACACCTAAAAGAAATTACCTCAAAAAAGGATACCTAAATTCTAGCAAGGAAATTGTGCAAAAAGCTCAGTCATTTGACAGCAGTTAAGTAAATAAAAATTTTGATCCACTCTAGCGTCCCTTGTGGCCAAACGTAATATTTTCTCCAAATGCATGGAGCTGCTCTTTACAGAGAGCTGAGGAATAAGCTGGCATGTATCTTTTCCTGCCACAATCTCCTGTAAACTGTGAGCTGAATTAATTAGAATATAGTTGAACCCAGATTTCCACTTTTGCCTGCCTGTTGATTTAATAAATTCATTTTATGAGCCATTATAAAATCACAGTTTCATACAGGCTGCAGACAGAGAGCAGTCATGACTGCAGCTCCACAATACTGAAAACAATTTTTGGTTGTTCTATCTGAAGAAGCGGAATCTATCTGTTTCTTTCAACGTGACATGACAGCAAAAAGGGCTTGTCAGATGATGTTGCGATGAAAAAATCCTGTACCTGCTCAACAAACGGTCTAACCTGTTCCCACCACATATTGGCTGAGATCCATGTTTTGTTATGCTTCAAGAAAAATGAGAGACAAAGGTCCAATGTTGTTCAGACGTTTGTCTGGAAACAAGTTTCTAAAACACATCGTCACTGTGTAGAGAATGCGGTATCGGAGGTTCCTTCTCGTCTAATAGATGTGTTGGTTCTCTAATTTCCTTCTGAGCTGTTACTTTTCCACCTCTCTTTTTGTCCCTCCTTTAACAATCCATCTCCTGTTTTTGCCTCAACTGAGGTTTCTATCTTCTGAACACAAAAGTATTTACATTCACTTGGCTTAGATTCAGTGTCTGCATTATTTCTCTTAATCTACTCTCCTCCCTTTGTGCCATCTTTCCAACTATCACTACATAAATAAGGAAAATTACTCCATGCCAAATGTGCCATCTTTTTACTTTCCATTGAGGCATTCCAAATTGTCGCTAAACAGAGTTTCATCCGGTATTTATAGATGCACCTGTGATTATTTCTGCCTAATACTAATTAATCTACTTTTATAAAAATTAAACCAGAAGTTTGCTTTGTCAGTTGTACATTGTATGCTTTAGCAGGTTTCACTTTACATGTTTGCCTAGACCCAAGCCGTACAGCCCTCTGTGCCAAACTCTTCAGCTTTGTCTAAAATATTCAGCAGGTGACAGACGGTTTAAATGTGTGCTATAAACTTTTTTTTCTGGTTATGCATGTTCAGTTCTGTATCATGCCATAAAGAATAAAAAGAGGAAAGGAAAAAAATTCATGTAATGTTTGTACAGCTTTAGAAGATAATTTGACAATCACATGATAATTGCTATGTATTCCCTCCTTCTCGAAATTGATACAGCAAGGACAGAGAACAAAATTTAGATCACAAAATGCAACATTGTGATTTTTGAGAGAATTCAATTGGACCGTGGCAAAAAAATATTCACTGGATTCCTGAAAAACAGCCAAGATGCTCAATATGCAAAAAAGCTCTTCAGCAACAGTATGCAAAAGCGCCCATCCCACTATTCTGTTCTTCTTTTGTCTGTTTTTAATATTCAAATTAACAGTTTTATCTCTTCTATACCCGATGAAAACACAGTTTGTTATGCCGTTATGCTCCATTTCCATCTATGTCCCATCCAAAATTCTCACACTGGACCATTGAGCAGAATCTGTAGTACATTGGGTCCTCGTTGTTTATACACACTATGAACATTGAGAAATGTGTAGGAGGTACACTAAGCAGTAACAACAACAACAACAATTGGATCTTTTGTTTCGTCTCTTTTCTTGCATAACAGCTGACAATCTATTTGAGGGCTGAAATTTAAATCTCGTACTGACTGGCAGGGACATACAAAGCAAGGGTTTATTTGGAAAAATTGAAAAGAAAAATTCGTAGTTTTTTAGATTTACAGAGACTTGGCCTTGTGAGCTTTGGATACTACAACAGGAGGCACAGTGAGATACCATTGCTTCATCAGATATGGTTCTTAAACGCACCCATGCTATTCAATTGAATGGCCCTCGAAAGCACCTGTTCACACTATTAGCAAAATAGCTTGTGAGACATTAACAGCTAAATAGCCTTAATTTCCCTGGAGATTGTTAAAGAGAGGGCAAAAATAGAGCCATACGGCTTAAGTAGCGTAAAGCACCGTAACAGCACAACATATACTATGGGAAAACTTCTGAATGTTGAAATAAACTGCTAAAAGGTTAAATAACTTTAAAATGTGCTGATAACAGACTAACGAAAAAAAAGGTGAAAAAAAATCTTGCAATGCAAATTGAAATCCACTACACAGAGGACCAGGCCACCATTTCGTCACCTTACAACCACTTTCAGTGATATAGTGCACACAAACTTTTTCTCCTATCTTGACCGGCCATGAAAACAAAGACAGCTTTCAATCCAACAAAAGGAGAAATTCGACACAGAGGGCTGAACCAGCCTTGTATTTCATCACACAATAAAACAGCCTTTTGAAAGACGCACCTTTTCACCGTGGGACCTTATTTTCTTCTGGCACACCCTTTGGCCCTTTTTGGGACCATATGATGCTATTCTTAGCTTTAGCAGCACCTTCACTCCTTGTCTATTTGTCTTTTCTTGACAAAACATGCAAGGTCTCCCACTAGAGTTTACATTTCATTAATTTGTTCTCTGACTGACAAAAAAAAAAAAAACATCAATGATGATCAATTCACTATAAACAAAACCAGCTAATGACATTTTACATACAGTGGGGAGAACAAGTATCTGATACAATACTGATTTTTCAGCTTTTCCCACTTGCAAAGCATGTAGAGGTCTGTAATTTTTATCACAGGAACTCTTCAACGTTGAGTGACAAAATCTAAAACGAATCCAGAAAATCACATTGTATGATTTTTTAAATGATGAATTTGCATGACATAAGTATTTGATCACCTACCAACCAGTAAGAGCTGCAGGTCTCACAGTTCTATTAGTTCTTCTATAAGAAGCCCTCCTGTTCCTCACTCATTACCTTTATCAACTGCACCAGTTTGAACTTGTTACCTGTATAAAAGATACCTGTCCCAACACTCAATAAAACAAATCTCCCTCAGTCTGGGGCTCCATGCATGATCTAACCTCACAGGGCATCAGTGATCATGAGGAAGGTGAGGGATCAGCTCAGAACTACAGGGCTGGACCTGGTTAATGACCTGAAGAGAGCTGGGACCACAGTCTCGAAGAAAACCATTAGTAATACACCGTCATGGATTACAATTCTGCAGCGCACGCAAGGTCCCAGCACATGTCCAGGCCAGTATGAAGTTTGCCAGTGACCATCTGGATGATCCAGAGGAGGAATGGAAGATGGTCATGTGGTCTGGGGAGAGGAAAATAGACTCCACTTGCCGTGTTTGGAGGAAGAAGAAGGATGAGTCCAACCCCAAGATCACCATCCCAACCATGAAGCATAGAGGTGGAAACATCATGCTTTGGGGATGCTTTTGTGCAAAGGGGACAGAACGACTGCATCGCATCTACATACATGGAGCCATGTATCGCAAGATCTTGGCCAACAATCTCCTTCCCTCAGTAAGAGCCTTGAAGATGGATTGTAGCTGGGTCTTCCAGCATGACAACAACCCAAAACACACAGCCAGGACAACTATGGAGTGGCTCCGTAAGAAGCATCTCAAGGTCCTGGTGTGGCCAAGCCAGCGTCCAGACCTGAACCCAATAGAAAATCTTTGAAGGGAGCTGAAAGTCCATATTGCCCAGCGACTGCCCCGAAACCTGGAGGATCTGGAGGAGATCTGTGTGGAGGCATGGGCCAAAATCCCTGCTGCAGTGTATGTAAATATAGTCAAGAGGAGGAAACATCTGATATCTGTATCGGAGACACACACACACACACACACACACACACACACACACACACACACACACACACACACACACACACACACACACACACACACACACACACACACACACACACACACACACACACACACACACACACACACACACACAGACACACACACACAGTAGCTGTGTTATGTTATATTTTTCTGGTGTACTGTGACTCTGAATGTGTTCAGTCTCACTTTCTATCTCACTCACTCACTCATTTGTTCACTGCAGACTGCAGTCTAGAGTTGCAGGTAATTACTATGGGTGTAAAGACACGGTGGCCAAATGTACCAGATTAGAAAAGAATGAAAATAGAATTCGCTTTACAAATTCGCTTTTTAGAACTATTTTACAGTCAGAAAAACTGTCTCAAAATTCTTCTATGGCAAGTTAATCCACAACACAAAATGTATGGATGTATCGCCACGCTATGTACTTACTCTTTTTTGCGAAAAGAGCTTGTGAAATTTTAATTTCACAAGCTGGTAGCCGATACGTTTCAAACCCAACACATGTAGCACATATAATTCAACATTCGCCTACTTTGTTAAAGAAAACAAAAGAAACAGGTTGATTGTCAAAAGTAACTGCTGGAAGGTGTTAGCTGTGGAGGTCTCCATGACAACAGTGAGACAGGTAGGTGGGGAGGGGGCAGTCATGACAGGGGTAGTGTGGGAAAAATTGTTTAGGGTCACTCCCACAAGGTGAGGCATGTAAAACAGCAACGTACATGGTTTGTAAGGTCTTTAAAAACACATACGAACAAGTGTCACCTTACTAGAAGTCCAAAACTGCTGTTTGCCCAGAGCTTGTCTGACTCCCTGCATTCATCAGTTGACCAATGAAATTCGGTTTCACAATCATTCCAGGATGAACTTTTCATCAGAATGACTGATAGTAGATTTTTGGTTCTGTACAAATATTTGGGATCGCAGATTTCATAAGATACACTAATATATTAACTACATAAAACACTGACAGCCCAATGCACTGAAAGAATAAAAAAGTACCTGCTATGCGAGAGAGAGGGTTTAAATGATTACTCGTTTTTTATTTTGTTGACAACTGAGAAGTATTTACATGCTTTTGAACAATATATAATTTCAAAATATGCTTTTGTTAAATATCTGTACATCATGCACCAGACGTCATCCAGACCTTACAGGTATTTCAATAAGAGAGGAAAATTAGGTTAAACATCAAACGGTGTAGATCATTTTTGTATATTTGGAATATGTCCTTTTTTTTTTAAACATTACATTATTCATGATAATGACTCTAGTGATGATAATTTAATTACCTAGCCACTAAATCTAGCCCTGATACTTAAATTGTTATTAGTATAATCCTCACACATTTCCCTTAAACATTTTTTTATGGTTTTTGGGACTATATCAACTATCGTAGCTTCATGCAATAAATGGCTAAAACAAGATGGCCATTTCTAATGAAATGAACTTAACTTCCTGGTACTTCAGATAGAGAGGAAACAGCACTTGGAGATTATGCTGAGAAAAAAAAGATGTGTTTACCATACTATAGGCTTCTGTATCTGTATCTGTATCTGTATCTGTATCTGTATCTGTAGCTAAACCCACTTTCTGACTATTATCAGTTCCACCACTCTAATTTGCTAAAGTTCCAGCCAAGTGGTCCAAGAAGAGTGTCCTGTCTGCAAACATTGGAATTTTGAAATGACTAAAAGGACATCTGATGCCAGACGAGTGCTTCATAACATTGCCATTAAAATTATCTATATACATACAAAAAATTTCTCTGCTGGGATGAACAGGGCCAATCTATCTTTTCTTATACAGAGAATCTGAAAATGCCTGGCTGTCAACAGCAGCTGCAGAACCGAGGAACCTGTTTAATATCTCTGGCCCTCCTCACATGGATCAGGTGGAAAAGAGTAGGCAGGAAGACTCTTATGCAGAGCACATTGCAAAGGTAATTTATACCTAAAAGGACCTTAAACTGTTTAGGCAGTCTTCTTGAACTACCCTGTTGCTGCAATTCATCTTAATTTATTTTCAATATGCACTGCAATTCCAACTGACATGCTACAGGGAGTGTTTAAAGCACTAATTTCTCTGCTTGTTCAACAGATGATAGCATAACAGGCCCATCAATACTTTAAAACTCCATAACAAATCTAAATGAGTCATTTGTTTAATGGAACACGCATACTTGCAGTAAGATCTAATCTGACAAAAACTGGTATTTTCAACCCTAAAAAATGGTCGGTGGATTTCTAAACAAAGAGGAAATAAAACCTTCAAATTGGTAAAATTCAGCAGAGCAGTCCCCTTTCATCCAAACAACCAAAAACATTTCCTGTGAAAACTCAACGGCAATATTTTCACCTCAGACTTTTACTTTCACTTTTACCAGCATGTCAATCAGCACACAATCGTTATGAATGGGGTGTTTCCCCGAAGATAGAATAACCCTCTTCCGCTCGGTCCACATTTTTTAAAATTTGCCTAGGTGTAAGGGGAGGAGCAGGCATTGCAGCCTTGTAGATGATCTCTTCTAAATAATTTCCTGCGTACAATATCAGATGTTCTCTTCATTGTGCCATTGTGACTACTGTGTATCATTTTCAGTCTGCAGTTTACACATATCAGCCATTCATGCCTTATCATAGCAAGTTTCGGTATTACATTTACAGGTTTGCTCCTAAAACTGAAGGAAAAAAAAAACAATTTACTAATACAACTGCAAAGCATCTCATTTTGGACAGAAAAGCCCATGCACCTAACCAGACCAGAGGGAGGACAGGCTGCAGGGTTTCCTCCTGGACAAGAAAGTGCCACCAGAACAAGGAATTACTACGATCAGAGTCTCGCTGACTGCTGATCACTTCCCTGGAAGAAATATTCCCTGACTTACAGTTTCCAGCAGTAATCCCTGGCCACATCTGGCAATAATTCTTATACCAAACTCTTACAAAAGAAATCACTTACATAACCAAAGGATGGAAATTAAAAATGGAAAGCAACCTCTATTTGAGTAACTTAAATGGTCTCTTTCCAATTTTGCTCAAGTTGATTTAACAAATTGTCCTGTACACATTTTTTCATTGTTTTATTGGGAGTAATGAGAGTAGAGATTCAGTGACGGGTAGTTACGGAGAAAATCATGTTAATTTTCTATTCTTAAAGAGTCTTTCACACCAGTGACTTCAAAGTAGATCATATTCACCCATTCACACACACACACTGATGACATCAATGCTGCGACACGAGGTGCTAACCAGGCCGTCAGGAGTTCAGTGTCTTGCCCAAGGACATTTTGGCATTTTTACATGAGGGGCCAGGATTTGAACTGCCAAACTTCCAATTGGAGGGATGCCCATTCTACCTACTGAGCCACAGCCATCCCAGCAATTTTGACAATTCCATTATTTCTGCTATTATTGAGGATATTTTTACTTCCAGTTTCATTTTGCTATTCTTTTTAGTTTAAAGAAATCCCATGAGATGACCGGATGTGATGCAAAATTATGTGGTTTTCCATGACAGAGCAAACTCATGATCTAAAGCAGCTGGTCACATTTGCATTTTATAAAAATGGGATGAATCATCAGTAAATGCCAACATCAGGGACTTTTCAATGGTGAACACCACATTTGGAGTTGTTGTGCGCAGTTGTGGCAGCAGGAGGGTGTGCGTGTTTGTGGGTGTGTGTGTGGGTATGGGATTGAGTCAAAATAAACTTCAGTGTGTAAGTGTGTCTCCATGGCAATGAGACTCATCGATGAGCTATGAATTCCTTTGGATTAGTCAGAAAAAAAGCAGCTATGTGGTTCCAGAGAAGATTTATCAGGATCTAGATATGCAGATGATCTTAGTCATTGGATCGATCCATTATCTGGCCTGATCTGATTACATAATTTGTTGCTTGGATAAAAAAAGAAAACTTCTATAGATCGAAGAAAAACAATAATTGTTTTAAGATCAGTATTTCAAACATCTGTTCAAATAACTGCTCATAAAACCACAATAAATTACTCTTTTTAGAAGATTTTTCATTGATTATTTCACGATACACAAAATTATTTCACACTATGCTTATAAATATGTGGTTTCTACACTTCTGTTCATTTGTTCAATTTTTGTCTCATTACCTCTACTTTAAACTGTAACTTTTAACAATAACATTCTAAAACCTATTAATAAAGTCAAAGAATTTAAAAAACAAAAAAGGACTAAGAAATTTGCTAAAATATTCAGAAATTAGTTAAAAAATGAGATTAAAATACCTCAATTTTAGCTTTTTATCAGGTAAGGAGCCCAGTGAGTTGCTTCCTTGTTAGTTTTGAGGTTTTCCTGGGAGAAAACTTTGAGAAGAATGCTGACTACCTGCAGATGTGCTTGTTTATTAACAGGTTGAAGGAACTTCACTGAAATTACTTTTGTTTTGCTCTCTCTTTATCTATCTCTTTCCCGCTCTGTTTAGCCCACAAACCCCTCCTTAGAATCTGTTTATCGTGGGGGAGAAACGTGAGCTTGCCAAGCAGTTCAAACCGCATTAAACCCATAATTACCTTCGGGGTAATTCCGCTGAACAGGGTAAACAGGTTGCATGTATCATCACAGCTAAGGCTTTCATTCGCTCCAGATTACAAGCAGTTTCAAAGGACTATTTCCTATATTTCAAATATGCAGGCAGGTTAAAGTCATCATCCAGGATAGCCAAGGCCCCTCCACAAGTCTAAGAGCAATGACTTCCACAATGCGGCCAAACTAGTACTGGCCGCTCTGCAAACATTAGTCTCTTGTCTGACAACCATCCAACGCTTAACCGCCAACAGCTGAGAGCTCCTGCGTAGAATTCCGCAGCTCTGTTAGTGATGTATGGAAAGGTAATTAAGGTCACATGGCGGGAATGAAATCCTGCAGCCCAACTGATTTACAGCCACTGATTGTTGAGGACAAGATTCACCGACAGAGGGGGAGAACTGTTGACGGAGCTGTGACGCCAGTGCACACTACAGTGACCCACATATCCATCTGTAACGCAGACCAGCCGTCACACACTAACACACGAACAGCTTTAAAATGAGGCACCCTTCAGTTAAAAGCCCTGCAGGAGAGCTGGACCTGGAACATTTCCACCACTTATTAGGCTTCATTGTGGGTCAGTTGGTAGTTTAACCACCAAGTAGCTGCTGCTTGAACCCCCCCTAAAAAAAGACAGTACTTCTAAAACTTTTTAGGTCCAGAGTTCAAAATAAAAGTGCCAGACTCGTGTACAGAGCTGGCCATGAAATTGTGTTAACCAAGGATGCAAAATGTAGCTTTTTTTTTTCAATTACATTTCATTTTCATGATTTGTACATATGCTGGCCAAATCATTTTTTTACATGGGTTCATCTTTGGTCAGACTCTCACTAATCTTTTCTTTTCTCTGGTGTGCGCTCAGAAAGGCTCCGAGGTCTAACTTTGTTCATTTAATTTCAAAATGTTTTGGTAACTTTCTATTTATAAAGTACATCAGTGAGTTTGCCTCTTATTGAGTTAGGTTATTTAGTGTCCCATGATGGTCTGAATCATCAGTTCCCAATCACACAGGCAAAAACAAGATATTTTGTAGGGATAAAATAAATTATTTTCCAAGTAAATAAATGAATAAATAAAATATCTATTAAAAGGATAAAAAAAAGTGTCTCGCGCTAACATTCTGCAGAGACGTTCAGTCCCGGTGGACAAACCAAACCAACAAGTGCTCACAGGCGTAACGCTGGAATCCTTCTTTTTTGTGTTGAAACAATGAACTGGTTCTAATTCTAGTCACAAAAAGACGCAACAGATGAAGGGATTTTTGGAGACGACACAATTGCCGACATTTTGGGAGAAAAATTAGCTGACATTCATCATACATTCTTTGCACAAACACTTTGTACTGCCAAAAAATGCTTTTAAAAGTATTGAAAGCAAAAGTAAATTACACACAATGTCCTGATTAGTGTTTGATTAACGATATATATTTCTGACTTCCCTAATACTTATGATCCATTTTGATATATTGCTGAATTAGTAACAACCTCAGGTCATCTGACCAAATATGAATGTAAAAAACAGCAAACAAATATGTCATGGTTTGGGATACTTGATGACGGGCTTTAAGGGTGACACTGGTTTACCCGGGTCACCTTTCGGCCCATCGTAGGAAAAGGGGTCCCACATCATGAGGCAGCTTGGATCAGGATGTCTTTAACTTTTATATATATTTAGGGGGAAACACTGAATCATTTTGGCATGAAAAATAATTCTGGCTTCACATTCTGAAGCCCTGCAGGACATGAGCGGCCCTGTGGTAACGCACTCCTCTGTGTACAAGATGTGCATGTCTGTGTGTGTGTGTGTGTGTGTGTGTGTGTGTGTGTGTGTGTGTGTGTGTGTGTGTAGAAACAGTTGAGGGTCCCACAGTCACTGTCACAGGTCATCATTTACCTGACCTTCTCTAAATCTACTGTTCAAAAGAGGCAGGGAGTCAACACAAGAAAGGAGCGCTTGGATGGGTTTCACACAAGTTTCCCTGACATTTCCATGTGATTTTTTTTTTCCTTCGTTATAAGAGCTGAAAAATCAGACGCACACATCACAGTTTAAAGATTCAATCCATGCATTAGGCTCCCGCAGGACTTTTAACTTGGATTTGGCGGAAGTGACTGACAGAGAGGGAGAAACGAATCATCTCCACATGCGCCACATCACCACCCGTCTTAATCCAGAGAAGCACCGCGAACACCAGAAAACTACAGTTCCCGCGGACAATAATCAATCGATGAGCTGCTGATCAATGTGCGAACCCCTTTCGCCTCTTGTGCAAGGATAAGAAATAATTAAAAAAAAAATACACACACACACACACAAATCCCCAGTTATTGCGCGAAAGAGGCGGTTTCCACGCTGCAGACTCCCGCTTGGAGGGGGGGGGGGAGGCACACACGCAGCCCCGGCGGCAGGCGGACGCTTACTTACGTGAGTTTGCGCGACAAAGCGGAGAAGAAGTAGTTCGCGGAGAGAAGTGCGGGTCCCGTGCGTGCTGAGCGGAGTGCTGGCCGGACTGAGTGACCTCCTTCTCCTCCTCCTCCTCCTCCTCCTGCTGTTGCTCTTCCTCCGAGCGGACAACAAAGCGGCACAGGCGGAAGAATGTGAGGTTGGAGGCGGACAGGGTGCCGGGAACCTCCTGCGGCCCCCACCATGTGGCAGATATGGGAATTATCGGGGCCGATGCCCCGTTTTAACCCTTAAATCCCTGCGCACGGAAACAGATTAATATCGGGGGCAACGATAAAAAAAAACCTGCTTTGTGATCACTCAAGTAATATATTTTTTTTTCCCCAAAATAAAAACTAAAAAGTAATAGTAGTAAGATTAAGGGCACCAAGACAACTTCCTTGAACTCTGTTACTGGGGCTGATCAACATGTCAATTGTTGATATTGCTCTGTCGATATGCAGATTTTGTTTGAAAACATTGAAGCATTGTCATTTATAGGCTTTCTTATCAAAAGAGACATACCGATGATTTTCAACGTTGAAAAAAAAATAATAATACAAAATTTATTGATGAAACACACACACATACGCCCAGATCACAAGTTATTCACAATTGGCATGTTTACTCTCAACATTTTTCGGAAATATTTTGTGGTTTAAGAAAATGTGAATTACATGTGAATTTGAACTTTTTAATCACCTCTGGATGCAGCATGTCCTACTGCATTCACCAATTCATACAACAATACTGTAACACAGGGGTGGGCAAACTTTTTGGCTCAGGGGCCACGTTGACTTTTAAGATTTAACAGACGGGTCGGGTAAGCACAAGATACGAGACATAAAAAGAAATAAAAAATAAATTGAAAAAAAACATTTGTTGACATTTGTCTGAACATTGTCTGACTTTTGGCTTGAAAATAAAACCAGCTTGGTTTTGAAGGATCTGATGTTTGCCCGCATTTCATGCACAAACCGTTTTTTCCCTTGTAGCTTCATGTCCAGCTCACTCGAGTGTCAGTATGTCCACAGTAAAGGCTAAATCACAAAGCCAATCTGTGTTATTCAGGTCAGGAAAATTCTCAATTGTTCTCAAGTAGCTCCAAAAATGAAATAATCTCCTGTTTGAGCTCCCACATTAATTTATCCAATCATTCACATCAAGTATGAATTCTGTACCAATCTTTGGCTGGCCAGATTAAAAAGACCAACGGGCCAAATGTGGCCCGCGGGCCGTAGTTTGCCCACCCCTATTGTAACGTTTTAATAAAGACGGCTCCAACGAGGCTTTCACTCCAAATGTTGTGGCTTTATCTCCAACTTCTCCTGATATAACTGTTCTAGACGCCACGCTCCACTACACTAATTCTATTTTCTCTTCTTCCCCATCTCTTCTTCATCCACATCTTCCCACTACAACCCCGACCCCCTCCTCTCTCCATCAATCACCGGACCTCATCCTATTTGACAAACCTGCAGTCCAGTGATCAGCAAAGGGCCAGAGTGACAGATGAACAGCCTATAGCTTCTATTCCGGGGTCACTACACTCTGGAGAAAGTATTTCAACGTATTTTTTCCAAGACAATATGATGCACAAATATCTTTTTATTCATGAGTTATATAAATACTGGATAATTTATTTATTTTTTACTTTACCAAACCATAAAACACATCATGTGATGTGCATTGTTCTTTTCATTGATTGAGTTTTCCAGTTGAGTTTAAAGGTCCTTGCTAGAAGACAAATGGTCAGACTGACCCACTGTCTCAGAACAACAGTAGGTCTCTGATGAAGAGGCTCTTCATCAGTCACATTTAAAGACATCAAACTGATAAATGAGTGAGGCTATTCAATTATATTTGACCAGCAAGGAAATAAAAGAACAAACAGTTAACACTTTTGGGTACTGTGCTTATTTAATTCTGTTGAAGAACATTGCAGGAGTCAAGTTTTATGTGGATATTTTTCAAATAAAGACTTCCTGATGGCACTGATTTTGCCAGTCATGACTACAAAAATTCCAGGGCTGGTTACATTCTGGAGATCACCATGGTTGGTCCCAAAATTACACAAATTGTTGCATTTTTCAACAGTGGGGTGTCACTTGTGACCAGAATAGGATTGCCTTCAAATAAAATCAATCAGAAATTACAGTATGTTATGAAAAGTAATATATGTTGAAAATAAAAAGGTTGTCCAATAACATTAAATGGCCGGATATCAGTACATAGGAAAATTGCTAGTAACTGCCATTAACTGATGTAGACCACAAGTGACTCGCCCAGCACCTTTATTTTTCCGAGTACTGAACTCTGAAACATGCATCCATCACTGAAGTCAAGAGCTGCTTTTACTTGAGAACCATAGAAACATCAGTGCATAGGTTTATTGAGAAACTACAAGAATGGTGGTCCAGTGGTCTGCTGAGGAGAAACACTTTGACAGTAGATGGATCAGAATTAGCCATATATTTGTCTTCAAATGCTACATTGCCCTCAATGCAACTGTACTCCAATCACCAATAAATGCAAATTTGGGAAAAGTATGTTAGCTGCCCGGGATCAAAGCTGATGGTGAGAACAGTGCTGCTTGTTCTTACTTCATTCTGTTGTGATTCTTTGTTTAACTCTCAGCCACAGTGAGTTATATAACAATAATATTTGGTAAATACAAAAATAAGTTTGGGTTTGCTAATCCTTGTACATTTTTTTTTTAAACTTATGATTTGTGTTGAAATGTTTAGGGTCTGGGATCATGTGCTGGTCACAGAAAAAACAATGGTCCAGTTGATGAAATCGCTGCAAGAAAAATCTTTTTGTGTAGCAAAATGAGGAAAGCAGGAAAACAATGAGCAACAAGTCAAAAATCCCCTCAGTCAAAGCTGAACACACTTATGTCCTGAACATCTGCAAAGCACCTGCTATTTTAAGATGATGAAACATGAATCTTCCTACAAAGCAAAAACTGAGCGAATAAAATATATTAATCTCTGGTCTTGAAACCTGCGGAGTGATAAAAATGTGAGACCAATTATTTTAATGCAAGATAGAAGACCTCTGTGTTTTGAAAAAAAAATTGCTGGAATTAAAGAAGATAGCTGACCTCGGCGTGTCTGTTTTCTGTATGCAACGAATTACTGTCCTGCTTCCATTCAGTATTGACTGACCTGTTGGAGAGGCGGGTGGTGAGGTCAGGGTCGGTCTGAGGCAAACAATGGCCTCCTACATGCCTCAATAGCTCATACAGTCAGTGAGCAAGATAACGTGTGCCACGTTCACAGGAATAATGGTGTGATTCTGTCATGACGCTGGGATCACAGATCCTAGGCAGAGCTAAATGTCTGATTGTTGTGTGTTGGTGCAAAGGTCAGGCGTCAGACACAGCATGTGACTGGCAGTTTCAACTTCGATTGCTGGTTTTATAACAAATGAGCGAGGCTCTGGATTAATGTCAGTGTTAGAGCTAGAGAAAAGCCTGACCTCAGTCCCATTTCTTGTGTCATTGCACTGACATGGTTGCTCAGTGGCCTCAATTGTTTTAAGAGTGAAGTAGCAGATTTATATGAAGGATAAACTTGGTTTGTACTTTGATTTTTAGAAAAACAAACAGAAACAAAATGAATATAATGAAAGTACTTCATATACAATAGAAGCTTTGTCACTGTATAACCATACAACAAAATTGAGTTCAATGCCATAATTGTGTTTGAAAATAGAGGTCAGAGAGCCCATCACCCAGAACAGGAAAGACAACACATTCTCAGTCTACCACACACGGCATGTAACCAGTCATACCAGGGCTAACCATGTATGTACATATACACTGCTGTAGAGGCATACATTAAAATATGAAAGGAAATACATTAAACAGGTATTGTCTGCTATAGGTTTGGCATAGTCCGCCAGGAGAAGGGGGCGACTGTACGAAGATAAGAAACACAAGAGCACAGAGATAGAACATGCAGCAATGTAGTGTGCTAAAACCGGTTTCTTTTCTTTGACCTTAGACATATGAACAGCATTGAAAGGTGGAAAAATTTTCGACCACTATTGTATATTTTTATATAAGCTATAATGGATATTTTAAAAAAGAATCAAACAGTAACCTATCATTAATGCTGGCATTTTGTTATTGCCCTATTAAATTTGTGATTTGACATCAGAATACTCCCAATTACTGTATAAATCTTAAAATCTAAGCACAAGGTGGAGGTGGGACTCCATCAGGGATCAGCTCTAAGCCCCTTTTTGTTTGCAGTGGTGATGGACAGGCTGATAGACAGGAATCTCCATGGACCATGATGTTTGCAGATGACATTATAATCTGTAGTGAGAACAGGGAACAGGTTGAGGAATATCTAGAGAGATGGAGGTATGCTCTGGAAAGGATAGGAATGAAGGTTAGTCTCAGCAAGAAAGATTGTGTGTGAATGAAAGGAACCAGGGTGGAACAGTGAGGTTACAGGGGGTGAAGATCAAGAAGTTGGAGGATTTCAGGTACTTGGGGTCAACAGTCCAGAGCAGCGGAGAGTGGAAAAGAGGTGAAGAGACGAGTTCAAGCAGGTTGGAATGGGTGGAGAAAAGTGTCAGGGGTACTTTGCAAGAGAAGACTACCAGACAGAATGAAAGTAAAGGTGTACAATACAGTGGTGAGACCAGCAATGTATGGTCGAGAAACAGTTACAATGACGAAAAGACAGGAGGCAGAGCCAGAGGTCGCAGAGATGAAGATGCTAAGGTTCTCTTTGGGAGTGACGAGGATGATAGGATCAGGAATGAGTCTATCAAAGAAACAGCACATGTTAGATGTTTGGAGAGAAGGTCAGAGAGGCCAGATTGAGATGGCTCAATCATGTAAAAAGGAGGGATAGTGAATATATTGGTACACAGATTCTGGAATTGGACCTGGCAGGCAGGAGGTCTCGAGGAAGACCAAAGAGAAGATTTATGGACGTGGCGAGAGAGGATATGAAGGTGGTAGGTGTGATGGAGAAGGCTGATTCGCTGTGGCGAGCCCTGAAGGGAAAAGCCGAAAGAAGATGACCATAAAAATCTTATGTTGACTACTTTTTTTCTATGGACGTTTTCTATGGAGTTTAAGATTGAACCAAAGACATTAAGCTAATGTACTAGGTGTGGAAGCCTCCATTTTACATTACCACCTAGAATGAATTGCAATGCAGCCTCAGGGCAGCATGGTCCAGTGTCTCCCTGAGCCTGTCCCAAGCATGGATAAATGCATCCTGCATAAAACCGTTGCCAGAACCAAACATGCAAATCAAACCTAATAATCTCATACCAGATTGGGCTACTGTGAGTCAAAGAAGGAGAGGAGGAAGGCATGTTTGGAAGCAGAGAGAGAAGAGGAAAGGTGATGGTTTGTAGGATGACTTTAGTGGAAGATTAAGAAGACAAAGGCAGCGCAGAGGACAAAAGTGGTGGAAGCTGAAAGGGGAAGGAGGGTTGTATGGTTTTCAGGGAGGAGTTCAAAAAGGCTCAGGATGTTTAGGGAGAGCTTCCAGATGACTGGACAACTACAACTAATGTTATCAGGGAGACAGGTAGGAGAGTACTTGGCGTATCATCTGGAAGGAATGTAGATAAGGAGACTTGGTGGTGGAATGAGGAAGTGCACGAGTAGTAATACAGAGAAAGCGGTTAAAAAGAAGTGGTACACTGAGTCGACAGAGAACAGACAGGAGTACTGAGAGATACAGCGTAAGATGAAGATAGAGGTAGCAAAGGCAAAACACGGGGCGTACGATGACTTATATCCTCGGTTGGACAGTAAGGAGGGAGAGAATGATCTATACAGGTTGGCAAAACAGAGATAAAGATGGAAAGGATGTACAACAGGTCTGGGTGATTCAGGATAGACAAATGTATTGGCAGATGCTAGAAGAGTGATGGGAAGGTGGAACGTGTACTTTGAAGGGCTGATTAATGTGGAAAATGAGAGAGGCAAGGGCAGAAGAGATGACTGTTGTAGACCACAAAGTAGCAGAGATTAGTATAAGTGAATTGAGGAAAGCATTGAAGAGGATGAAGAATGGAGGGGCAGCTGGTCCTGATGATATACCTGTGGAGGTATGAAAGTGTTTAGAAGCGGTAGAGTTTCTGACTCGATTATACAGCAGGATCTTAGTGAGAAGATGCCTGAGGAATGGAGAAGTGTGATGGTGCCCATTTTTAAGAATAAGGGGGTGTGCAGAATTGCAGCAACTACAGAGGGTTAAAGTTGATGAGCCATACAATGAAGTTATAGGAAAGAGTTGTGGAAACTAGACAGGGCAGAAGTCAGCATTTGTGAAACGCAGTATGGCTTCATGCCTAGAAAGAGTACTACAGATGCAGTCTTTTCTTTGAGAATGCGAATAGAGAAGTACAGAGAAGGCCAGTGGGAGCTGCATTGCATTTTGTTAACCTAGAAAAAGAATATGACATGGTGCCAATAGAGGAACTCTGGTACTGAATGAGGAAGTCTGGAGTAGCAGAGAAGTATGTTAGACTGGTGCAAGACATGTATGCTTGCTGAGGTTCGAGGTGGTGCTTCATTAGAGATCAGCTCAGAGCACCTTTTTGTTTGCAGTGGTGATGGACAGGCTGACGGATGAGGTTAAGACAGGAATCTCCATGGACCATAAGGTTTGCAGATGACATCGTACTCAGTAGTAAGATTAGAGAACAGGTTGAGGAAAATCTAGAGGTGGAAGTATGCTCTGGAAAGGAGAGGAATGAACATCTGCGTGAGACTATCAGCCAGAATAAAAGGAGTACAAGACAACGGTGGCACCAGCGATGCTGTATGGTCAAGAAACCGTTAAAATGATGAAAACACAGGAGGCAGAGCCAGAGGTCGCAGAGATGAAGATACTAAGGTGCTCTTTGGGAATAACATGGAATATAGGATCAGGAATGAGTGTCAGAGGAACAGCACATGTTAGATGTTTTTGAGAGAAAGTCAGAGAAGCCAGATTGAGATGGTTTGGTCTGGTTCAGATGAGGGGTTGTGATTATTGGTAGACAGAAGCTGGAATTGGAGCTGCCAGACAGAGTTTATAGAGGAAGACCAAAGATCTATGGATGTAGTGAGAGGATATGAAGGTAGTTTGATAGAGGAACACAGAGATTAGGGTTAGCTGGAGAAGGTTGTGTTGCTGTGGTGGTCCCTGAAGGCCAAAGATAAAAGCAGAACACTAAGAATAAATTGCATTAGTACCTAGCTTGAGGAAATTTTGACATTTGATAAACCTTCGAGTGTTTTAATAGCTAAAGGATTTTTTTCTAAGTGCTTACAATTCTACAATTCTGAGTTTACTTTAAAAAATAACCTGATTTCAAAGATATGAAACATCACTTAAGATTGCATATTCAGCATAATGGTGGTCATAAGTAGCAACTCTTCTTAGAGTTGAATTTTCCCACAAGGTCTTTAAAAAAAAAAAACCCTCACACTCATTTAGTTAAAACAATTTATTCAATTTCATGGGCAAAAGGTACAAGAAAATCCATGAAAGCCACAATGTATTGCACAAGTCAAACCCGGGGGATATGCCACCTATCAGAAGTTACATGTAGCACTGGTGAAATTTTAAAGACACTACAAGTTAAGCTGCAGAATAAAAAGTGACTGCATTTGTCATCTGATAAGGGGGATCTATTTGTACACAATATAAAAAAGCAGACACTTTCCACAAAATAAGCATTATTCGTAGTGTAGAACCACATTTGCTGCCGAAGTTTGTAAGAGTCATAAATTGGAGAACTGACTGAATTTGGGCCCTAAAGTTCAAGGCAAACCACCACCATGACAGTAAACGTTCTAAAAATCAATTTAAAAAGCAGACGTTTTGCCAGTTTTATCTAAAATAAAGTGCAATATAAAGCCTGATGGCAAAGACAGTTGACATCAGGGATTGGCAACAGCAGCTGCCATGTCGCTGATGACTGAGGACTTCAGCTGAGGGATGAGGCTGACTTTCATCAGTTTATAGCTGGAGTACTTGTTCCTGACAGCCTGCAGAGGAATTACAGTCACCCTGTGCATTTGTGTAGTATAAATGCTTTGGTGGCCAACTCACCTGGAACTTTGTCTTTCCCTCGTTTACCATGATTACATTTTTGGCAATGTGCTGCATGATGGGCTCCAGGTGAGCCTTGTCATAAGTTGAGTAGTGTTTCTGTGTGCGAGACTATCGGCAGATACCAGTTAAGAGACCTAATGGACTCCCAGGCAAATGACGACCAACTCACCCATGGCAGGCTGTCTAGCAGCATCTGAGACAGGCAGAGTGAGGCCGCTGCAATCTCAGAGGGCCGATAGTGTACCATTTTGTAGTCTGTGAGGGTCAGCTCCATCAGGTACTTGGCAAGAGTGTGTCGCTCCACATCAGACTGATACACAGATAACTCCATCAGTAACAACGCTTGCCTTGCATGAGTTTAGTTTCTTTCAAAGACCTACATTTGCCACTTTGGAAGCTCGTCGGAGGAAGTGGAGGGGAAGAGGACGTCCAAGCTGGAAGTTGAGGGTCCTCAGAATCAGCTGCTCCATCTCAAGGATTTGAAACTTTGTGAAAGCATGGTCTGTGATGTAGGCAAAGTCGCCCACCTCAGGTGCGTACATCTCCTCATACTTGCAGGCCACCAACATTGCTGACACACCAACCAGCTGGAGCTCCCGACGAGAGACTGGCTGGACCTACAGGAAGAGATCATGGCTGTGTTTTGGATAAGAACCGTTGAGGTTTCACTGTACACCTGAGAAGAAAAAAAACAAACAAAAAAAACCCAACAGAATAAAAGTTCCCTGTTTATAGAATGCATTGGTTTAAAAAAAAAAGGTGCATGGCCCATTTTCTTATTCTTCCTGTTATTCTAGAGAAAAACGTATTTAAAAATGTTCTGGATTTCCTGCCAACCCCCCGTGCCAATTACATGCCAAAATGTCATCTTTCCAATCTTCTGACTGGTAACAGCTTCCAGGCACACATTGAAGGAGGAACTGCCTCAGAATAATCCTTGCTAATATAGATTGTTAATTTCTTGATTACTTAGCTACAGCTTGAAAGGACAATTTGTATCTTTCTATTGCGATTAGTTTTGATCAAGATCACTGCAAAACCTGCAAGTAGAGGGTAGGATGGCATGACCTTGAGGTACTGGACCTCCTTCTTAGCACTCAGAATGCCAATGCCACCAAGAGATGTTGCCGAGTCAGGTGACAGGACTGATATTCCTTCATTAAAATTAGATGCCTGACTTGCAGCCATGTATCCCATCCTTTTTCCACATATTGCAGTGTAGTTTAAATAGCAGAGTGATCAAACAGTAATAGAGGGGATAAAGCAAAACAAAACAGGCATTACCAAGGTGCATAACAATCACACAAAGTACTGCATTCTCAATGTTGATAATATCTAGCCTGCTGATACTCTATGGTATAATAGTTATTTCTGTGCTTACAATTTAACAATTTGGTGGGCCATCTGATACTTCTTGGAAAATTCAGGGGATAGCTGCAAGTAAATGTTTACCCATTGGCAGTTCAAGTGTTAATATAAAACAGACTGGTCTACCTGGAGGAAGCGATCCAGGATGCCAACTGTGAGGTACAGAGTCTCCTGCAGCAGCTGAAACCTGGAGTGGACCTGGACCAGCCAGTCAATCAGAAGAGCTCGCATGCGTTCAGTTATCTCATATCCCTGCATGTAGTTTGCTCTGACAGCCTGTTGCTCCTGCACAAAGACACGGATGTAAAGACCAACCACCCAACAGGTAGTAGGGTCTGACTTGGGAAGTTAGTACCTCCAGTTCAAGAAGATATTTATAGATTTCTTTGACATATTGGGAGCAGAGCTGGGGCATGTCTGCGTCTTGCTCATCCACGTCCTCCACAGAAAGCAGGGAGTCGGAGAAAGCCTGGCACAATGCTTCCTCCTTCATCGACACGTTGGGAGACGCCTCGGGAAAAGGAGGGAGGGGATCTTGAGGCGCCTGGACCGGGACCGCTGGAGTGAAAAGCTGTACTGCAGACCCTCCCTTTACTGACCCTTTGCAGACCCTTACTGCAGATTTTTGGGATGGTTTATCTCGTCTCCCTCTCTGGCAAAAAGAAAGAGTAATTTGACATTTGGGATTTATAAATTAATCAACTGTGTTAGTGTTTAGGCTCCCACTCACTAAGGTTAAAGACCATTTTTCAGGGGCTTGAGCTGGTATTAATGCAAGAAAGTGTTCGGACAGAGCTGGGGGAAATTTGATAAAAAAATCTAAATGTCCAGAGATTTTGTTTCCCCCATTAATGCAAATAAATCACTTTTCTAAACCTTTTAAAATAATGCATGTGAGGTAACCTCAGAAATTTTCTTCCCATCTTTGGTTATAAAAGTGTTGTAGTAGAACTGAAAATTTCCAGTTATATGGGGCATACTTTAAATGTATTACATTTCTAAAGGCACCTTTGAGCACATTGAAAGAGTATCACTTCAGTATGTCGAAGTAAAGCAGATTGTCCTTTAAGAAAGCTAAATGTTAAGCATGGGTTTCAAATTGAAAAATTTTACATGAAGTAATTCATAGATGTGGTTAATGTTTAATGGGATGACAATTTGCCCGTGTAGAGTGCTTGTGTGTCCGTTGTATTAATTGCACAATAGACAGCACTTGAAATGACAAACTCCAAGCAACTAAAATAAGCCGAACGATAAAGATTTAACAGTTACCATGGAGATGGCATTACCTTTGTGTTCACTGCGGCGACGGAAACGTTGGTAAGCTCTCCCAAAACAGCTCTGCTGGGAGCTGCCGCTGCGTGTTTACCCATTCTTACTGGATTGTCTCCAACAGGCAGCTGCTGAACAAGGGAGAAAGGGACAATAAGTGCCAATCACATTTAGATTAAAGTCGCGACAAGTGACGCAGAACCTATAACAATGTTTTAGCCGAGCATTTTAAGAATGGGTTAAGACGATATCACGCTTGTCAAAGCTAAGCAGGTGTGCACTAGCGATGCTAGTTGCTCAAGCACTATAATCTACAATCTGTCAACCATGGAAAGGTTACATTAACTCACCACAGCATTAACGTCCAAAGTAGACATGTTTAACGTTGGCGCCGATGCCAAGTTAAAGCTTGAAAGCTAATCCTCAAAATAATCTAAACCTTCAAAAACTACGACTCCTTGTGAACAACAACGCTGCATTAAAAAAAACCTTCAGGCTGCTTTCAAATAGCGCTCCGTCGATTCCGATTGGATGAAGCATTTCCGTGGATGTTTTTGATTGGCTAAGGACCAGAGGTAGATCAGCGCGCATAGTCACGTAACAGAATACACGAACACGTTATTAGTCTGCAAAAATATCAACAAGGTCGTATTTAAAATCTTCATACACAAAAAAATACATTTGATCTATTGACGTATTTAATGACCAAAATACCTTGAAATTTAAACTAAATAAACTTTGTCTATTATCTATATTTACCTATTATGTTGCTGAGTTAAAGATAGATACATTACACATAAATAAAAATGAATTGATGTGCTGAGGGCAGAGGTGTGTCTTCCTAATCTATGCTGCTGTCTCGTATTCATGAATACGGATAGACAGGAAATATTTCTTGGGATCTTCTCAAAATTCACCATGCCTGTCAATTGACCATTCACACTGCTTCCTTCTTACGGAATTTTATTGATAATTTGAGTAAATTGGATTCTATAAATGATTAAATCACATTGAACGTAAAAAAGCACGTTCTCTTTGACTGCTATACTGATTTTATTTGTGGGTCCATAATGCACCAGTTCTTGCACTTTAAAATGTCCACATTTCTCACATATGGGTATTTGTTGGTTTCACATATATTTTTCAAAACAATCAATAGTGAGAAAAGTCTTGACTGTTACTGCAAACTAATTTTTTCATGTTTGTGTATGTTGATTTAGGTGATTTTGGGGGTGTTTGACAACATTATAGGTTTCTAAAATCAAATAAGCATTCTCAGCAACTTAAAACCCTTCTTTGGTGACTAATTTTAAGCACCATTTGCATGCCAAATAAAACTCATACACATATTGATGCAACTCATGAAAAAATAATCTTTGCACAATTCCATTGTTTTACTGAGGAACTTTAACCCTATCAATTTAAGTAGGGCTTAATCAGTAAGACATAAATGAACTGCACACTATAATTACAGGATTCAATTAACTAAAACCTCAAAACAGGCTCAGGAGACAAGAGTCACAAAGAAACTTTATATAGTTTTCAAGTATTCAAAAATGTTAAATAAGTACAAGATGTGTTCACATGATTTACATATTGGACAATATATGCACTGCCCACTTTTAATTCTCTTTACATGTTTCCCACTACCCACGCAACACGCTAAAATGTCTGCAAACTATTCACATTTTTTTTTCCATTTTGAATCAATTGGAAAAAACTCGACAGCTGTCTATTGGACAAAGACCACACAGACGGTACACCTGGAACAGTTTACAGTGTAGGATGGAGACGTCTGACGAGGGGGGAGAGGACAGACTGAGCCAGGTTCAGAACGGTGATTAGCTGCTGGTGATATGAACATTACATATTAACACAACAAGAGTGGGTTAACATTCATCTCAGTTGATCCCTTAATCTATTGGGCAGTTGACTTATCGCCATACAACAAAAATAATATACAGAAGGACTGACAGTGGATTTGTGTAAATATTTCCATGGGGAAGCAAAATGGCTTAGCATTTTCACTCAATTGTTTTGTTGCACTATAAATTTGGTCTGCGTCAAAAAGGTTGTTGTTAAGGCACCTAATGCTGTGAGATACAGTAACTTTAAAATGTTGCAAACACAAACAACTGAAAGCTTATCTGCTGTAGAGAAATCAGATAAGTTGGCTATAGATAAATTAAATATTTAAAAATGATTATTTGAACAGAGTTTGTGCCTAATAAGGTTAATGCTGCCAGTTACAAAGTGTCAGTAATTTAACAGTAGCACCAGAGAAACAATACAAGTTTCTAAACTATTAAGTGCATTTCATACAATGTGATTTTAAACCCCAAACTCTTAACGCCAATGCACATCACATCATTTGCTTGCTGGATCAGGTTGGGTTAATCAGGATTTGACTGGTCAGAAAACATGATGACTTTGCGGAGTGACATGAGCCAGTCTTTCTGTACATTACTTTTAGACATATCAGCCTACAAAAGTATAGTCATAATCGAGTTCCCCTGTTGTTTATGAGGGTGCCATGTTTGCATTACCCAGTATGTTCCAAATGAAGAGGGAAAAACAAACATAAAAAACAAGTATAATACATGTATTCCAAAACATTTTGATTGTAATCGACTGATTACAAAATTTTGTGTGCTTTATTTCTTGGAAATCTGCAGTTTAATTAACATATTTACAGCATTCAAAGGACCTGTAAGGTGACGATTCTCTGAAAATGAACAGTACAACTGTTGGAATTAGACCAAGCCGTTAGTGATACAGATCTGCTACAGGTCTCTCTGAGAACAAATTCATAGCTTACTCAAAACGGTCAACGGATGAGAAATTAATCCTTCCCCCAAGAAGATACCGGGATAATGAGAACATGGCACCTGAATCAAAATTAACTTACTGATGGATCTTCTAATGCCTCTGGACCAACTGCACCATACTGCATAATTCAGTAAGGTTTGCCACACAAAAGTTACAAAAAGAAACAAACAAAAAAAACCTTTAATAAAACCTGCCTATGAGACAGAGGGGATAGTCACCATACTGTACACTTTCTACAATATCCATGTCCATTATGAATATAACAAGTGCATCCACACAAAGGAATAGTTGAACATAAAACAAATTCTTGTTTTTCACTTCAGATCGACCAGATTGCTCTGAAACAATTATAGGACAACTTGGCAAATTCCTGCATAGTATGTTGTTAAAACACCACAGAAATACACAGGGTGACGCACTTTTAAAGCAACAAAATGCAACCACTAAAGCAGCAACAGCAACCTCTGCTACCACAAGTGCTTATTACTAGCCACTGGTGCATAACATTGTGTTGAAATTTAAGAAGCAAGTATGCAACATTATTCTCAAATGAGAAAATCATTAAGATAATGAGTTCCTATTGTGTGCAATTTTTGATATGAAAATTTTCCTCGGCCGTATAGCTAACATCCCTATAGGTGGCACTGCAGCCAAATCTGAGTCAAAGATTTTTACCATGCTAGTGTCTGCAAATAAGACATTGCTTTCTAAATTCTTGAGAAAAAAAAAAACGGTTTCAGATGTGTCTACGCACTATGCAGAGGGTTTGCGGAAAGATTGTGGCTTGGGTAACATGCTAATACAGGTATTTAGCGTGTGGAGTGTAAGGATTACAAGACAATGCACCATTAAAATTATGTTCAAGCTCTTATTCTAAGGTATAATTGTTACATTATGTTGCTTTAAATCTATTAACTTAAATCAAAAACTTGACAAAGTGAAGAACAGAGATTTGTTTTAGGTCAACAGCCCCCTTAGTAATGTTCAGATTTTCATTTTTTGAGCTTTTTGTTTGTTTTTAAATTACTGTACGTTTTATATCAACACATGGGTTGATTAGCAAGTCATCTCTATTTACAGGGAAGGAGTGATGAGCTCCACAACTTATGCATTGAGCCTCAGGGACTGATCCTCTCTCCTCCTGGAGGAGATATCAATGTCAATAGAATCTTTGCCCACAATGAGTCTGAGGCGTTTTGCTGGGGGAAGTGGAATGAAATCATCTTCAAATTCATTGTCAAAGTAGTCATCATCATCCCCCTCCTCATCCTCATTGTCCTCCTCAGATGAAGGTTCTGCAATGACCTTTTGGGTCCGATGGCCTCCATTCCTGGCCTCTAAACTCTGACTCATGTCCCCATTATAGGACACCTGATCCGCCTTGATCTGGGCTATCCTTCGTGCATCGTCTTCTCTCTTCAGCTGGATCTTCAGTTTGGTGGAGTTACTGTGGACACCAGGGGCAAAGCCATTGTTCAGTTTGGCTATGTAAGAGCTGCCTTTGTCCTTGTCATGATCCTTGCTGAACTTGATGCTAATCTTGCTGGGAGAAGCCGAGTTGACTGTAGAGGCAGATAGGTTGGAGGAGCCAATGACATCTGGATCATTGGTCTTGCTACTGCTGCTGTCTCTCCGCCGGCGGAGGGTTAGTTTAGGGAGGCCTGTGTTGTTCTCCAGAATCAACTGGGCATCATAGCGCGTGATCTGGCGCTTTTTCTTCCCCTTGTCCTGTGACCGGCAGCTACTCTTACCTTTGTCCCTGCGGAGGGATTTGCTGCCATTAGCCACTCCATTGTAGTCCCTATGTCGGTCGGAGAAGCTCAACAACACATTCCCACAATCTGGGTAATTAGCTGTGTGACCAGTAGCCACCGGCATGAAGGGCTCACCATACGAGTCCTCACTTTTAATGGGCCGCTCGGTCCTTAGCCTTGCCAGTCGTTTCCGTCTGGTACAAGAGCCTCTTCTAGCATAGCCAGGGTCTAATGCTGGCTGCTCCAGTCCCATCCCATGGCAGAGATACTCCTCAATGTCAGCCGGCTCGGTTTTAACAACCACTCCACCACAGACTGGGCTCAAGCCATGCATAGCACTGCGCTTTAGCTTGACACCATCTGCTGTGTCCTGGGCTTTTACAAGGGTCCTAGTAGACCTGCGAGTTCTGTATGTTGAAGACTGGCTACCCTCACTGCTTTGGACAACTGGTAAACTACCATTTTCCTTTGCAGCATGACGTGTCAGGCAGCCCCGCTGGCCCAGTGTCTGCTGCACCAATTCTTGTCCATCTTTCTCCTTCTTGATGGAGACACCTTTGCACAGTGACACCTTTGAGTCCCTGAGACCCAGCTGGCAAGTCTCTCCTTTGGCCAATGCCTTGGGCTCCGTGCCCCTCCTGCGACTCCGCAACTGGACTTTACTTAGTGAAGGCTTGGGTTGGGATTTTAGTCTCTTTGGTACCCTGTTATTGTTTACGCGACCTTGTTTTGAGCATGAGGTAGAAAGGGCTTTTGACATAGTCTGTCTGGTTTGAGTCCTGTTTTTATACTTGAGGCCAGAGGATGATGATGTTCTTTTTCTGGCAGCTGGAAAAAAAGAAAAGTTGCACGTATTAATAAAACAAATTCCCTGATACAACATAATACTGAGATTTAAGGTTGCAATCATACATTTTGTGTAAGTACAAAAATTTGTACGCATAATTGAGAAAATCAGGCATGTGACTTTACATAAATCTTGTCATTCTTTGGCATCATAAACATACTAAATGCACAAGTATACTACAAAGACACCAACTTTGTCATTTTGCCAAGAGAAAATCAATAGTTTTGTGTTTAGAATCTGAAACGATGCAGCATATATTGTATCAGGATGGATCAACATTTTGAGAACTCTTACATTGATGTGTTTTTGGCATTTCCTGAGAGTCTATGTCCGTGTGGGAGCCAACAGAGTGACTATCCGAACTCCTGTTTCCTTCTCCTAACTTTTTCAACCTGTTTAGACGCTTGTCTGTCTCCCGCAAACCATACTTGCTGTTGATCACTGGCACTTCCACAGGCAGTCCAGCTTTAGATTTGAAAGCACCTGTGCCACGTCTGGGGGAGAAAAAAATGGGGGGGGGGGGATCTACTCAAGAAATCATTGTGATTTGTATTGGGAAAACTTGTCAAATTAAAATTAAAAGGAACATAAGATTTTTATTTACAATACTTTCACAGTTTACATTTTCATTCTATAGACTGAAATTATCGAGCTATTCCTTAAAATTACTGACACTTGGCATTCATAGATTTTAACCCACCGTTCACATGTATAGCATTCACAATATTCATTGTTTTCCCCAAAAAAGCCGTCTCCGTAGTAACAGGAGATTTCCTCTCCTGGCTCTATATCCCTCAAGACCTTCACACAGGCGGTGTCCCGCCCTGTCGATACAAACTGGAAAAACAAAAAATTAATGTGCAATGCTTTCAAGTTTAGAATAACCAAGACTTTAGTCTAAAAAAATTAATGGAAACTACCTTGCAATTTGGCCGACAGTCTGGGAAAAAAAAGGGTAGCACAATAGAAACAAAGAAACAAAATTACTGTCTTTGAAAGACTGGATGACAGGTAACAGATTTTTTACATCAGTATGTTGTTAACCAATAAATTTTAAGTAGGAAGTAAAGGTCTTATACCATGATTGATGAAAGCAGCTGGCCCCAGCCAGAGTTGTGCACAATTCTTGCGAGTAGAATACATGACACTGAAGTCGTTCTCCCCATGTCGGAGCAGTAAGTTCTCTTCACTCTCTGAAAGCTCAGCAATGCACCCAACTAAGTATTCAATCTTGTCATTCCTCTTCCTGAAAAACATTAGTTTTGGTTATTGACTATTAATTATTGAGTTCAGATTATGTAAGCCTGTATTATCGTGCTTTTATGAGGGTAATGTGTAGTACAGACAGAAGAGGAAATTTTGGAAATTAACAAATTGCAGAATGACCTCACCATTCCTTTGTTGCCACAATTTTAGCTCCATTTTGCTCTGATGAATAACGATTACAAGGAAGAATCTCAAACCCACTATCTGTGGCAAACATCCGTAGATACACAAATACCTATGGAGAACATTCAATTAGTCATCTAGTATTCAAATACATTAACATTTTGTATTTGAATTTAAGGTAGTAGTTTTACATGTTGCTTGAAGAGCTTTTCTTGTGATTTTGTCTTGTGGAGAAAAAGACTTCGGGACCAGTCTCCTGATGTCAATGCTCGGAAAGCCTTCTCCAAGTTGTCATGTTTCTTGAAGCGTTCGATGATCTCCTTCAACTCCTCCTGTCTCCCCTTAATTGGTCGGAATCTTAAGGGTCACATTGAAAGCCCACAAACATATGTCAAAAAGTACAAAATTAAATAAAGAGAAATTTGAGGAAAACTCATACATGCAAATTAATCTGAATATATTTATGAGCCTGTCAAGAGGCTGCTGGATTATACAGTAATTCTGCTGTGACAAATCTGCTGACCTAGTGTTCATTTTGTGAGTTTGAAAGCCCAGGTAGGGATCAAGAATGAGGCTTGTGGTCAGATCATCATTCTCACACAACTCCTTGGCAGTCATTCCTGAGGAGGGCACATAACGCCTCTCTGCCTCCAGGCTGGCTGCATGAAACCCTACAGAAAAGAAACAGGCTGATGTTAGTCATTTAACTGCTAACTAAGCAGTTATTATCTTTAGCATACTAACTTACTGCGGCTACATCTTCGGTTTCGGGGGTGGGTTTTGTTGTGCCGCAAGGATGCCCGTTGTGAATGCTGAGATCGAGTCTGGCTCTGGCTCACAGGTTGTTCGCCGGTCAACTTGTTCCCGTGTCGTCTGCCATTTAATACCATGTTCTTTGATTCGCCCAGCCACTTCATACCCACAATCCCCCTGGTCCAGTTGCATTTAGTCTCTGAAGTGAAGAAACACTCTTGCTTGGGTAAGACTGGGGTCTAAAGTATGAAATCTGGAAAAGAAAAAAATATATATCATTAGACCACAGCATGAACTTCTCAGAGGAAATGGGATAAAAATGGGCTGTCAGATCTGTTCCTCACTTTAACAGGATTACAACAACCCTGACATAATTCATTACACCAATTCCAGAGGACAAGAAATGCAACTATTGAAAATGTTGGTCACAAAACAAGAAAAATGTTTTGTCCTTTTGAGAGTTTAAGCTTATTACACATCTTGGAAGAAGTAACTATAAGTGACCCTAACCAACGCTATGTGACTGCACCAGATGCATACTCAGCTTGACAAGGGAATCCTCCCCTCAAACACATGCAGTTATCATTAAAACATGTCTAATGTACACACAGCAAACTTATGAATACAAGCCATTCTCATTTGCTTAACAATGTGAAAAAAAAACTTTCGGGTCTATCTGAGGCAACAAATTCATAAAGGCTATCAATCTATGCTGCAGCAAGCATTAGTAACTATATTGGCCATTGGTGAAGTGCAGAATTTGACATGGACCAGTCAATTTCCCTGGTGGTGACTGGTGTTGTTTACACTTTGGCAGGCTTCAACGGGGTGGGTGGGGGGGGGGTTATAAATGGGCCTGGACCGCCGCCTAGCGGTAACCCCAAATGCTGCACCCAGTTTCTGTCAAATGCAACAGTAAATTTCTCTCCTATCATCCCAACACAAAAATGTTGAAAATATGTGGGGCGTTAGATCACATTAATAATCAAGTACGCATCGACTGCATCAAGCAATGTGCAGAACAAGCATTGATTTTTTTTTTATTTTCCAAACTGCGAATGCGTCGCGAAGAGAACGAGCATATATTTAATTGATGCATAAATGCTTCGTGATAGCTGCTAATATTGTGACACTATCCACGTTAATGATCATTTTGTAGGAATTAGAGAAGGTTGTAGAACCCGGAAGGCCACATTGACACTTGAGGCCGAGATTGCATTGGCGTTATCAATTTAGCTTGCATTGTTTGCTAACAACTGCCGTATATCCACCCATTCACATCGTTAGCACGGAGCTAACCACCACAGGCGACGCCAAATAGATGCTCGGCCGCGATGGTTAAGCGTGCAGCAGACGCCGGCAGAAAGCCATGGCACTCTGCACCAAACAACTTAGAGTTGGTCTTCGACCACGGAAACACCAGCGGATAGCGTGCACATTAAGACACACAAAGACAAAAAAATATGATGGGTATACTGGCATATAGAAGACTATACTCCAAGAATAAATACAGTGACATCAAAACGCTTGGGTATCCCGAATTCATGCTACGCATTCGAGCAGTCAAGTAACATTTACGCCGCCAGGCATGCCCAAATGCCAAATATTTATCGCGAACATTACAGGACACCCTTGCTGATTTATCCCACATTAACAGAATATACTTCTCGGCTTGTACAAGAACAGTTGCAGCTAGCATCAAACTTCATCGTGTTGCTAACTTAGCGTCGTTAGCTAACAGTTTGTGACAGACAACGGTGAAGACAAAGTCTAATTATTCCCTTATGATGGCGAATGTGGAATGTTGAGTGTATGCTCACCAAACAAACGACGACAATATCTGAATTAACCACACACAAGTCCAAATAAGTGACCAACATTAACCTACCTACCTGCAAACCACTGACATACCGTAGCAAACCCTTGCTAACATACTAAGATTAGCTAGGCTTATTTGATGTGGAAGTCATATAGTCAATCGTTCATTTTAGAAGCCAATCGCTGGCTTGCCTATAAACATACCATCCAAGGCAGCTTCGTAGCGTAAGCGACAATTCGGTGGTTATTTATGATAATAGAAGCACTTCAATAGCAATAAGCTGAGACAATTTTCACGCGATGGTATCATTAAATGTCTTGAGTCAACAACGGAAACGAAACAAACACGTCTCGTACGCACACTGTCTGTTAGTCAAACAATCACGAATTAAAGCACCACTCCTTTAAACTCACCCAAATTTGGCACGACACCGTGAATATCACAGGAAACACATTTTTTTTAGGAAATTAACATTAAAATTCAAGATGGCGGCCAAGCAAGGGAGAGAAAGGCGCAGCACGGCCATCCAAAAGAAAGTAGATCCAACGAACGCGCAGACGTCCCCGCATGTCGGTGCCGGAACGCTGGGAAAGACGATGGAGCTCGAAAACCGACATGCAGACAACTTTTCGCCGAGATGTTTCATAAACTGTACATAACTGGCACCCCGGGTTGTAGCAGAAGTTGTCGGATGCACACTAAAGTAGTACTGCATAAACAAACCTATTGCCGCTTCCCTAAAGGATCTTATAGCAGCGGGAATTGCGATTCTTACATGCGATCTCACATACGGTGAATCTCAAGGCGAAACAAGTAAAGTTCTAATCACAACTACACAAAATATCTAATTGTTATTCAATACTGTAATTGTGACGCTAGATGTGCATTTTTGCATTCAGTGATATAGACGTTAATACCGTGACATAATGCAAGCCGACGTTAAGATTAATGCCTTTGTAGGAAAACGTGAAAAACGAAGCAAAATATTATTTTATCAATTTGACAATAACTTTAGAAAACGCGAGTCATACTCAAAAAATCCAATGTGACAACACGCTTGAAATGATCACAACTGTAATTTCCAACTGAGGGGTAAAAGCTCGAGAAAGCTCTTTTATGAAAATTATATTTTACACTCAAATTGCATTTTACACACACACACACACACACACACACACACACACACACACACACACACACACACACACACACACACAAAATACATCACAATACATCACAATACGTTAAAGGAAGACAGAAATCACAGAGCCGCACAGTGTATCTAAACTTGACAGAAACTTGAAAAAAAATCAACGTCAATGTGCACTATGGTTGACATATACACTGATGCAAGAGGGAAGCTATTGATGGATGATAAATGCAGTCATTACCACAAAATAGGATTTTACACAATAACATTTTTTTTCGATAATAGTTTGATGTACCACATTTTCTTCACAACCACTGTCATGTCAGGAGTTAGATTTCAAATAGCACTATCAAGCTATCTATACTGCTCATGAAAATATGTCTGTTGCATCTTATTATCCACAATAATAAAATGACAAGCATTAGTATATGGCAATGTATAAAGTATGATAATGGCATGCTTAGATTTACATGTGATGCCACACAATATTTTACAAATGAGGCCTTTTTGGACATTAGCCCCTAGGTGTGTTTCTTAAGTTTTGAGGACACACATTTTTCTTTACGGTGCATGTTTTTTTCTTCTCCACAGTTTGCTAGCTCCACCCTGATGACCAGCCTGCTTTCTGAATTATTTTTTTCAGTACATGTTGTGACAACACGCGGGGAAAAGGTGGGATGAAGGGGGTGATCCATATCTCAGATTTCACAAACATCATAAGATGACAGCGAGCCAAATAATACTTGAAAATTAAACCCTGTTTTCTGATTACCTCATGAATATAAATGCAAGAAAGGATATTAGTATTTTTCAATGATTTTTGTTAATATTCAACCACATAAAATATTTTTGACACAAGGTTCACTCAGGCGCTTTGGCTGATGTTGATTAGTACCCTCCATTGTCAGAGGCTTTTGCACAGATTTTGAAATCAAATCGGCCCCCCTCCATAAGAGTAAGCATTAATTATTGCTTCACCAAAAAAATATGAGGTTATAATTGTCATCCTATACCCAGACCTTGTTCCCTTTTGCACGGATATCTCAAAGCATTTTATGGAAAACAGCCACTGGAAATTGAGAGATTTTTTTCTCAACAATTTATTATTGAGCTTGTGAAAATTCTTGTAGTGATTTGATTCAGCTCCCATTTCCTTTGCTGAAAATTTTAATGTAATATTATTTTTAGTTCATTACAAAAGGACACTGGTTGAGATGGAAGTAACTACACTATATTTGATGTTTTTTGTCAATTCAAACAACAAGCATCAACAGCAAGCAGCTCAGAAGAGACTGAAAATGTATGAATGGTCCTATGGCCATCTACATAGTTTTATCCATACATCTTCTTTTGCTTATCCTGCACTCAGGTTCCCAGGACTGGTCGCCAGTCAATCCCAGGGCCACATATATAGACAAACAACCATTCACTCACTCATTCATTTCGGGGCAATTTTCCCAATTTTTTTTCCAATTAACCTGCATGTTTTTGTTTTAGGACTGTGGGAGGAAACCAGAGAGACCCATGCAGACACGGAGAGACCATGCAAACTCTACACAGTAAAGTCCCCTGAATTGAACGAGGGTCCTTCATGCTGTCAGGCTGAAGCGCTATCCCCTGTGCCACCGTCCATTATTTTATTTAACATATGGCTTACCACCCCAGGGTTCAACATTTGGAAATGCACATTTTTACTACTCAAGTGAAGGGAAGGTCCTGTGAAGGTCCGATTTCAGCCATGTTGTTATCTAAAATTTGACATCTTGCACACTGGATCGTGCAAGGGAACTGTAGGCAACAAGTTGTCATGAGGTGAGAGGTGGGACACATACCACTCAAAAGTCTCACTATGCCACCGTGCCACTCACTGACTTTCAACATTACTGAATGAACAGAGCAAAATAGCTTAATAGCTAATTCATAGTGTTTTAGATAATTGTACAATTTATACAGTTTATATATAATATAAAGCTTCATTGATTTTTCTTCTTTGTTTTCTTACTAGTTAATGCGATATGAAAATACAGAAGTTGAGTAAAGGTCCACACTTATATTTATTGTATTGGTGAACTGAAGTAAAAGTACACAATAGCATAATGAAATTCAAGGGTGTCTAATGCCAACAGCGTCTCAGCTCCAGACTGCACACACTTTTCCCGTCTATTGCTATTGCTTATGCTCTCTTTTTGACTATTGCAAGTAATTGTTTCATTTCATTTTGTTATTCATTATTATATTATACATTTTTATCCACATCATATTATGGAATTTAATGCAACAAAGTCCCTTCCTATGCTTGGTCACATGTCTCTCTATGCTACTGCTGTTCATGGTCTATACCACTGCTGTTCATGGTCTGCTCCTGCCTTTTTGTTTTGGATTTATAAACTTCCCTGTTTCAATTATTTCCCCTTTCCTCAAAGGTTTGACAGCAATCCTGAATCATACTTAATCATAAAACACCAAAATTTTTGGTTCAAAACTTTTGTTATTGTAACAAGAATATTTTATTGTAGCCACCATCTTTCATCAATTTTGTCTTCTGATAATTCATAAATAGATGAATGTGCTGCTGTTTACTCCGATCCTTAGATGTCAGCTAGACCAATGGCCAAATGACAACCCTTACAGTACAGTTGCTTTCTTTGTGCAAGACAGAAAATTAATATTGTTTTCCTTTTTTCTTCTTTAATTTGTCAGAATTTTTCTCTTGGATAGCCAAAGCAAAATTCAGAAGAGGACCATTTTAAGTATTTTTGGAGAAAAAAATGTTAATAAAAAAATAAACGTGCAACTTGTGTGGACTGCAGGCGTGTGGACTGCAGGCCGAGCAGCCCAACCTCCCCACACTTTTCTTCAACAGCCTGGCCTCCTTCATGTTTCTTGAATGTCGTTTTAAATTTTCTTATCGAAATATCAAGGGTGCCCTAAAAGACATGAAGGGGAACATGTTGCCTCCATCTCTCCACCTACTATTTTCTCAAGAATGGTGTACCATAGAGGTGAAGGTGACATTTTCCAAGGTAGACACTGACCTCGTGCTGATTCATTTCATAACACAATGCCTCATGATTATAACTTTGTATTGCCCCAACAAAGAATTTTCCATTTGACACTGAGAGCAAGTCTATTAAGGGTGCATGAATGATGATTATTCCTGAGGGTCTGGATGTTTGCCGTGAAACTGAAAACATACCTCTTCACCAAGCACTACCTTACTAATTGCACTTAGCCCCCAACCGTCCGACCCCCCCCCCCGCCCAAAATAAATAAATTACTGAACAAAAGAATGAATAAATAAATAAATAAATAAATAAATAAATAAATAAATAAATAAATAAATAAATAAGGATGAAATTAATGTATGTATGTATGTATGTATGTATGTATATGGTTCTGAGATGGCTATTAGGTTGAGTGGTCACTTCTGACTTCCGACTACTAGTACTTTGGATCTTCGGTGACTGAATTGCACTTCTTGTGAATCGCTTTAGATGAAAGGGTCTGCCAAATGACTGTAATGTAATGTAATGTTTACTTTGCAAGCAGGAAAACAACGCTTTTTACACACAAAAACTCTCCCAAATTCCTCACAACAATTAATCATAGTCTCATTTTGGGTTAGGTATTCTATCTCTTACTCTTTGTCTTTGACAAACAGTGGTTTTACGCTTTTTAATACTTTTACTACACATTTCTAGGTAACTTGATGATTCTCCTGATTTGTGTGAAAGCAATATGAATTTTCTGAAACCCATTATTTCTGTGAACTCATTATTACAATTTACTGTTGACATCATGTTTTTGACAACACTTATGACATTAAGTCATAAGTGTAAGTATCATAGCTATTCTTAGATTGCAGGCTGTAAAATCCATATTGGATGCTATATTATTTTACACTTCTTAAACACTCAATCATTCAACGAGAAAAGATGTCATCACAAAGCAGAAGTCAGGCTTTTGGATAATTTAAATATATTTTTGCAATAAAGTGATGACGTTGACACAGATGACCAGTACAGGGAAGTTAAGTTAGATCCACATTGAACCATGAGCACCTACAGCAGTGAAATGCAAATTAATGTGGCAGTACCATTAACCCAAATAACCTAAATTCTACTATAAAACATTGAGATGATGAATGATTAACTTTCATACTTAGTATATCTCATTCTAAGTATTTCTTTTCTAGAAATACTACTCTTTTACCTGTGATATTGAAGCATGTGATATTGAAACTTTTAAATGGGTCCAAATGCTTTTTTCAACAATTTCATTGGTAGATCACTTGAGTGCATTTCATCTCAGTTTTGTAGAGTGTTATCTAGAAGCATCTTTCAGGGGTTGGATCGTTATAGTACATATTCAATGGTTTATCATTAGTGCTCTATTCCACCTCATTTACATTCACAACATCAGCAGTGGTTTGCTGCTTAGATAAATCAGCTGCACACAAGTTCCTCACATGTATCAAGGCCTCAACACAGATTTTAATTGCCTTAAAGTCCTCAATTTGATTTTTTCCAATTAACCTGCTGCATGTTTTTGGACTGTGGGAGAACCCGAGGAAACCCAGGGAGACACATGCAAACTCCAGCATACCACCCTTATTATTATTATTATTATTGTTGTTGTTGTTGTTGTTGTTGTTGTTGTTGCTGCTGTTGTTGTTGTTGTTGTTGTTGTTGTTGTTGCTGTTGCTGTTGCTGTTGCTGTTGCTGTTGCTGTTGTTATTGTTGTTGTTGTTGCTGTTGCTGTTGTTGTTGTTGTTGTTGTTGTTGTTGTTGATAAGACAATGTTACATGAATGTGAGGAAATTTTAACATTTTAATCTGACAGATGCTGTACGGTCCTGTCCTTCAAATTTTTAAACAACTTTTAGACTATACTGACATTTGTGAACAGAGAAAATGGAAAAAATAAAACTTTGAGGCTATTGAGTTTGAGGTGAAGACAGAGGAAGGAAGTATATTATACTGCTAACATTATTGTCCTAATTATTGTTGTTCTTTCTCTTCCTACATTATATCACAATCGTTAACCATGCAAAGCTAGTCCAAAACATCAGCTTGGGCAGTTATGAATTATTCGTAAGAGATTCTCAGTGTAAGGATGACAGAACTTACAATGATTGTGAATTGATTCCACAAAATAGCTTCAATTCGACCTCAAACATGAAGTTGCAGGACAGGCTGTTTTGTAAGGAATTGGTTTGAAACATGTAGGCATGTTCGATGAACAAATGCAGCCTCAGGGGGCGCACAAGCCAATGTCTCTCTGAGTCGGTCCCAAGCCCGGATAATGCAGAGGGTTGTGTCATGAAGGGAATCCGGCGAAAAACTTGTGACAAAACTTAAAATGCGAATTGAACCTAAGAAGCTCATACCGGATCGGTCGTGGCCTATTAACAACAGCCATTGGTACCGATAACCTACAGGGAACAAGTCGAAATTGGGCTACTGTGGGTCGGAGGGGGAGAGGAGGAAGGCTTGTTTGTAAGCAGAGAGAGAAGAGGAAAGGCAAGAGTCTGGGACTGATTGTACTGTGAGTCGAAGAACAAGAACAAGAAGAAGAGGAGGAGGGCGTGTTCGGAAGCAGAGAGAGGAGGAAAGGAAAGAGCCTGGGACTGAGAGTAGGGACTTTGAATATTGGGACGATGACAAGAAAAGAAAGCGAGTTGGTTGACATGATGCAGAGAAGGAAGGTTGATATACTGTGTCCAGGAGACCAGGTAGAAATGTAGTAAGGCTAGAAGCTTAGGAGCAGGTTTTAAGTTCTACTACAGGACGAGAAATGGAGTGAGAGTTATCGTGAAGGACGAGTTTGTGAGGAATGTCCTGGAGGTGAAAAGCATGTCAGATATACTTATTAGTCTAAAACTGGAAATTGAAGGTGGGATGCTTAGTGTTGTTAGTGGATGTGCTCCACAGGTGGGATGGGAGTTTGAGGAGAAGGAGAAGCACTGGAATGTGTTAGATGAAGTGTTGCAGAATATCCCCAGAGATGAGAGAGTGGTAATTGGTGCAGACTTCAGTGGGCATGTTGGTGCAGGCAATAGAGGCGATGAAGAAGTGATGGGCAGGTTTGGTATCGAGGATAGGAATGCAGAGGGACAGATGATGGCTGACTTTGCAAAAAGGATGGAAATGGCTGTAGTGAGTACTTTTTTTTCTAGAAAAGACAGGAACATAGGGTAACTTATAAGAGCAAAGGTAGGAGCATGCAGGCAGACCACATCTTGCATAGATGCGGTAATCTGAAAGAGATCAGTGACTGCAAAGTAGTGGTACATTACATTACAGTCATTTGGCAGACGCTTTTATCTAAAGCGACTTATAAAAAGTGCAATTCAGTCAATTCAGTTCCGAAGGAAGGAAAGGAAAGTAGATAAGGAGACTTGATGGTGGAATGAGGAAGTGCTGGAGTATATACAGAGAAAGTGGTCAGCAAAGAAGAAGTGGGATACTAAGAGGACTGAAGAGAACAGACAAGAGTACAGGGAGATACAATGTAAGGTAAAGATAGAGGTAGCAAAGGCAAAACAAAGGGTGTACGATGACTTGTACGCTCGGTTGGATAGTAAGGAGGGTGAGAATGATCTATACAGGTTGGTGAAACAGGGAGATAATGATGGAAAGGATGTACAACAGGTCCGGGTGATTAAGGATAGAGAGGGAAATGTATTGACAGACGCTACAAGAGTGATGGAAAGATGGAAAGCGTACTTTGAAGAGCTGATGAATGAGGAAAATGAAAGAGAGGCAAGGGTAGAAGACATGACTATTGTAGACCACAAAGTAGCACAAGTTGATGAGCCATACAATGGAGTTATGGGAAAGAGTATAGGAAACTAGACTGAGAGCAGAAGTCGGCATTTGTGAACAGCAGTACGGCTTCATGCCTAGGAAGAGTACTACAGATGCAGTATTTGCGTTGAGAATGCTAATAGAGAAGTACAGAGAAGGTCAGAGGGAACTGCATTTTGTTTTTTTAGAACTAGAAAAAGCATATGACAGGGTGCCAAGAGAGGAGCTCTGGTATTGTATGAGGAAGTCTGGAGTGGCAGAGAAGTATGTTAAACTGGTGCAGGACATGTATGCTAGCTGTGAGACAGTGATACATTGTGCTGTAGGGGTAACAGAGAAGTTCAAGGTGGAGGTGGGACTCCATCAGGGATCAGCTCTGAGCCCCTTCTTGTTCGCAATGGTGATGGACAGGCTGACAGATGAGGTTAGACAGGAATCTCCATGGACTATAATGTTTGCAGATGACATTGTGATCTGTAGTGAGAGCAGAAAACGGGTTGAGGAAAATCTGGAGATGTGGAGGTATGCCCTGGAAAGGAGAGGAATGAAAGTTAGTTGCAGCAAGATGGAATATACAGTATGTGTGTGAATGAGAGGAACTCGAGTGGAACGGTGAGGCTACAGGGAGTGGAGATCAAGAAGCTGGAGGATTTCAGGTACTTGGGGTCAACAGTCCAGAGCAATGGAGAGTGTGGAAAAGAGGTGAAGAGACAGGTCCAAACAGGTTGGAATGGGTGGGGAAAAGTGACGGGGGTACTATGTGACAGAAGACTATCGGCCAGAATGAAAGAAAAGGTGTACAATACAGTGGTGAGATCAACATGCAGTATGGGTTACAATAACAAAAAGACAGGAGCAGAACTAGAGGTTGCAGAGATGAAGATGTTGAGGTTCTCTTTGAGAGTGACCAGGATGGATAGGATCAGGAATGAGTGTATCAGAGGAACAACACATGTTAGATGTTTTGGAGAGAAGGTCAGAGAAGCCAGACTGAGATGGTTTGGTCATTTACAAAGTAGGGATAGAGAATATATTGGTAGACAGATGCTGGAGTTGGAGCTGCCAGGCAAGAGGTCTCGAGGAAGACCAAAGAGAAGATTTATGGACGTAGTGAGAGAGGATATGAAGGTAGTTGGTGTGAGAGAGGAAGATAGAGAGAATAGGGTTATATGGAGAAAGCTGATTCGCTGTGGCGACCCCTGAAGTGAAAGAAGAACAAGAAGATATGGTTTTCAGGGAGGAGTTTGCAGATGACATTGTGATCTGTAGTGAGAGCAGAGAACAGGTTGAGGAAAATCCAGAGGTGGAGGTATGCTCTGGAAAGGAGAGGAATGAAGGTTAGTCACAGCAAGACAGAATATATGTAAGTGAATGAGAGGACTGAAGGGTTTGAAAAAAAAAAAACTCTGTTCTAACACATATCTCTGGTAAGCATCTGAGGAACAGCCTATGTTTGCTCATAACGTTATGCGAGAATAATTTTTGTACAACATGTAGAATAACTTATCTTTATTTTTAAAGCACTTTTGGTGTGCAGATTTTTTTTCAAAGCTCTGTTCAGTCAACCTTTTTTAATCCCGCACCCATCCCTGACTGGGCAGCGGGTATGTGTGTTTTTTTCTTTTTCAAACTCTGTGACTCAGAGGAACCAATGGTGAGGCTACAGGGAGTGGAGACCAAGAAGTCGGAGGATTTCAAGTACTTAGGGTCAACGGTCCAGGGCAACGGAGAGTGTGGAAAAGAGGTAAAGAAACGGGATCAAGCTGGTTGGAATGGGTGGAGAAAAGTGTCAGGGGCACTATGTAATGAAAGAATATCAGCCAACAGGAAAGTAAAGGTGTACAAGACAGTGGTGAGACCAGCGATGCTGAATGGCCTAGAAACAGTGACATTGATGAAAAGACAGGAGGCAGAGCTTGAGGTCGCAGAGATGAAGATGTTGAGGTTCTCTTCGGTGGTGACAAATATGGATAGGATCAGGATTGAATCTATCAGAGGGACACCACATGTTAGATGTTTTCGAGAGATGGTAAGAGAAGCCAGACTGAGATGGTTCAGCCATGTACAGAGGAGGGATAGTGAATATAGTGGTAGAATGATGCTGCAATTAGAGGTGCAAGGCATGAGAAGAGAAGATTTATGGACATAGTGAGAGAGAATATGAAGGTAGTTGGTGTGAGAAGAAGATACATAGAATAGGGTTGGATGGAGAAAGTTCAAGGGCGAGCCCTGAAGGGAAAAGCCACAAGGAAAAGAAGAAGGCATGTTTGATGAACACAATGAAATAGTGGCTGCAAGTATTATTCCAGCAACATAGTTTGATGTGAATAAACTTCAGTAACTTGGAATGCTGCCTGAAAAAACAGCTACAGAAACTTGAACTATGTGGGTGTAGAAATCCACCTCATATCCTCTTCAGCTGCACTGCACTGCTTAATTTGTGGGGAAGGCAGCTACCATGGAAACCAACTTAATGCTTTTTTCAGCCAACCAACACTGATCTTTTTCATTCTAGTTGTAAAGAAGGTGTGAGCTAGAAATCTGCTAAGTCATCTTTTCTGTGCCTTCATCTCTGTAATGTGGTTCATTATCACCGCCAAATGTAATTTCATGGGCAGTTATTCTTCTCTGTCAATTGTGTTGCTGATATTCCTCCACAATATTCGGCTGTCATTTGTTTATTATCAGCTGTGAGACCATTTTCTACAATATAAATAATTTTTCCTATGTTTAAGGTAATTCATTTCACGATCTACTGCTTATTCTGCACTTAGGGCTACAGGGATGCTGGAGCCTATCCCAGTTATCACGGGCGAGAGGCGGGGTACACTGTGGAACATCCAGTCGATCACAGGGACACATTATGAGACGTACAACTATGCACGGTCTCATTCACACATCTGGGCAATTTTCCAGTTTTTCCCATCAACCCCTATGTTTAAACACCACTGAAAAAACAAGCAATTCAAAAGAACCTAATTCCAAATGATCGCATCAGTAGTGTTTTTCTCTGCCTTCATTGTCAGAAACATCTGGCCAGCATCTTGCTAACTGATCATGTTCCCTCTAACCTGCTTTTATATTTTAATAAGGTTGATGAATTTCAGTGACAAAACAGACTTTCAGTTTGCCACAATTTTAAAAGGCTTTTTTACCAGGTACATTTAAATGTGGTTAAATTAGTGGGCTGTGATTAATGTATTAATTTCCATTCTCACTACAAAAGTTTGATGAAGTATATATAACATCTAAATCAACTGGACTAGCTGAATGAATCCATCTGCATTCAAACACAAAGGTGAATACACTTATATCTGCCTATCTGTTATTTCTATCTCAGCGGATGAGTTGTGAAATTATGAATTTGAGTGACATTCTGTCACTGAAGAAAAGGGGTTACATCTCACAACCACTGCTCCCATGCATGGCAGTGCAACATTCTCTGTCAATGAGCTCCCTCTGCATGGTTTCGCACCTTCATCATTGAATGGTACAGTTTAAGCACAATGCCTCCCTTTGTGACATCACAGTTTTCCCTATGATGAGCATCTATCTGTCAATGTCACTCCCAACTGTGTAAAAGGTGATAGTGGTAAAAGACAAAAATTGCCATTTACCTGAGTGATATGAAATCAGTCATCAGTCGATACAGGGTTAATTTCTTTAAAAAAAAATTGCCCAATTGCTTTGTCAATGATGTCAGAGGGAAATTTCAGGAAAAAAAAAATGCAAACAAAATATCTAAGTTTGGTTGTGATCACTGAACTCTTCGTAGGACTAATCCTGAAGATCTTTGCTAAGACTTTGTCTTAGCAAATCAAAAGGCCAACATTTTTTGGACACAATGCTCCCGAGCACATTACAAAACAAACATGTAAAAAATACAATAAAGATGAGATGATACAGATCCTCAAAAAGATAAAACATACCTAAAGCTTAGAAATAACTTTGTTTGTAAAAGGTAGAGTTGTTTGCCTTAGTGAGTTCAATTCAATTTTAAAGAAATTACGTTTTGCCCAAATCATTAGATGATGTTTGTGAGGATTTAGTCGGGTTGGCATTGAGCAGCTAGAGTTACTGCTTGCCTTTGTCTAGTAATTTTACTTCACTAATAAATTCGTATGGCAAACCAAAAGTAATCAAATGTTGAAAGTCATTATTGCATCAGAGGCAAATGAAGAGATGGTTGGGTTATGAATTAGACTAGTTGAATATTCATTGTGCTGCCCATTGTGACATCACAGATTCCTATGTGCCTCTCTGTTTGACATTGTCTCTCCCCCCCCCCCCCCCCCCTTGTGTGTGTTCCCTTTGATACATCATTGCGCGTCATAATTTGGCATCACAACTTTCCATTTTACATTGGGATGGGGAGCCTACATATGTAAAATTTAATGACAACAATAACGTTGACTGTGACATTCAGGGGTCTGCTATTATCCGTTGGGGGGGAAATCCTCTCCAAAGCCTTCCCTCATGGCAGTAGTTTCCTCAATAACTATTTCTGTAATACCCACTGTTATAAAAACGGATTATTTAAAATTATGGTTTATTATAAAAAATAGTTGATTATTCTTGACTGTACATGTCAAATATACAAATTCCGTTTCAGAAAAGCTAATTGAATGAAGTTTTCCTAATGACCTGTGGGAGGCAGCAATGCGCTACGTGGCATCTCGCCTGCCGAAAATAAAAGAAAGCGAAGAAATCTAGCGTAATGCATTCGTCAGAGTCAGGGGTCGGAGTTGAAAGTTGACGACGAAGGTTCGCGGGAAACGCCACAAAACAAATGTGTTCTGATGGCCATACAGTGTTTGGACCTACATGCCGGAAAAGCATATAAATATTAATGTTTAACTCAAATTGCGCTTCGTCGACGGCTAGAGATCAGACTTAGGAGTGCGCGAGTTGATGAGGTTAGCTTACTTTCTCCAGTAGCTTCTATTGGCAGCTCAAGTTAGCACGACATCGTTAATTCTGAGCTGAAGCTCGCAACGGCAAACTTTTCCGGTCGTGGACGGTGGGAGCCCGGTGGATAAACTGCCCTCTGAGTCGGTGTGAATTCTCGCATCGTGAAATGGCAGAAAGACCAGAAGACTTGAACCTTCCCAACGCGGTTATAACTCGCATCATCAAGGAGGCGGTGAGCCCTGCTAACACCCCCACAAGCGTAACTCATCCAGACATCCCCTCTGAAAAAGAATTGGAATAAAATTGCTACAAACCTCCTCATATAAGTTTTGTTATTAATACAGGTTTTAACAATGAGTTTAATGTTTACTTTTTTAATCACCGTTCACCAACGTTCAGTGACAATCAAGTTAGCATAACATAATCTCGTTACGTTACATTGACGTTGCGTTACGAACGTTACATTAACTTAAGCGGTAGTGTCGTTTAATTTGGCCTCCTTGATTGAAACTAAGTGCAATTTAAACGTGGACTAAAATAACTAAATTATCAGTTCATTTTCAGAGGCGTGGTGATATTACTGATTGGTTTAACGTGGTTTTCTGTGTGGAGTTTGAATGAACGGTTGTTTGTCTATGCATGTGGCCCCGCGATTGACTGGCGAACAGTCCCCTGCCTCTCGCCCGATGACAGCTGGGATAGGCTCCTAGCAATCGGGGGATCTCCTCAGAATTGTGCTGTTTGTCAAGGATCTCCTCAAACTGTCAACATTCCTTGTTTGTCGATGTGCACAAAGTCAAATTAGACGGACCGTTCATTGTTTTCAAGCTGTTACGTTCACACACAATCATGCTAAATGTAAACTTAAGTCTGTCTGAAGTAAAATTAACTGCTTGTGAATTGTTAAGAAAGGGATATTTTTCAATTCTGGGACTGCATAACATAAACAAATATCAAAAAAGCAATACTGCCAAATTACTATAATCAATACTGCAATTGATGACAGGTTAGCTGCAAGCAGGGCTGTAAAAGGATGAGGATTATAACATTAAAAATGAACATATTAAAACTACGTATGTTTAGAAAACACTGTATCAAAGTGGTTTATATGAAAAAGTCATCGTTAAATACACAATCCAAGAGATTTGGATGTCTCACCTACATAGTGTTGTTTACATATAAGTGAATGTTATAAATGCAAATGAAATAAGTGATGGAAAAGTGTCACAGTCCTGGTAGTTATTTTTAGTTGCCTGTTAAATCTTGCTGAGTCTTTCAGATATTTTTTTCCCCAACTCCTCTTAATTTTTTGCCTAGGGTTGTGTCTTGTGTTTTGATACTTACACTGAGTGTACATGTAGGTATTTAATAAATACTTAAATGCAGATGCCTGAAATCCTCCTTGCCCCAGGTGTCAGAATTTATCAGTTTTTGCTGAAATAATTATTCCTCACAAATCTTAGCTAATTGATTACTATAATTAAGTTGCAACTGATTTTTGTCACAGATAAAGATCACCCTAATATCAACCATAATGTCTCCATACATTATAAAATGGAAATACATTGTATTTGTGTTGTCTCACTGTGGCAAATTTCTGTAAAAAAATATAACTTGTGAGATATAGTTTTTTTTTTTAATTCTCATGAGCATTGAGACGTTACAGTTTTTTTAGTGACCGAGCCCTAGACTTAATTGTCCTCTGTAATTTGTTATTTTCAGTGAGCTATTTTCAGACAAGAGTAGAATGAAATGCTTTTCAAGCAAAAAAAAAAGTGGTCATATATTTGCAATTGCTCTGTGTGTATGAAGAATTTGTCCTTGAGTAAACACAGCAGTACTTTCGTGCCTGCTCGTGTATGCAGCTTTTAGATGACTCCTCCGCATCGCTTGTTTTCAACAGCTCCCAGATGGGGTGAATGTGTCAAAGGAAGCAAGGAGAGCAATCTCCCAAGCTGCAAGTGTGTTTGTGTTGTATGCAACGTCCTGGTAAGAATAACAGAAAATCCTCCTAAAGCAGTAAAAGGTTTTTGATTCATGAAACCCACTTTAATTCATGAGAAAATGATGCTGATGCACCTGCAAAATACATTTTAATTAGCTTTTTAAAATGCTCAGCATATGTTTTCTTTTTTTGCTATGTTTTCTCTTTCTGCTTTTACAGTGCAAACAATTTTGCCATGAAAGCAAAAAGAAAAACGTTGAATGCCGGTGACGTCTTGGCTGCAATGGAGGAAATGGAATTTGAACGATTCCTGGAGCCTCTCAGAGAAGCTTTGGAAGGTCAGTCCCTCATGATTTTAGTTTGCACAGGTAGAAAAAGGATGTGCAAATAGCCATCTGATTAATAGTAATAATGATACAAAAGGTAAAGTATTTGATGATGATGATTATTATTATTGTTATTATTAGCAAAGCTTGTCCAAGGGATATATATACCAGTTAAGTGATTTCTGCCAAGATGGTGACATCCCTGTTCTTGCTCAAATGTTTATTAATCTTTGACCTGTGAGATCATAATCTCTTGAGTTTGGTTTACAGTTAAGTAGCTGTTATATTTTTATATGAACAAAACATGTAGCAAACTACAAATATACATTCTTTCTGGCTGTTGGAATATCCTTTTTTTAAATCTCTTTAAGTCCATATAAATTCTTGTTTGATCAAAGAATGACAACCAAATCCTCCATAGTGAAGTATTATAAGGGTACAGAACACAAGATAAAAAAATAGAATCAGTGATTTTGTGTTTGTTTATAACAATTACAAAATCACCTTATTAATTACCTAATTAATTACAGAATACTATTTCAGAACCCTGTGGAAAAACCTACCTGTGTCCATGATAGACCTTGTGGTATTATCCTCCTGATATTATAACTAATTTTACCTCTATAGAATCTTGATGGCTTTTTAAAAATAGTGCTTATTGTTTGGCAACCATGTTAATGGATGGTATTGGGTGGACCTCATGGGCTATTGGCCATTTGTCATGCTTCCACATTGGAAATCTTTGTCACCAATATAGTAGCATCTAATTATTATCATAGCAACTCATGCAGACAGGTTGGTGACATCTTAATTGCTGAATCTGATCTGCTCATTCAAAAACAGTATCCCCTGTTTCAGCTTGGTGTTAAGATGCCTCTTAAGTTACCAAGATCATGTGCAGACAGTTTACCTGCAGGTGGAAACACGATTTTAATCAGATCTTTTGGCAGATTGTAAAGTATACCCATGGCCAAAGATCTGATTAAAGGACCAACTACAGCTAGCACAAGAACTAGAACTAAACGTTTTAATAGAATTTTAATAATCTCTGAGGGGTATACAACTTAGCGTTTAAATATGTCAATGAAATGTATACCCAATATATCTTAATGTTGCAGTTTAGCTTCCACAACTTTCAGAGCAAAATATTTTAAGGTCAGGAACTTACCAGATGGTATGAAAAGTTTCAGTGCATAACATACTAACACTTTAGGCAAGCACTTGTTGCATTGGATGTTTGAAATGTCACTAATAAAAATGTTTTCTTCTTATGAATAAAATAAATTTCATTTATTTCTTCTCCCAAGGCTGTAACAATGACAACCTATGTATTTAATTGTAATTTAATATATATGCTTTTAATATATTTAATTTCCAAGTTTGTGATTGGTGTTTGTTGTGGCATTTGTTCTGTTGATGGTGGGTGTTTATGCTCCTCTGCAGTGTACAAAAAGGGCCAGAAGGGAAAGAAGGAGGTGTCAGAGCAGAAGCGCAAAGATAAAGAGAAGAAAATTGACTCTGAGAATGACAAGAGCAGGGAGGAAGAAGAGGAGGAGGACGAACGCATGGAGGAAGAGCCTGAAGCAGATAACGAGGTGGAGGAAGAGGAGGTAGAAAACTGATGACAATCACCAGTAGCCATGTGAGCCCTGAGTTTTGAGACTTGAACTTCACCACCCTGATGAGGCACATTTAGAAACCTCTGACAGAGTTGAATAGAAGGTGCAGCTACATCATTGTTAGTGTGATGCTGTTTTTTTACTGTCTTCCAGCACCTGTATGTTATATCAAAGCACAAAACAATGCGCGCTTCCTAATATCTGGCTCCATTTAGTATTTCTATCATGTTGAGTCTGCATCACGGGTAAGAGGATTACATTTATATATTTAATGTTAAAAGAAAAACAATTGAGAAAAAAACCTGTCATAGCTTAGACTTCCAGATAAATGGTGTGGATGCCAACTAGCATAAAACTAGTTTTATTGGCAATAGGGTTTTTCAACTACCCTTTTTTTCTTTTTCTGCAAATGTGTCTTTCTTTTATATGTGGTCCAAATTGACCTACTGTTATTTTGGCAATTAAAAAAAAAACACTTAATTTTCTGAACAAACTGAAACTTAAGAATACTGACAATGGAAATTGGAGGTGGGTGATTCTTTCCTAAATGAGCCATTCTGTTAACTCTAATAATACATGTAATGACAATTGTGGCCAAAAACGACATTGTTGCTAAGTACTATGAAATCACAATTCAGAAAATTTGTCACCAGACTGTTACTTTGGTTTTTATCAATTTACTTTTCTGTTTCCTGCTTTATTGGCTGTTTTTTATACTGATATTAAAAACAAATTAATAAAACGTGATACTTAAAATGTCTCATAATTCTATACTTTATTTTGTTTTTGGACATCACAGCTATAAAGAATTTAAAAAATCAAAAAATCCATGATAAGACTTTGGACTAGATGTTTTGCAAACCAAATTCCACTAAACGCCTTGAAATATTTTGTAGTTTAAATATCTGGATTCAAAATTGTTTCTTCAATAAAAGTGCTCATTGAGTGAATGGATGTGCAGTTGTTTGTGGGCCACTTGTTACTGCACACAATATCACTTGATAACATGTCACTTTTGAATGTCTTGACAGACTCAAAAGATTGTCAGAATTTTTCATAAATACCTGGTAAAAGATTCAAGATTTTGGAAAAAATCTGGCTTGAGTGAGCTTGTTTTGCTATTGGCTTTTTGTAGCAATATTAATTTTATGCACTGACAGTTTACAGTGAGTTCCTCTGAATGAGAGAAATTCTGAGGCAGAAATGGGGGAATAAATGAGGTTAACCTGGGTCATGAACACTGGAAAAGGCAGAGCTCAACTATTTTGTGAAATGGCTAAGTTTCAGGACATTTTCCTTATATCTGGTCAAGATAGGCTATGAATAATTTTGTCCTATCTTGCAAATCTTTGGATCATTTATACTTTTGTTGAAGTTACAGTTTGAAAGTAAGCAAAAGAATTGCATGAAATCATAACTTGGCTACCCAGAGGCCTGCCAAGACAGTAACTATCAACTTGGTTATTCTCTAGGCACTGCTCCATACTGGCTTGAAAACAGCATGTTTCAGGAGTCATATGAAAAAATGTGGGTACCCCTGATCATTTTCTAGATTTTCGTCTATGAATCATTGGTTGTTCAGATCAGCACTTTCAGTTATATATATCATAAAGCAGGCAGTGATATTTGAGGTGAAATGAAGTTTGTAGGATTTACGAGCAATGATTATTTAAACAAAAGTAGGCAGGTGCATGATTTGGGCAGCCCAACCGAAAAAAATTACATCGATATTTAGTAGGTCCTCCTTTCGCACAAATAACAGCCTCCTATAGCTTCCAATGAGGGTTTTCTAGCTCTAGATCTGCTGGCATTGTTTGGTCTGAGGGGGGAAAACCACATTTAAAAGGTTCAGTAATGACAACCCTATATATGGAGACCATTTAATCTTTCATTGGTAAATGAGACAGAACTACAAATCTATGTATCCACTAGTCTTTGGATGAATACCTTCGAAATTTTAAATTTGTCTTTGTACTCAGATCGAGATTATTAAAAATTAAGTTCAATAATGGGATGGGTGGGAGAAGCTCCAAAGCCAGAAAAGGTTATTTCACAGAATAAACATGGAATGGAAAGCCTAAAAAGTTAACTTTTGTAGGAGTGAGCTTAGCAGAATGGAAGCTGAAAATTGTAACAGAAAGCCCTGACAGCCACAGAATGCTGGTACAAATGCTGGAAGATCGAGTAAAAATTTGGCTATGGTAGGTCTACTGGACGAGTAACTTGTACATGGCTTCAGGACCTAAATGAAACAGCATTTCAGGCCACTGAGGTTATTTGCATAATGCAACTCAGCAGTGGCCAGTGAAGGGCCCATCAATGCAAACCCAGCATTTGTCCACAATGTCCATAGACATTCAGAAATTCAATATACAAAAACCCAGTCATGACCTTTGCTCCTTTCAGTGTGGCTGGTATGCATTCTATCATAGTGTTAAAGCATGCTTTTTTACAAAACAAAGCCGACTTGTTCAATTGGTCAACATTTTATTTGTCCATTTACTCAGATGGGCATTCAACTTTGCCGCTGTTTATATCATCAATGACATCATGAGGAGGACGGCCATCGATGGTGCAGCCAACAGACTGAGCAGTGCCCAGAATCTCCTTGATTGTACCTGAAGAGAAAGTGGACAGCTGTTAACTATTTATCATCTGCATTAAACAGATATTTTACATAAATTGTATAGCCACACTTGGGCTACATAAAGACTTTGAACTGATAATGTAATAAAGCTTGTGTTTCAGACTTTTCGGCACAGAGTTGTCCATTTGTTTGGGCAGCTCTGTTTCCTAAAGCCGACTTAATCTGAGCCCCCACTGGATTATACTCTGTCACTCATAAGGACAGGCATAGTGGCGGGAGGCTGGACAACATATGCACACTGATAGCCAACTGCCTATTAAAGCAGCATGATCAACTGGGTCAGCTACAAGGCTAATCAACACTCAATTGAACTGGTCGCCTCTGCATGTAATCCCTTTTCTTACCTGACAGCTCCCTGGCGATGGAGCGAGGCCTCATTACACGGGCAATCCCCACAATTTCGTCGAAGGTGACACTTCCACTGTGCTTGACTGCAAATGACAGGATTTACTTTTTTTAACCTCATTTTATTCAGTCATTGAAAGAAAAAAATAAAAGGGGTCACCACTCACTGTTCTTGACCTTCTTCCTGTCACGAGGAGGCTCCTTAAGAGCCTTGATGATGAGTGCAGATGCAGACGGCACAACCTCGATCTATGGATATGGGTGGTTAGAATCTTGTGGAGCCATGTTCTTTAACACTTCCCATTGCATTCTTACCGTTGCCTGCCTGTTCTGGATGGTCAGCTTCACTGTGATCCTCAAGCCCTTCCAGTCACCAGTTGCCTTGGCAATGTCATCACCAACTTTTTTGGGTGACTGGACAAGAAAAGCAAGGACTTTAAATTTAGCTGCTGGTGATGAATATATTGGTAAGGAATTTACAAGACAAGTGAGCTAATGCAAAAATGTGATTCAACAATTAAAAATAAAAAAGTTACTGGGTCTGTTCCAGACTTTTCGGCACAGAGTTGTCCATTTGTTTGGGCAGCTCTGTTTCCTAAAGCCGGGTTAATCTGAGCCTCCACTGGATTATACTCAGTCATTTGTATAGACGGGCATAGTGGCGGGAGGCATAAGCCTAACACAGACGACACTCACCAGACCCAGAGGTCCAATTTTGGGGGCAAGGGCAGATGTTGCTCCAACTTCCCCTCCTGTGCATCGCATGAACACTGTTTGAAAAAAAAAAAAGTTAATTCAGCTGAGTCAAATACCTAATTCACTACCTCACCAAGCCAATTTAGTGACCATCACAGACTCGAAAAAACTGAACCACCGGTGCTTAAAAACAACTCAAACAAGCTCTGCTAAAACTGTAAAATGCTCCTCCAGAGACGTTAGTGGAAGGAATAATTTTGAAATGTTCAATTTTAAGTTCTTTGGCACCTGTGGCTCAGTTGGTGCTGTGCATCCCTACAATCTGAGATCAGCTTTATTCCAATCTCCTAGCTAAAGTGTTCTTCTGACATTGGCTACCATCAATGATGAGTTATGCCGCAACAGATGGGCAACTGATCTTTAGTGTAAAGCACAGAAATTCCTACAAGTTAAGTGGAATTACCAGTAAAATGCAAAGGATTCTCACAGAGCAGATCTGAACTGCCTGCAAAGTTAGATGCCCACAGTACTCTGAGGCAGCAAATTCCGTACTTGATCCCTGTGACTTTTACTTAAAAATGTTATCATCTTGAGCAACCAAATCAAAATCTGGCAAAACAATTTACATCACATTCATCAATTTGATAACCATTTCACCACAAAGATAGGTGTTGTCCACTTGCATATGCAGAATTGTAAAAGTTTGGGTCACTTTATCAGCTTTTTAACTGAGAGCAGATCTTGACTACATATACATTAAGAGCGATAATACTCAAATGAGATCTTTATTTGCACTTGCGTTGTAAAGTAACTACATCTATTAATTAGATTAAGCAGACTTAAAAGTTGTTTCAATACAAATACGCATATTGACCCTTTAGAACTTCTATAAGTACCGATTAATTAGGTAAGTGCGGCTATGGAGGAAATGTTTAACGGCACAAGGCATTCGTGTTGCACTTATAGCTTGAACTCAAATCTTGACTTTTGGTCAAATTACATGGTATCATATAAATTTTTCACGTGCAGACGAGAACGACTGAAATTGAACATACTTTGAGGTTTAAAATGACATACTTGTTTATGAAAGTTTGAAATACTAAAGTAGCTTTCACGAGAACAACGAAACACATACGTTTCACTGGGCTGCTAAAACGACTGACACTAAAACCTTATTATCGAACGTCCTCAGTGAACACTAGCATGCTAAGCTAGCAGCATTGCTCGCTAGCCGATTAGCCACGTGGTGCACCATGCTCCCATCAACATCGCTACCGTTGGCTCAGCTCTTCAAATAGCAGTCACAACAGAAAGAATCAAATCTACTAGCGACGTTAAATATTTATATTTGACTTATTTTCTTACATCTTTACCGTCTCTTTCTGCGTCGCTCGTAGGCCGACACAGATGGACTCCATCTTGGCCGCGAACAAACGTCTGCTTTAACCAACGTTACCCACTTGATAATGAAAACATACCAACTTTAACCTCGTTGGGGTCGAATTTAGGAGGCATGGTGTTGCTGTGGTGGTTGAGCTCAGATCAGCTTGGTTGGTGAGGGTGTCGGATGAACCCGGACTCGGGACGACCGAAAAGAGTTGCACCTTCACCGCTTAAGCAAAAGAGAAAGGGCTGCTGACAGGGTGGAGCGGTATTTATACTCTTGTCAAATATCGCGATATCGCGTTTTCGCCATGGTCGCATACGAGCGGCACAAAGCACCGAGCCTTCCTCAAAACAATCCACAAAGCTACGTAAACAGTTTGCATTTTGAACGAAGGATCGTTAAACGATCGTTGTTTACGTTGTTAAAATTAAATTAAGCGACAAATAGATGAATAAATAAAAATAAGTCAAACAAAATCTGGTCAATTACTTTCAATCCATTAGAACAAAATCAGTCAACCAAAAATATGATATGCAAAACAAAAAAACACATAATAACCAAAATAAAACAACCGCAAACAAACAAACAAAAAATATTATGTACCAAGGTAACATCAAATAACTTGGTCAATGCCCAAATTATGAGGAAAAGAGAAAACAAGAGTCCTGTGAAGATTACATGAATAAAATGTGGAAATCGGCACAATTTAAAACATGTACGACTTGTACTAACAGGAAACGTATCAATTGCCAAGATGCACTTTGCAGGATATTCTCCTTTTGGGATCTATTTGTTAATATGTCTGACAAATGCTATTATTTGTTATTACAAGGCAAGATATTGACACTAAAATCAAGTGACTAACCATCAGACAGCACGCATTCATTTGAATAGACACACCACAAGGAATTCAAGTGAAATAAACATCAATCTGTCTGTGATAACTGTGTAATATATTTTTTTGCAACCTCTCTGCATTGATTGTTCTATCTCCTTGTCGAAAGGACTTTGAATAACTGATACAATGACATGTTTTTCTTAAATTAAAAATGAAGATAATAATGTATAAGAATAACAAAACATTTACGATCCCAACCTTACAGTGGACAGACAATAGATAGATAGATAGATAGATAGATAGATAGATAGATAGATAGATAGATAGATAGATAGATAGATAGATAGATAGATAGATAGATAGATAGATAGATAGATAGATAGATAGATAGATAGATAGATACTTCATTGATCCTGAAGGAACTATGGACTATGTCTTTTAACGCTAATGATTCTATGGTTAGATTGGTTCGATAACCTTTTAAATCAAATCATACAATCACATACATAAAAACGTATTTCATAATTGACATCAAATAAAACAGATCCTACAATGAGTTACAGCAATCCAATGCCAATGTACCACTTTCTGAGTTTTTGCAAGTAAGCGCCTTTATAAGGACGGATCGTAACAGCAATCTTTATCGGAAACGGTTTTGTTTTTGTTGTTATTGTTGAGGATGGTCTTGAGGTGAGAAAGTGGTAATAACCCCCAGGAACCATGGTAGGCCTTCCTCCCCAGACCCAGTCCAAGGCCAGGGTCTGGATCTCCTGGCCAATGGTGGATATGGCCTATTGCATCAGAGGTTGGTTCGTATACATGGGGAGTGGAGTAAACAGGGACAGAGGCTGTGTCTGCTTTTCCTCCAGCAGGACTCTGTTTTATTGGTTATATACCTTTTTCACAAGGAATGAACAATACATGAGATAAGATGAGATGAGAGATGAGAACAACCTTATTTATCCCGAAGGAAATTATTGTGCCAGTTTCAAGTAAAAAACACAACAGTAATAGATAATAGTAGAAAGGAGGAAAAATAAGAAATACAATGAAATATAAATTGTCTTAACTGTTGACTGTTAACTACAAAGATTTGAAGATTCCCTGCGGCTACATGCACTGAGAAGTACAGAACTGCACTTATATATGAAGTGTTACACATGAATAAAGGAATGTGGAATGGTACCTATCTTCAAGACCAGTCTGAGAAGGTCCAAGTCCGTTGCAGGACTTTAGGATGATTTAATGGGAGTGAGAGCATTAACAGAAGTGTGTCTTAGAAAGAAGTGGAAAATTACAAGGAGAAGTGGAAAAAGAAAGGGAAATCTTCAAACAATACGATGGTAACAGAAAATTGTCTGACAGTCATCTTATTTCATGTTTGTACATTCTTGACCCTGATCATTCATTCAGTCTTTCCTTTTCTATCTAAGGAACTAACATCTGGTTGTCATGGTCTGGGTGGATTACATGTTTAATTACACTGAAGAGGAAGAGACATACAGAGAGAGAGAGGAAGAGAGAGAGAGAGGGAGAGAGAGAGAGAGAGAGAGAGAGAGAGAGAGAGAGAGAGAGAGAGGGAGCGAGAGAGAGGTAGAGGGGAGATTTATTTGAGCAGATCTGCAAGTACGGGATAACATTATATAACTTTTTGAAGTTAATTTCATGTTGAAGTATTTTGCGATTTTGTTGGGTGTTTAAAGTTATTTTTCGAGCTGAGTGGGGGCTGAATTGCTGTGTGGGAGCTGAGCAGATGAATCCTCTGCAGTTGGAGAATATGCCTCATGCAATGAAGTGTTCAGAGATTGTAAAAAATATTCCTGAATGTAGTGCATGTTCCCTAAATGTGATCCTTTGTAATTCTGGTATTGTGTTGGTCTGTCTTGCATATAGAACCAATGATTTGCTGTTGTGATTCCTGCACGACTTTTTGACTCAGCGCTGCTCTACAGGAATAGCAACAGAACACAAGAGGGAGTAAGTGGGTGAGAAGCAGAGATCCTCGCTGTTGTACTGTTTAATATGCATGATGGAAATCTGTGAGGATCATCAGAGGATAGGCAGATATTCACAAAAAGATTGTTTTATCTTTATTTTCAGAGACAGTGATTGGAAATGTCACATTTGCATAATCCTGCCTCCAACAATAACAGCTTTATTTGTGAAATCACAGTAACAACAAAATGATTTTAACTGTCATGTCATGTTTTTGTGCGGCTTAAAAGTTCCGTCCATCTCTGTATCTCTGTATCTCTGTATCTCTGTATCTCTGTATCTCTGTATCTCTGTTTCTCTGTTTCTCTGTATCTATCTATCTATCTATCTATCTATCTATCTATCTATCTATCTATCTATCTATCTATCTATCTATCTATCTATCTATCTATCTATCTATCTATCTATCTATCTATCTATCTATCTATCTATCTATCTATCTATCTATCTATCTATCATATACATGTTTTATTTACAACATATCAGGAAATATTTTACAAAATATTAAATAAAAGTAAAAAAAAAAACAATCAGAAATTATTCAATGCATGTTAAAGTACTTAATGGTGGCATGATGGCAAAATGGTTTGCGCTCCCGCCTCACAGCAACAGGGAGCCTTTCTGCGTGGAGTTTGCATGTTTTCCTTATGGGTTTTCTTGGATTTCTTCTGGTTTCCTCCCACAGTCCAAAACATGCAGAGGGTTAATTGGAAAATTGCCCTGATGTGCCCCTGTCCATGGTGTACCTCTTGCCGACTCACCATATGACGACTTGGATAGGCTCCAACTAATGAATAAAGTGCTAAATATCACAACACCTGATTTCCTTTACTGCTACACATGAACAGGGTTACAGGGTGTTAAAATACACCATTTTTTCTCGGAAATTTATAAACTATAACATGTGTAAAAACCCCAAATCTTTCTGTGCACATATAGTGCTGTCCATTAGGAGATGAAATGAGCCCCTTGAAGCAACAGACTGCTTCTTTAGTCAGTGTATTTTGCTGGTCATGTCTTTAGATTGTGCCAAATAACCTTATATAGATTATGGAATTGCCCAGGGGTACAAAGCAAAGATAATGATGAAGCTTCAAAAATTTCTCACATTTTATGCAAAACAAATGTATGCATTCTTATCACAAGGTAAGACAATTAGTGATTAGACAAAAGAAAAACCTGAATATATGCATGTATATATGTCTTTATTCAAAGGGAATAAAAAAAAGTCTATAAGCTTGGAAGAATGCTTTGGTAGAATTTCCAATAATGACATATACATGTACATATACATATACATATACATATACATATACATATACATATACATATACATATACATATACATATACATATACATATACATTTCCCCAGTGGTTAAATATGTTTAAATTCAGATCACTGATGATGAGATTGATGTCCATTTTAAAATGTTTCTATCCTAAAGTAAGTCGACCTGTCTCTACATTAACAGATTAATTTTTCTGAAACTCATTAATTAATTACTCATTCTTTTTTTTGAAGGTGTGTGAAGATGTTTGCTTGGTGTGAACAAGTCCATTGCTGTTTGCCATGTGACACCAGCACGGCACACAAAAGAGTCCAATTTCATTGCTGCAGAGATGAAGCCTATGACGTAAGTACGTTTCCATGCCCTTGTTTTTCTGTGTGTATGAATACAGGCACAACAATTCCAACGGGTAGTCTCGGCCTTTATTTTAACTCAAACCAAATATTGAATTGGTTGATTGATTGTTAAGGCCAAGGAAAAATGTAATTTTTTTAAGATAAGATAGATGTTATCGATCCCCATGGGGGAAATTCTTTCGGTTTTAATTTATAAATGTATATGATATATAAATGTATAATTCATAAATAAATAAAGCTCCTCTTTTCAATACATCCAGCCAAATAGCTACTGGGACATGAATCCAGGCAAATGCACAGCTTTACATGTAACTGGATACAAAACAAGGGAAGAAATTGTATTTGGATTTTTTGTCAATTTGTTCATCAATAGTTGCTGGTTCAAACTCATTTGGCTCTGATTGGGATTGTGGGAGAAAAGTCGATACACAGACTTTAATTGTCTCCTCATTTAGAGCTAAATCCGCCCCTGAAAGTATCGAGTCAAACGGAAAGGACTGTAAAGAACATGTGTCCTATGTCAGGGCTTTGTATTTTCATGAATTTATGTGTCAAATTACATATTTTGATCTTCATAAATGTCCATTTTGTTATGACCAACAGTCATTTTAAAGCCAAAACTGTACACCAATGAAATGATCATGTGATTTATGTGAAATGTAAAGGACTTTACTTGAATTCTACATTTAAAAAATTAGATTGAAATAAGTAAGAAACAACCCAAAACTCTGACAGAATTAGGTGAAAATCAGAATAAGAATAAACTTTACTTATTCCCGAGGGGCAACTGGGGAAAATCATTCATTTTTAATCATTCATTTTAAAACAGGGACTCACACTACAATTTTTTTTAAAATAAATTTCAATCCATGATTATTGTACTATCAGACACGTGACTTTCCATCTGTGAAAAGATACCATGTTATACATCGTTTCAACAAAGGGTCTCTGACTGCTTTTATAATATAATTTTTGCCATTGTTCAGCCTTATAACAAAGACAACTGAAATATAAAACAGCAAATGAAAAAGACAGATCTCCTGCTCAAACAATTAATCAAAGCTATCAAGACTTTTGTTTGAATTTATCAATTAATTCATTTTTAATGTGCAAAGAACGCCTTTATATCAGGAGGACGTTTCAGTATGAGTGTCTCTTGTTTTCCTGTAGCGTGGAGAATCACATCCGGTATTACACTGAATAATGTTGATAATGTTGATAATGTTGATAATGTTGATGGGCAGCATAGTTCTTGCCAGAATTCCATGCAAAAAATTGAGAAAACACAATAACTTTATCGACACCAAAAAAAACCCAGAGCAAAATAAATCCATACATACATCACACAATATTGATGGTAACATAGAACTTTTTATAATTAAGTTCATAACATTTTCCTGTTGCTGAGTTGAGGCTTAAGGGTGGGACAAGTTTCAGGTTTGTTGGCTGGCCTCGATGGGGTTGACAGCTCGGCTCAGTGCTTGCCAGTAAATTGAAATCTGACTTTCAGCAAAACTTTTTGATTTGCATTATTGAATTTCTATTCAGTCCACTGCCACCACTTTTGCTTTTGCATCTGTGTTATTGCATCCTTTTTCACAATATAGTACTCAGAAAAATAAAGGGAACACTTAAACAACACAATGAAACTTCAAGTCAGTCACACTTCTGTGAAATCAAACTGTCCACTTAGGAACCAACTCTGATAAACAATCAATTTCACATGCTGTTGTGCAAATGGAATAGACAACAGGTAGAAATTATAGGCAATTAGCAAGACACCCCAAATAAAGGAGTGGTTTTCCAGGTGGTTGTCAGTTCCAATCCTTTCTGGCTGATGGTCTGGTCACTTTTTGAATGCTGGCGGTACACTCACTCTACTGGTAGCATGCAATGGACTGTACAACCCACACAAGAGGCTCAGGTGGTGCAGCTCATCCAGGATGGCACATCAATGTGAGCTGTGGCATGAAGGTTTGCTGTGTCTGTAAGCGAAGTGTCTGGAAGAAGGAGGCGCTACTAGGAGTCAGGCCAGTACATCAGGAGACGTGTGGGAGGGCAACAACCCAGCAGCAAGACCGCTACCTCCGCCTTTGTGCAAGTAGGAGCACTGCCAGAGCCCTGCAAAAAAAAAACTCCAGCAGGCCACAATTGTGCATGTGTCTGCTCAAGTGGTCAAATAGACTTCATGAGGGTGGTATGAGGACCTGATGTCCACACGTGGGGGTTGTGCTTACAGACCAACACCATGCAGGATGTTTGGCATTTGCCAGAGAACACCAAGATTGGCAAACTTGTCACTGGAGCCCTGCGCTCTTCCCATATGAAAGCAGGTTCAAACTGAGCACTGGAGTCTGGGGATGCTGTAGAGAACGTTCTACTGCCTGCAACATCCTCCAGCATGACCGGTTTGGCAGTGGGTCAGTAATGTTGTGGGGTAGTATTTCTTTAGGGGCCGCACAGCCCTCCATGTGCTGGCCAGAGTTGGCCTGACTGTCAACCTAGATGAGATCCTCAGACCCCTTGAGACCATATGCAGTTGCAGTTGGCCCCGGGTTTCTCCTAATCCAAGACAATGCATGGGGCCAGAATGTGTCAGCAGTTCCTGCAAGATGAAGGCATGGATGCTGTGGACTGGTCCGTCTGTTCCCCAGACCTGAATCCAATTGTGCACATCTGGGACATGTCTCACTTTATCCACTGACATGTTGCACCACACACTGTCTAGGAGTCGGTAGATGCTTTAGTCCAGGTCTGAATAAGAATAAGAACAACTTTACTTATCCCGAAGAAAAGTTTTGTGCCAGACTTACAAGAAAAATATATCAATAATAATAAAAGTAAAAAATTGTATAAACAGTAAAAAATAAGAGAAAAAGGGAGAATAAGAAATACAAATAACTATAGAGTGTCTTAACTAATGAAAAAATGTTGTACATGTAGCTGTTATGAAATATTGCACATTTATGAATGTATATATACAGATAAATTAGTGCAATTTAGATTATTACAATTTCCAGTAGGTGGGTGATTTTTTTTCTTTTTTTAGGTTTTAAGATTTTAAGATTCCCTGTGGCTGAAGGGAGAAAGAGGAGATCCTCCAGCAGACCATCTGCCACCTCATCAACAGCATGCCCAGGTTGTTATTGGTCATATAGGCATGTGGAGGCCACACACACTACTGAGCCTCATTTTGACTTGTTTTAAGGACATTACATCAAAGTTGAATCAGCCTGTAGTTTGTTTTTCCACTTTAATTTTGAGTGTGACTCCAAATCCAGACCTACATGGGTTAATACATTTGATTTCCATTTATCATTTTTGTGTGATTTTGTTGTCAGGACATTCAGCTATGCAAAGAACAATGTATTTAATAAGAATATTTCATTCAGAGCTAGGATCTTTAGTGTTTTTTTTTTTCAATTTCTTTATGAGCAGTTTAAATACAAAGTTCTTAATTGCGAACACATTAACTTTCTCCTCAGTGAGTGTCCAATACAATGACGCCCGTACAAAATCACAAGAGACTACATGATGGGAAATTACATGCAATAAAAGAGAGATAATCCGTGAAGTTATTAGTCTTCCCATATGGTGACACAGATTAAGGTTTTTGTACAGTGTGACATGGCTTTGATGGATGCACATTATGGCAGAATTGTCAGGACTAACAGCATATGCTTCATCAAAACTGCTTGCCAGATGGTAGAATCTGCTGTAGACTTAAAAAGATCAAATGCTGGCTTCTTTCTCACTCCCACACAGCTGGTAAATTACTGACAGAGAAGGTGTGAACGTTGAAGAGGCAGAATTTGTCCGACACCCCCAAATCTGATGTGGGAAAAATGTGGGAGGCATTTTTTGAAGCTACTCGACCGTCTGACAAACACTCTGATATATGGACGCTCTCAAATGACTCATGAGTCATGACGAACAGGAGGTTTCTTTGGGAAATGTACTCTAAGTCCAAGCAAGAATGTGACAACCATCAGGACAGATAAAGTATGATCGGTAATTATCTGTCACAGTATAACGTCCAGCTGTACTCTGCAATGTTACGTCCATGGTTAGCCATTAAGGTCCCAGATGGTTCCACCTTTACTCAGGACCCCGTTGGTTCTGACCTTTGTATGTGTCCCAAAACACAAAGTGCGGCTGCATCCTGAATAATCATCCTGAATAATTTGCCTTCAAAAGAGAGGCTTGTGGTCTGTGGTACTGCTTGTATTGGTCAGCCCCAAATCATCAAGAAGCAAAGAAATTCCAATCAGTCTTTGTGTTTGTCTGCTAAATGAAAAATGGTTCAAAATGAAGGCCTCTATTTTCGTTCCAGCACAGAGCAGACTCTGGCATGGACGGATGTTTATCAAGTCAGTGACCCTATGAGTTGACAACACAGATGGTATGAGAGAGTATTTATACTTGTCTGTGTTGAGGAGCAGCTACACCGTAGCTGAAATGGTAGTTGTCAGTGGAACCTAAATAATTCTGTGCTGAGGTTCTTCAAGTATTTTCAGCAATGGCAGCGGAAACAAAACAGATTGTTGAGTTGTTGAAACTCATAGGCTAAAATATCTAAAACTCAGATGGTGTGGAAATTAGAATGTACAAATATGTGTGTCAAGATTTGGTATAAAGTGGATCAAACAGCTCTACTTGGATTCTGATATTATATTGAAATTACAAATCGCAGCACTGTAGACCCCTCAGGAGGACCCTAAATATCAGGTCCAGCTAGTGCAATTTTTCTATGCATTATTTTACTCTCCAGTGTCCACACAAACTTCTCTGGTCTGAGCTCTTGGATAGTAGATTAGTGATCTGTGTGAATGCGCTGTTGGTGAAAAACTCGCAGTCCAGTACATGTAGAACCTCAGCACAGTGTTTGGAGGGTGTGCATGTGTTTCAAGCATGTTTGTTTGAAAGGCCACAAATTGCTCTAAAAGGACTTTATGACGGTGTTAAATCTTCTTAGCATTTGTTATGGCTCCTAATTTTTGGTTCTCATCTTGGCAGGCAATGCTAGGATACAAGTTGATATACAACAGACCTAAGAGGAGTAGCTGATGCTGTTGAATGTGAAACAAATAAATTGCTATGATGAATTCTGATACTGCAATGACCTATGATTACACATTAATATAATCAATAGTCATTAGATATTCAGCACCTTGACTTTGCTAGTTTGGAGTGTGAGCATTGTTTAAATTATTGAAATAGCTGCCAGTTGCCACTTTTTTTTATAGCTCAGATCTGTTGAATCTGGGTTTAAGAGGTGAAGCTGAAACTTGCTTTTTCACAAACATTTTTGACAAAAGTCCCTACTCACAGAAACAGGAACAAGGACTGAACACCAGATGTGAGACAACCTGTCAAATTTTAATAATTTTGTCCCTGGATAGACATTATCGGACATTTATAAATTAGTTAATCATGTGTGGTTAGGGAATATAAAATGCAGAAATTATTTTCGTGATACCATACTTTGAACAGTATCTCTTTTTACATCTTTAGATCTCTCTTAAATAGATTCAGCCTCAGGCTATCAGTTTTTCTCGTTGTTAAATAGAAATTCATTGTTGAAAGACAAAAAAAGAGAGAACAGAACTTCAAGCTAAATTATGTTAACGTCACATCAGCTATACGCACACACACACACACACACACACACACACACACACACACACACACACACACACACGCATAAACACACAGACACACACACATTTATTTGCCATGCTTGGGGATGTTGACATTCCCTATTGACTTGTACTAGCTGGTGCTGCCAAGAACAAACAATGTGCTGTGAAACTGCTTGAACTTCAATGGAGGTTTTAAATGGCCAGCAGCTCTAATGTTCTCTGTAAGATATTCACATAGGCATTTTTTGTCCATTATTTCTGGTTTTTGTACAAGGTCAGGCAGTAAATCACTCATTCAATACAGAATAATTAAACCAACCAAGTGCAGACTGTTCATTTTCTCATGAATAACTGAAAATGTCAAATTCATTCACATATATCTCAGATAGTTCTGTAAAAATGAACACATACTGACCCACTTTTTGACTTACAATATTATCATATTGTAAATGAGAGCAGTCCAAGAGAGAACTCCTACGTAAATTTCATGCAACCATCTCCGTATCTAAAATAATACATAGTAGTATACTATACAATATAATTTTAATTTTCAAGCTGTTTTTGGTGCCTTATTAGTCTTTTGTTAATTTTATGGTTAAATTTAGCTCATTTTCAGACATATTTCATTCCTTGTCAATTGATATTTTTGGATTTTGAGTGGGTTTTTTTTTTTGGTCTTTGCTCAAAAATATGGGGATACTAAGTTTTTAATACAATTTTTGGTATTTATCATGCAATTTTGTATGTTTTGAAAATGATATAAATGTTTGCAAATATTCATCAATAAATGCTAAATGTCTAAGGTACCGTTTTTGAGCTGTTTTTTGACACCTTCAAATTTTCCCACTTTTAAGTGTGATGTCACACACTCACACCTCTAGACTAGTCTAATCTGTACTTAAAGGGAAAATTATTCCCATTGACTTAAAAATTGTAATAAAACATAATAATCAGATGACCGTGTTGAGTTGCAGAAGATTGATAAATTATTATAATTTGAATTAAAATTGCGGAATGTAGTTTTTTAGTCTTTGAACTTGTGTAAAACAAAAATAACACATCCATCGTGTATATAATAACATAAAATCAACCTCATAGGCAGGACTGTGAAATCAAAATGCTTACATTTCTCTGTTACAGTGTTATTATAATTACATGGAAAGAAATTATGGCATGTGTCTGGCAATCAAACCACTGAATGTTTTCATTTCTGTGTAACAGTGCCATGAGCAGCACTAATTAAATTCCATTAATTTCCATATATGGGAGAAAATTGAACATGACAATGCTCTGCTAATAAAACTAAAGGTCTACCTGTTTGTCTGGATTTAGAGGCAAGAGGATATGGGTCTTTTTTTAAAATTACATTTGAATAATCTAATAATCCGGGTGGATCCAGCACTTTAAAACACAGACCCTTGAGCTTTACTCATATTGGGAAGACAACGTCTCTGCCAGATCTGTTAAGCAGCTTGTAAGTTGAGTCGGGAGTGGGGGGTTCGGGCTAGAGGGCAGTGAGTCAATAATTGTAAAACAACACCTGGCCTGTATAATCTGATTCCTGTCTGAGGGTTTCCTCCATCTATATCCTCCCTCCCTTCATGCCATTATGAGAAACAGGAGACAGCGAGGAGCGGTACAAACAGCCTGAATGCTGAACCAAGTAGAACGCAACATTCCATATTAATGAAACAGAGTTCGGCAGCATCTCAGTGCAACGTGCACACAGACTCCTGCCACTCCGATAAGGCTGGGATTTGATACAGGAGTTAATTAACCAATGTTTGAGAGTGGACTGATAGTGCTGAATAAGGGCGGGTTATCAGCTGCTCCCCTGGTGATTCGGCACAAATTGCGAGAGTGGAGCAATTCCCCAGGAGTTTGGTTTAATTTCTTCTGTCAGAGAGATTCCACTGAACCATGTTAACCTCAAACTCCATCAGGAAATTAAGTTGCAAAAGAGGCTTAAGGTCTCCAAACAAAATGAAATGAAAGGCCATGGTAGTTTCCATCAGACGGCTGCCATGAATCCACACAAGAGACAGAAATATTCCTCAATGTAAATAAGCTGCCTTGTAAATCGAGAAAAATTCAGGTGAAAAAAAGGAATTGGAAGTATTTTCTCAATCAACCGCCTAATTTTCCTCTTTCAAAATGTACTATGTGTCCAGGTCTTGTCTGATTTTTTTTTCTTGCTCTTAGCTGCACATAATGAAAAAAATCAGCTTAGTTTTGTCCACTATCACTTAATGTTATCCAGAACTTTAAGGATGGGTACAAAAACATAAAAAAAGAAGTTTAGTTGAAAGTTGAAATCTTTATGGTGCTGTAATGTCATGGCCTGGACAAATTGCAAGCAGAAGCATGTATTTTCATTTAATCTACCAAAGTAGCTTAGATTTAGCCAGTTAATGGCAGGCAAATCTGTATTTACTATTTCTTAACATTACCTTCAAAATGTATTCTTATCATCACCCCTCTGCAGCCTGAGAGAAGTAGGAAATTATGCTTCTAATAATTTGATCATGTGTATAATGTTTTCAGTAAACTCTTGATTCTCCAGAAACCTGTGTCCAGTGAAATTTTGGGGAAAAATGGATTTCATTTGTTTGAAATTGCTATTTTGCTATAACTGTCCTTTAAATGACATTCCATTACAACTCAAACACTAAATGTATTTGACGTATGCATGATTTGTTTCTATAATGAAAAATTGAAAAAAAAAAACAACTTTTATTGCTTCCTATTTTCAGAGAGAAAAGTCTGAGTCTTTGGTTGCTAAATGTCCTCTTTGGCCTCCAAGCAGTTGCTGTCTGGTTGCGTTGAGCAGGTTGTGTGTTGTCGATGCTTCAGATTCCTGGTTGGCCAGCAAGGAACATGCTGATGATGTCATGGTCCGTTCACAGCACCAGCAGGACGTGCAGGGTAGAAAGGCCACTTTGGAGTCACCCCAGGGTTCATATGATACAGAGCTGGGTCAATTATATTTGTATGCCACATTTCAAGAACAAGTACATTCAAAATACATAAAATATAAAATACATAAAATTTTACATAAAATACACAAAATATACATATAATACATTCAAAACATCAAGATGCAATAAAAACAGAAAAAAAAAATGAATTGAATTTCGCTGAATACCAGCAGTAAATATAATGAAATAGGGAAAAAAAAAGGATTTTTAATGCTAGTTCTTCTTTCAAGTGAGCAAGTGTCTAAATCTCAGAACTTGAATGATCTGTTAGATTTCCTCAGCTCAAATGACAATTCTGGATAAGTTTGAACATTTGAATTTGCCTCAAGGAGGCTTGAAAAGTGTCTGTTACAGTAGTCAGACCTATTAAAGATGAATACAGGGAAAAATTAATCCAAATCCCTCCACAAAATTAAAACCCTCTAATCCCTTAAATATCATTGTGTTGATAATTGTTTGAGATTCAGGTCTATCTCTCTGGCTTAGTTTGTGTTTTTGGATTGAAAGGGAGCACTTAGTGATTATGTCTGTTTTTATCCCTGGTTTATTGGAAAAAATCCAGCCACTGATTTATGATAAGGAAATATATTGTGTACTGTTCTTCACTCCATATTCTAAGGTGAAAGAAGTATGTTGATGCTGAACAGAATAGGCTTGAGAATTGAACCATCCGGTACCACACATATACTCATTGTTCTGTTGCTGGGATTCAAATCAGTTCAATACTAAATGGAAGATGTCCACCAATTTTCCCCAATAATATACTTTAGTGAAGTCTGCCAAATGTAGCAGATGTCTAAAAACAACTTATATCTGGATTAATGGATGTTAATAGAAATACAACATATTCAACAAGTATCACTCAGGTATTTTTAAGTTTGTTGAGCTGCTGTTTGGTGCTAAGACATTGAAATATTTTTTCCAGTGGTTTTAATTAAGAGTGGAAAGTTTGAATGTGACCTATTATAGTCTATTGCTGAATTATCTGTCAGTATTTTTTAAGACTGCCTTTATGGATGTAATTTTCAGGAGCTCCAGGATGATGATAGAGAGAAGTGAAATGTTAGTAATTTTTAAATCATCAGAAGCCATGCAAGTATGACAAACATTTTTGAAAAAGTCTGTCAATCAGTTTCTTTTTGATGCAGTTTTCTCTGTAATTGGGTTTGTCGGTTGAGGCAGCTCACACTGGGATTTGTTGAATTTTCTTTCAGGTACGAGCACCAGGTTTCCCCCTGAGTCTCCAACCCCTTCTCTGTGTATGTCAGAGAGTGAGTTTGTGTGCGTTTGTTTTCTCTCTCCAGGCTTCCTGATTGCTTCCCCTTTACCTCACCTGCCCTGCCTGCAGCTCATCAGTTTAAGATCCCTGTATCTCCACACACACTTTGTGTAGGCTTGTCTTAGATAATCTCTCAGGAGCTCAGATTTGTGCTTTCTTGACTAATTCCTAATTCTCCTCCGGTATGCGAATGTATTCTCTAGAGTCTGGCACCCCAACCACCCTTGCCTGCACTAGAGGGTTGAAAAATACCTGTCGTTGAATTTGTCTAACATATTGTCTCATTGGGATATTGCGTGATTTAATTTTTTTATTGAAATACCCATTAAGAAATTACCAAAGAACAAAAGGATCTTGTTTAATTTCACCATTGGTGTGTGAGTACATGTGTGAAAGGGGGAATTAAATAATCCAGTGTTATTAGTTATAAAAGCATTGTATGAATGGAGACCATTTAATAATCAGCACAAAATTGACTGTCAAATCACGGCAAGTCAGAATATTAATAAGTTATAAAAATACAACCAAAAAAATATAATTGGAAAATACAAATTTTGAAAAAAAATTATGACACAAATGTTATTAGAGTATTATTTTATACAAGTGTTTGTGACATCGGAACCTGAAGAGTTTCAACATTCTGTTGACAATTACAAAATTATCTCCATTACCATAGTGATGTCTGATGTGATCAGTGCCTAAGCATATCTTAACATACACTGATACTGAAAACACATTGCCGGATATATTTAATTTTTTTTACATTTTCTACAAAGTGTGAAACCTTATATGCTCTCACTATCTCAGAGACCATCTTTGTTACTGTAATATACACTCTTTCTCTGCAGCCGCTACATATCCGATCAAGAGTCTGCGTGGGAAAGAGACAACGAACAACACACACAAGCAGAAATGAACTGAAACACTTCCAGCATAAAGGTAGTAAAGAACCACATAAAAATTTGAGTCTTTCATGTTTCAGATCAGTCAGTTAATTAACTGTAAAAACATAAATAGATGGTACCTTCTATTCAGCACTTGTACATAGGCATTGCTAATAAAGCGCCACCACTGCTTGGATTATTGACGCAAACCTGACTTTACAACCATATGAATATGGATTGCAAGGATCACACTGTGGTTATGCAGAAATGAAATCATTTAATTTGTGTTATACATATATGTATGTATGTATGTATGTATGTATGTATGTATGTATGTATGTATCCATGTATCCATGTATCCATGTATCCATGTATGTATGTAGGTATGTATATTTAGTGTGAAAGGATCAGACATAACAGCTGGGAAAATTAGTGAGATGTTGCCCCAGAATCTATAGAAAAAAAACTCCAAAGACTGCATATTCTTCGATTGTACTACTTACAAATCAAAATATCATCAAACCCCAGTATGGAATTCTCTATGCAAATGGCAAAAAAACATAGAAAATGATAACCTAAAAGTATAAAAAAAAATCCGCAGCAAATTAACCCCAGACCAGAAAATCACACAAAACATTCGCAAAGAAATTTTCTGATAAAACTGAAATAATGTACTCCTCAGTCTAAGGACATTTAATGTTTATGTGTTTCACCATATTGCCCAGAATCACTGCAGTGAGGCCATATTTTAACAGTCATTTTAGCCGTGTTTATTATACTCATTTTTACTCCACAGTCCTGCTGCAATGAAAATGTCTATGGACTCTTCAGGACCCCCACCCCACCACTCCCGCGCACACACAGACATTGTGGATTATCCTGTAATCCCTGATATTCATCAGCCCAGAAGGTCACAAGTCATTCTAATACTATTCTCATCTTCCTGTGGATAAAGGGAGTTGCACTGGTTTATTTGGTTTGAGAAGAGGATGAACATCATTTGAATGAAGCTCCTTTACCCCTTGATATATACTATATGTTTTCTTTAAAAGAAAAATAAATGAGAGAAGAAACATACCAACAAACACACATCCAAATCAAAACAGAGCTGTTACAAGATTTAGAAAATCTCCCCAAATGTATAAATGTTTCACACATATTTTCAAGGACATCAAATAAAAACTAAGCAAGAATCTTGAATTGCAAAAATATTTTTAATGTCAAAATTTGCAAACCAGATCAAAAAGAAAAGAAAACCTCCAGGATGTGCAGACACCCTCAAGAGGGAATCAAAATTTGTGAGAAGCTCGTACACTGCATTTTTATTTGTTAATTGCTCAATATAATTTCATGAATCAACGCTGTTTGGAAATACTGATTGAAGATGTGGCACCCAGATGAAAGAAATTAACACGTTTTCCAGAGGGATGCTTGATGTCACTGAGCTTTGTGTGGATAAGGAGAGAATAATTTAAACCAAATAAAGGGCTTTTAGTTAATCTCACCAATGTCAACTGACAATCTTGGTCCCTTAAAAGAGCAAAAGTAATGTGGGGAGCTTGTTTATTACAGCAGAAATTTGCCACTAAACAGTTTTACAGCAAAACCACTGTGTACATTAATCACCTGCATCCTTTAATTAGATAGTAATCAAGGACTGTGGCCGATGAGCAGAGAGCAATTATTCTCTCGGGGTATAGAGCTAAATAAGAAAAAGGAAGTGTGAGGGTCAGAGGAAATCACACAGGCGGATTAGAGCGCTGTTTATTCAAATTTTCTTGGGGCCTCTGATGAAAACACTTCCCAGGTGCTCCTGCTTGATGTTGGCGACATTTAGCGAGTCAAGAGCATCACAAGCAAATGAGGTAGGCGGGAAAAAGCTCTTCATATCTAAAAGCCCCCTGCAAACAGAGAAAAAAAAAACTCCAGTAACAAACTTTGACTGGTCACTGAGCAGGACAAGGTTGAAAAGCTCAATTTGCTTGATTTTCACTGAAAGAAAACTGTAGACAGGTAGTCCAACAGTTGTAAAACAATTACACTGTTTTTAATGTCAGTCTTTATTTCACCATGAAAACACGCAGCCACATTCTTTACATGGTTCAACAGTGTTCTAACCAAAAGTGGGAATACTAGACTGGCCTGAATGCAGCCTCAATCCCTCATTAGAAAAGTGCGAAGCCAAATATGTCAGCGGTCACATCAGAATGCCAAGTCATTGACGTCAAATATCAATTTTGTTAGTGTCTGTTACCAAACACTTACTGAGTGTGTTTAAAGAAAAGATGACATAACACAAAGGTAAACAAGTCAGTGTACCGACCTTGTTTGAACATGTTGCAGACTGCGGTTGAGATTTGGTGCAGATTCACACTGATAATAGAATCTAAAAAAATATGTAAGACATAAGACATAAGATTTTTTTGTATCGTACTTCATTGAATATTATCTGAAACATGTTGCCAAGTCGTAGCTTTTTGTTAATTTTCATCAGGAATATTTTTTAAGGATTTAGACAAAATTCTGATGGTATATAAATTACAATGATTATGTCATATTCATTTGACTGCTTGTCAGTTAATTGTTTAATGGCCCGTGTTACAATTTTGATTTTGAAATAGTCTTCAAAATAACAAGTAGTTAGAGTGTAATTCATAAATGCAGACCATCCCTGTGTCACTGCAAACTTCATACTATCCTCACACTGACTGCAATAACAGAACAGTAACTTTAAATCATTCATTCATTCATTATCCATATCAACCAAACCAAATATTCTGATAGAACTCTAATTGTCCCTGGCAACAGGTTTAAAAGTATGAGACTGGAAAATATTTTTACATTTTCAAAGTTCAATAGTGTATGTTTATGAACGTTCTCAGTCAGCCAGTTCATAGGGAAACTTGGTCAAATCTAGACTTTTTTTTTCCTTTTTTCATGTTGTTTGGGGAACAAAGGTATAAATTCCAGGGGCTCACTACTTTCTGCAAAACAACAACATGAAAGGTAAAATGTCTTCAAGAGGAAAAAACATGTTACCACAACTAAACTGGACAATGATTTTATATATATATATATATATATACATTTTGAAATCGCATGTGATAAAATTAAGTGTATCGTTTTAAATTCAAACTTTAACTTCTGTCATTAAAAATTTTTTGGTAACAAATTCAAAGTCTGGACCTTTCCTCTCATCACATCTTCCTAAACCTTTGGCGCAAAATCCTTTGTCTTTATTATGTGTTTTAAGCAGACTCGACTTTTTTCTTTTTTCTTCTTTTTTACTTTGGTTTTATGCAGTCAGATAAACAAGCTGGTTCAACAACTGGTTTGTGAAATCTCCATGGTATAATTAATTCCTCTTTTCTCTATTTATCGAACTATAGTACTCACCAGATTTTCATTCTGTTTCAAAAAATTAGACCCCTGGTTATTTTTCTCTTTTTTTTCCCATCCTTGTGTCTATCACAATTTTTTTGGTGTTGGTTTTGTTTCTTTTCTAGCTTTGCTGCGTTCTTTTTTGCACTCTTCATTCGCTCCTCATAATTGTAGACCTAACACTTTAGCTGCAATTTAGCATAAATGGACATTGCATAAGCGTTCACTCCCCAAATTATATATATATGTATATATCCATCCATCTTCTTCCACTTATCCTGCACTGAGGTCGTGGGGGATGCTGGAGCCTATCCCAGCGGGGTACACCCTGGACTGGTTGCCAGTCGATCGCAGGGCCACATATAGACAAACAACCACTCCTCGTTCATTCAATGTTTCCAATTAACCTGCATGTTTTTGGACTATGGGAGGAAACCTGAGAACCCTGATGAAACGCACACAGACACGGGGAGAACATGCAGACTCCACACAGAAAGGCCCCCTAGTTGGAATCGAACCAGATTCCTTCGTGCTGTGAAGGCTGTGCAAGCTCATTTTAGGAAGACTTCAGTATTCAGAGCGTCACCAGTTTCTTCTTTATGTTCAGAAATGCTGAATTTGAAACATAGAAGAGTCGTGCTATTTTGTGATGTCACTTGGGTTGTGCAATAAGCCACCATGCAGAATGACATTTCAAATAGGGCAAGCATCAAACTCAGTGCATCCACCATTATACATACAATTACAACAGTTAATAACAAGAGAAATAAAAACACTTGAGTGAAGAGGGAATCAGAGGAACAATTCATGTTTCTCTGTTGGAAAAATATTTTAAATTCTCTTGTGAACAATTTTTGCAGCTCTATTAGGCTAGACTACAAGGATGATGATTTATTAAATACTGTTTTCATGGCATAGATAGATACTGCCCCATTTAGTGTACCATATCTTATACACGCCACAATGAATAAGGAATGAAAAAGCTACTAAAGACAAAGTGTAAACTTGAAGAGAGTTAATTTCACCACTGTAACTCATGGTGACCATCAATAAAATCGAATTCCAGTTAGAACTCTATTTATGTTGTAAAATTGTAATATATATTGCAAGTCTGTGTTTTCATTGACAGATAAAGGGTAGGGGGCAGAGGAATTTGAAAGAAAAGGTCATTCCTCGATTTCAGAAAGCTTTGCTTTTCAGAATAAGATACGGACTGAAACTCCGTAATTGAAACCCCAAAAGACTTTTATGGGAAAACCTCACTGAAAAATGGACGATTTCCCAACGCGTATGACTAAATCTGTTGCTTAAGAGAAAAATATCACCATGGAAACTTCGCTGCTGCCAATCAAATCACTAAATAGCTCTGCAAGAATGTAGCAAGTTGTTTTGGTGCTTTCAAAATATTCCCAGTAAATAAATCACCTATGTCACAAATATGGGAAACCTTTATTTCACAGGACGAGAAGGTGACCTTCACACCGCCTATTGGTAGAGCTGGACCGAAACCACCACCTGCTTCTTGTACAGAAGCAATGCAAATCATGAGTGACATAACTGTGAGTGTCGATGTGTATATATATATGTCTGTGTGTGTGTTGTGTGTGTGTGTGTGTGTGTGTGTGTGTGTGTGTGTGTGTGTGTGTGTGTGTGTGTGTGTGTGTGTGTGATGTACATAGACAGAAAGGCATGGAAACAGGCTCTGTTTTGTCTTCTGTCCTATTCCTGTATGTGTTTGGACGTCTGCCTGAACAAACTTTATCAGTTAGGCTTTGGCTACGTTTAAACAATGGCTTTGCAGTCCAGTCCAGTTCTTCTAAAGGTCCTGAAGAGTCAACCAGCAGCCCTGCTCTCTAAATAGTCTGTTTAGAGGATTTATGTGGTGTTTATATCAACCTGGAAGGATTACAGATGCTGCAAATCTTGATGAATTCTCTGTGACTAATAATCAAATGTTGCTATAATCGATCATACTCACTAGACATAAATGTAGTGGGACAGCTGGCAAGAACATTAACATGGTGAGGATTATCAGTTAATAGAGGTTCCTACTCTTTGTTTAAAAAAAAAAACTGAGATGGTGTTGCCTGTTGACACAAGAAGAATCTAGCAAACAATCAGTTCGTTTGAATGTTTTCATGAAAACAGCAGCTCCTGGACACAAGGTTGAGGAAACATGTAAGTTGTGCAAAACTAAATATCCTGAAATGCAAGAGGCTGAACTAATCCACAGGGCTGCGAGGAGCTTTCGTGCTCTTTATAACACTGAACATGTGAACACCTCATGTGTTAAATTGTGTTGGAGGTATCTAAAAGGATTGAAAGCAGTTTGACGACATTTCCATGCTACTAAAATATCAGGAGGTCTTAAATACTGACATATCCTAAGGTTTTTTTTTCTTCAAATGAGTTTTTTTTTTCGGACATCACTCGAAGTGACGCCGCTCCAGAGAATTTGATTACTATGTAGCCAATGTGGAGTTTCCACTTATTCTTAATCTGTCAGGCTAATGTTGTAATTCATGACTATCATCCCAATTGGGGTGCCGTTTTCATCCATAGCAGCTCATTTTAGGCAAAAATCTCAGAGGAAATATGATGCACTTTACCTGTTCAGCAGTGAACAGACAGAGAGGAGCCTGTTAGCACCTAAACAGATGAAAAAAGGGCCAACTGTGACTGCATTTTGATTTCTATTCACTTGCAAACAGATAAAATCTGCTCACATATTCAACCTCAATGAGAATCTGTATTGTCATAGTAACAGTGTGCAGAGGTTTGAGGGTCATCAAACCCCCAAGTATATTTAGGTCTCAACCACAGTATAGTTATACTGAAACCTAAGAAATCATTTACTGTAACACACAACAGGTCTTCTAACACTGCCTGAACTATTGAAATCAACAAGACAACGATCTGCTTTACTAAATTATTTTGATACTGACTGAGTTGGTAAGAAAATGTACAGGATTTGCCATCTCAACATTTATGTTTGTCTTCTAATGCAAATTGTGAAGCTTGTAGCAGGTACTTGTCTGAGGACATTGACACTTTCACTAAATTTTACCAAATTTTACAACAACAATTTTACAAAATTATTTTGATATTGACTGGATGTATAAGAAAATGTACAAGATTTGCCATCTCAACATTTATGTTTGTGTTCTAATGCAAATTGTGAAGCTTGTAGCAGTTATTGTCTGAGGACATTGACACTTGATAAAGTTTCAATTACTGCATCTTCTTCAATGGAAAACAAAGCCCTTCCATTGTTGGCTCCCAATATTACCCAACCATAAAATGTCAAGATTAATATTTGACCATTTTTTTTATGAACTGGTGGCTTTATTTGGAGACATACAGTTGTCCTCAAATGAGGACATTTTTTGGCCAACAAATAATTCATTTTCCAGAGACAACACTACGTTTTTTAAATCCCTGTTTTTATCCAACCGATCCCAAACTGGGCAAACAAAACAGAACGCCTAACCAAGAAAACCAAAAAAAGCATAAGTGTTGTTTCAGGTTTTTCCTGACTTTGGTGTGAATTGGGCAAAAAACAAGAAACTTGTATCAATGACATTTTTCATGAAAACAGAACATAGTGTTTCACTGAATGCAACAAAAGCAGACATGTGATCCAACCTGTAGCTGCTTTCCTAGAGCCAGGCAGGGAGAAAGAGGAGGAGGAGGAGGAAAAGGAGGAGGAGGAGGAAGATGGGAGGAGGCTGGTCCTGCTGTCAGACACCGATGACTACACGGCAGCGGGGTTGAAGAGGACACCGTCGTTGGATCTTCGCGTCTGTCCTCTCCCGTGGACCGGAGGCGACCGGTGGAAACCGAGCAACGAGTCAAGCACCACATCATTGCCGTTTTAAGTCCACGGCTGCCGGCAGGCGAGGTCTCCGGAGCGGCGGATGCTGCGCACGGACACCCCGGCCACCCTCACCGCCCCGGAAAACTTCCGAGAGTCGAACATTTGCGCATCTGCCGCTAACAGGTGGCGCGGAGATCGACGGGCGCAATGACGCGGACGCTGGAGAGACCGACGTCTGGCTTCCCGGAGCAGACGGTATGAGTGTGAGGAATTCACGGGGCTGAGGGAGACCACCTGCACCCTCTAAGGTAGGTGAAGATGTCTAAATTATTGTCTCCCTCAACTTTTTTTTTTTTTTTTTTTACTCCCGTTTCATTCAGCTGCTGTTTAGTGGGCTGTGATGGATTTGTACCTCAGATTAGTGTCACGGGACATTTTATCCGGATTCCATCCTGATCGATAAAAGCTATTGGTGATCAGTTACAGTGATGCACCATAAGTGCACAAAGAGCATTTATGTCAGGTTGTCAGTTTACTGGTGTTTCCTATTCAAGCAAGCCGGCGGTTATCACATATTAAAACAATATATCACTCATCTTAATGCAATCAGGAAGCGTGCGCCTATAAATGAAGCTGGTGGATGCATCATATCTGTTTGTACTGTCAGACAGGAGAAACAGCACAACACCGACTCTCCAACAGAGAGGAGAGCAACTTAAGCCAATGAGCAAAACCAGGGTACCATTGCATAATTAAAATTTAAGAGCAGACAGTTCTGGTGTGTTCCTCTGTCTAATGTCATTTATTGAAAATGAAAAAAAAGTGGCAATTTGATGACAAGTTAAAGCATGCAGGGAAAGTGACCACGAGAGTGCCCCTACGGTATTTTTAGTTTTTTCTTCGATGTGAGCTCATTTCAAGTAAAATGAATACAGAGACTCATTCTATGAAATGCACATCCAAGGAAAAGACCCATGTAATGTGGAAATAAATCACAGGTCATTTTATTTGTGTAGTTCTTTTGTTTGGTCAATAGCATTTGGATTTGCATTTTCAAGAGCCAGCTGATTGATTATTTTAGTGGAGTTTATATTTGATATTTTTAAATCCAACTTTTGCTCGAATAGAAGTTGATGTTAGTTAATAATAATTTGTTACACTCTAACTCTGGCATTGAAGAAGTAGCATCAAAAGTAACAGTGCAGCGTTCAAGTTAAAAGGACCTATATTATGAACAAGACGATCAATTATCTTTTGTATATTCCTCTATCAGCTCATGCACCGTAGCAGCAATGTACTAAAAACAAGTAGAATTTGTTCACCCAATTTAAAACTGGGAATACAAACAACTGCATTCGGTTTTTTCGTATCCATCGCTCTAAATTTGCTGCTATGGCGCCCTGATATTGTGCAACTAATCTTTTAAAACCCGGTACCAGCATTTGAACATTTTCTACATCATCACTGCAACAACAGTAGGATTACACTCAGTGCTGCTCTCATTGTATCTAACATTTTCTCGATCAACTGATTATTTGATAGGTCAATGGATACTACCACAAAATGATGACGAATCTTCAAGTTGCCCATTTCCCTGACGGCCTGATGGCATCCTGAATTTACAAAATGCCAAAAACAATAAACTTACTGTCATAGCTATGCAAAGCAAAGAAACAAAATATTCACATCTGATGAGATGCAGTTATAGAACTGGACTTAAACAGCGGCTTGGATACCAATTTAATTTGTACTTGAAAATATTGAATTAATCATTGCCGCTATAACAATAACGGTATTTACTCACTCTCTCGAGGTTGAGAAACAAGGTGATTTTTCCATCCATTCATCCACCAGCCCCATATATTCCTACTTTCTGGATTTGCATTGAATGTTCGCACTGGATGCAAATGATGTGCTGCTGAATATGGATGATACTTTTTTTTCTGAACCTCCTAGTGTGTTTATTAATGTGAGCACATCAAAACTTACTCTGACCATCAGGATCAAAAAGATAGAGCCATTGGTTTTGTCTGGATCTTTTAGGTTTCTGGTGACTTTGTCTTGGTCTCACACACTGAGCTCTTATGAAGTTTTTAAGGTCAAACAAAGGTTGTTGGAAAGGTGTGAGAGTAATAGGAGTCCAGGCGTGAATTTATGTGAAGCCAACAGGGAGTGTCAGTAGTGCAGTGGATTTTCCTGCTTTCTGTGAAATCTGAAGAGTCTACTTCATATCATTAAAACAGGAGAGAAATAGCAGTAATTGTCACTAAGCACAATCCATTTCGGTACACATTCGATACTAAATGACAGGTAGTAATTAGTTGTACAGTAGTAGTAGTTATTACAGAGCATATTAATACATTTTCTCAAGATTTTAGTCAAATGATGGGTGCGGCCACAAAAGCCTCTGAAAATCAAATAAAAAATCAACAACATGATGACCAAAACGTGTCAGAAAATGTATAACTTTGAAAAAACAGTAATTTCCATTCAGCAATTAAAACTGGTTGATTGCCTAATGAAACGTGAATAAAAAATCATTGGCCTTAACAGCCACTTGAAAATGGGAGAAGTGTGTTCCTGAAGTGTGGTTACCCTGGGGAACCACTGTGTGCTAATTTGGTCCTGGATGCAGAGAAAAGGGATTTTTATAGCTTTTTTTTCCCCAGAAACCATCAACAATTAATAATTTCTCATTGATTAATTGATGAATTGAAAAGTTTCTTGTTTTGGTAAAAACGATGTAGGTGATAGGGGAAGCTCAAACTTAATCTCCACTGAATGTTAATATATAATGAGAGCTGCTTCTACTTCTTCTCTGGGGTGATTTTAAAGACAAGGGGAAAATCAGCTTTAAAATCACAATTTATTTTTGAAGTAGTCCTTTATCAGACAATGGCTATAATCCATCAATTTTCTAGAGTCTGTAATCCAGACTCTATAACCACTATTGTCCTCCATCGGGACCTTAGTGATCTTTTAATGGTCTCCACATTGATATAATATTAAGCTCCAATGAGTGGGAGAGTATCTGTATGGGTACACAGTGAACATGGAGTATGGAGACTTGTGATATACAATATGATTTTACCAAATCTGATTATATAGTAATTATAACATAATTTTCTCACAAATTTAAACCAAATAAAAATAGAATCACAGGGTAAAGTTTTCCCGCTTCCCACTTCTTGCCATGCAGGACAATTGACAAATTATCGATTTGATTATCTGACTCTTTTTTTTTTTTTTTTTTTTTTAAGATTTATGTGGTGTGTCCATATAAATGTAAGTTAGATTCATATTTTCACACCTTAACAGTAGACTCTGTAATATAAATACTTACCCTGTAGGTGGCAGCATGTAGTACCAATTTGTTGAAGGCCACTTGTCAAAGATTTTGGTATGTAAAGATATGGAGAGCACAACATGTCACATATCATCTGTGTTCATTCATACATTAATTCTCCGTAGTCGGCTTATCCTGAGGAGATGGGTATTTTTGTATAGTGAAAATCAATAAGGTAGACTTCTTGTCTACTGCAGTACAAAATGTTTGTACTATTATTTAATTATCACATTCATCGGGATGCCACTGTGGACAGCAATGTAAGAATTTCATTGTCAAGGGAAATACATTTCCAGGCTGTAGACATGGCAATAAACACTTTGAATCTTGAATCTTCTTGAGTATGTCATTTAAGAATTCAGTGCTAATCTGCATGATATTCCCCTTTGTGAAAGTCTCAAATCCAAATGAATATATAATTCTATAAAATCTTTTCTTTCTCATCACAGTTATTGGCGTCTTTGTGGCTCATCCTAAACTTCTGTCAGCTGCACCAACAAATAGCTCATTTGTCCTGTGTCACATCCTAAAGTCAGTATGCCCATCATCAGCAATGCCAATCATGACTTCAGCACCTACTCCCTCAGCAGTGACGACAGCAGCCTTGACCGCTTCTTCACAGAGATCCCAGAGACCGAGACCCTCAAGGGGGTTTACTTCCAGCGAGCCCGGCTGCTACGGGATCCCAAGGCCTCATTTGTGGTTGACCACACCATGCAGGTCCTGATTAATGTTGGTGGTAATCGCTACACTTTCCCCTGGAGCACTTTGGAGCAATTCCCCCAAAGTCGTCTGGGACGCCTTCGCTCCTGCACTACACCGGAAGAAATTGCACGCCTCTGTGATGACTATGATGAGACATGCCGGGAATACTTCTTCGACCGGAACCCAACGGCGTTCAGGGTTATCCTCAACTTCCTGGCTGCGGGAAAACTTCGCCTCTTGCGAGAACTGTGTGCTGTTTCGCTGCATGATGAGCTTGACTATTGGGGCGTAGACCCGGGGCATATGGAGCGTTGTTGTCGTCGCCGCATGCTCACTCGTGTGGAGGAGGTGGCTGAACGAGAACGCAAGGAAGAGGAATGGAGGCAGAAGAGGATGATGATGAAGAAGAGCACCACAGATGTTGAGAAAGGTCACCGCAAACTGATCGGGATGCTGCGAGAAGTGGTGGAAAACCCTCACTCAGGATTGGCAGGGAAACTGTTTGCCTGCCTCTCTGTCATCATGGTGCTGGTTACCGTGGTCAGCCTCTGCATCAGCACCATGCCAGACCTCAGGGATGAAGAGACCAGGGTGCGTATGAATCTTTAGTTCTCATGTTGTCTAACATAAATGGTTGGGGTTGGGGGCCGGGGGGGCTAATCTGGCTATGAGAGAAAATGGTACTGATTTTTTCTGATATCACATTGATAAGAGTTCTGGAAGATATGTAACTTTCCATTGTCATGTAAAACAAAATTATACAAATGAATTATTATATATTATCAACCAATCTTAAAAGTAGCATTATTGGAAAAACACTGATGAATAGATAATGATGTGAATTCATTAGATCCATGTTGAAACAGTTATACTACACAATTATAAATTGTTTTTTTGTTGAGGCACTACTTGATAGAATCATTTCTAATAGTCAAAAACCTTCCGGCAGGAATGCAACTGCATAAACACAAATGCTTCTGACTTTTTCAGACTAAAACGGGGTCTTGTGTAAAATTGATGGCATGACTCTTGATTCCTGTTTCTGCAGGGTGAGTGCTCCCAAAAGTGTCACAGCATGTTTGTGGTTGAGTCCATTTGCGTTGCCTGGTTCACCTTGGAGTTTGTGCTCCGATTTGTTAACGCCCAGAGCAAACTGGCCTTTGCTCGTGGCCCTCTGAATATTATCGACGCCATTGCCATCCTGCCCTACTACGTGTCTTTGGTAGTGGATGTCAGAGATGAGTCACAGGAGGATATAATCATGGGTACTGGCCGAGGCTACCTGGATAAACTCAGTCTGATTCTGCGGCTGCTGCGAGCGTTGCGCATCCTATACGTGATGCGGCTTGCGCGTCATTCTCTGGGCTTGCAGACTTTGGGACTGACCATGCAGCGCAGCATGAGGGAGTTCGGACTGCTGCTGCTGTTTGTCTGCGTGGCGGTTACCCTCTTCTCACCCCTCGTCCACCTCGCAGAGAGCGAACTGGCGCCGTTTGCTGCCACACACCCGCAACACAGCTTCAGCAGTATCCCAGCCACTTATTGGTGGGCCATCATCTCCATGACAACAGTTGGCTACGGTGACATGGTCCCCCGCAGCATCCCTGGGCAAATGGTGGCGCTGACCAGCATCCTCAGTGGAATACTCATCATGGCATTTCCCGCCACCTCCATCTTCCACACCTTCTCCCGTTCCTATCAGGAGCTTAAGCAGGAGTATGAGAGGCTTTGGAAAGAGGAGAGAGGGGAAGAAATAGCTGCAGAGTCAGAAGAGGGCTGCTCTAAGGGCGACTTGACACCAGATGAGCTCCTGATTTTGTCCAGAGTAGATAATGATGTTCTGATGTCAAATCGAGATCACCAACCCCCTCTTCCATCTACAGCTTTCTAATGGACAGCAGGATGACTCAGTTATCGTGTAAATGCATGTTGGGAATAATTCTGGCTGATTGCTTATTTACCTTTTTTGGTTTATTATCATATTCTTGATGAACGTTACCATTATCAGTAAACTGTACTTCCCACTGTTGATGGTTAAATCAAGCAGTGATTTTAAAAGATATAGGGTATCTAAGTTAAGGTCATGACCTGTGTAAATGGAAAAAGAGGTGAGAGGACTAACAGTCCTATCCTGATGTGTAACTCTCATATATATGTATGCTGTTTTGTCATCAACACATCAATGTTTTCATAGCTTTTAAGTCAAAACTGCCTGAACAAGTATGATCAGGACACTCCTGTGCAGCCTGCCAGACAGCAGGAGTGCACAAAGTGTGTTGGGGGTGTCTGGGCTCAGAAAGGATCCTTATGCTGCATGCTGAGCTGGTGGTAAATGTCCAAAATGGCTGGGGAGTCAATTCTTTGAATCCAGCCATATCCGCAGAAATATTTCGATTGATGATAATTAATAGACTCTCAATTGTGTGTCTGAAGATGCTGGTGAGTCTTTGCTGAACCTCCTCAGCCATTGGAGGAAGAGTTGTTGCTTGTAAAAAATGTGGTAAGACCAGGCAAAATTCCTCATGGAAATAATCTCCTGAAGTGGCTGAAGCACAGTTTGTGTGGGGAGATCCATAAAATATTATTTATAAGTCACCATGCATTAAATTGTAAGGTGTGACTGGTATACCCAACAATCTACTTATTCTTTTTATAGCCTGCAAATTATGAAATTTATTTGTGACAATACAGTAATGCATTGCATTTCTCTCTGAAAAATACTGTCACTGAAAACAACAGAAAATCAGAAACCTTCCTATATCTATATATAGCTCTATACATATAAGTCTGTCTCCATAGTGATAGATAGATAGATAGATAGATAGATAGATAGATAGATAGATAGATAGATAGATAGATAGATAGATAGATAGATAGATAGATAGATAGATAGATAGATAGATAGATAGATAGATAGATAGATAGATAGATGGAAATCAGCTGATACTTTTGGACTGATAATGAAATGCAATGCAAACTTCATTTCAATGTCAGTGTCCTCTTGAATCATTTGGTGCCTCTCAGGTCTAGTGTTGCAGAACACTTACTCAAGGTCATATATATATATATGTATGTGGAAGCATTTTACTCTTGAATGGCTTCGGCTCCACAAGGACATGCTTAGTTTTCAGTGGTTATTTCCTGAGCACTGGGAAACTTGACACAGAGATGTAAGTGCTCCAACGGACCAAGCACACAAGTGTATTTCACCACAAATGCTAAGTACTTTTATAGCTAGAGCACAAAGCCCTGACTCCACCAACACACAATCATAAATCTGTCTTTCTAATATCGATAAACAGATTCTACCAATGAATGCAGGTGAAGGCAAGATCGTTGTACTATAAGCCTAGTAGATTTTATTTCTTGTCCATTTGTATTGCAAGTATTTGCATGCATGTAGTAATTGGAGGTGAAACAGGTTTCTTAAAATTCAACCTTAAAACCTTGTTTGTTTGTTTTTTTCTTTAAAAACTATCTTGCAGTGATTTAATTCATCAAAAGGAGTGGCTATCTGGCAAATGATCTGGTTACAGGTCCCTGGGATACAAGCAACATCATATCTTTTCTCAGAGGTTGACTGCTTTCAGAGACATATGGTAATAGGACAGTTAGGTGAGATTCCAGTCGCTCACCTGTCTGAACTCTCACCTCTGCTATGTGACAAGGTTGATAATGATGGTCTTCTGGTCATTTGCAACTATACTGGAGTCTTGCAGTTGTCAGTTAACAGGTATGTCTATGTATTTATGTTAAATGCACATATTTACCCATATACATACATAAAAACATATATACAATACAAAGGGTAAAGATTTTTGCCTTTTTTTACAATCCTGTTCTAATATTTAAAATTTGATTAGCAGTTGTGGTATTTTCTTCTGCTAACTTGCTCATTTTCTTTACCAAAATTATTGCAAAGGAATGGACTAATAAGTCATTCTAACAACATGTATGGGAACATTTTAAATTTTTTCCGACAGTCATTCACTTGACTTCATCCATCTGTTGATGTTCTATATGGTCGTCATCTGATTTCCTTCCTTTGCTCAGGTCACAGGGCCACCTGCCATCGGCCACTTGTCAAGATAAGACAGTCTACTTTTTTAAGCTTTTGTAAGACACGCTAAAATACAAATTACATTTTGATGTATTTCAAGGATTAAACAAGGATTACGTTATATAATATGGTAAAAAAAACCTAATAACACTTGTGAATACGTATCTGAAAATATCGCTTTTTCCTGTTCACGTATTCATCGTTTGCCTGAAGATTTTCGGTAGTTTCTAAATCTTTTTTCACACATCTGAATGGACGACTTTTGTATGTCTGACAATTAATTCCCGAATGTCCTTGAGATTTAAAGATTATTAGCCTACAGCTGTTGCAAACAGCGAGCACTAAATCAAAAACAGTGAGTGGCATAGAGGGCTTCACTGTGAATATAAATGAATGGCTCTTTGGGAATGTTTTAAAGATGTAGAGACTGGAGGATTGCAACGTGTATTTTATAGTCTATAATTATCCTGTGCAAATTTACTCTCCATTCTGATGTCTTGTCATCCCACTCTGTCCTTCTTCCAGCCATTCTAAAAATACAATTATAACTCTTTTTCTCTTTTTTTCTCTTTTACTGTTGTTTTTTGCAGATTGTGCTTGCCATACTGCAGCTGCTTATTTTCATGTTGTTGTTACTACCCCAGGACTCCCCCCCCCCCCTAAAAAAAAAAGAAATTAATGTTAGTAACGTCATAATAAAAGGTGGGATGAAATGAATGTAAAGGTTTTTCAAAGTTACAGTTTTGTGCTTCTGTTCACTCAGTTTATTGAAGTCTAATGTACTTTCTCTTATTTATTTATTTTTTTGTCTCTACTATCTCCTAAGGAAAAAGTCTGGCTCTTTAGTTTTTAAATTCTCACCTGCACACCTAGAGAGTGCAAAGCAGTGACTGCCTTCTTTTAAGGTAAATACAGTGCCTGAAATTGAGACCTTTGGAGAATCAGCAGCACAGCAATGCGCTGTAAAGGCCTGTAAAGTAAAAAGTGGAGTTTCGGAGTCACCTCCATTAATATTGACTTCAGAGTGAATACCAACACATTTACTTGATTATAAAACTGTGATGATAGACACTATAAAGAAGTTTGTTGCTTTTACACATTAAATAAAAGCAACCTTGGATTATTTGTATCTTCTGTATACTGCACCTAAGTGTCATTCAAATCTGTGTTTAAATAAACACTATGAAGCCCGTTTGATTAATTGGACTATTTCTTGTGCTATAAGAATGTTAGATGAATTAAAAAAAAAAAGGCTATCATGGTGGGAGTTTCTAGTTATGGGTATATTGGGTAAACAAGATATTGTTCAGCTTTGAGTAGTTGCACTGCTCTTTCATTGAGATTCACTTCTCCTCTGGCTGACTGCCAGATACATATTGGAAGTCAGAATTTACACTTCACTGAACCCCATGCTGGGCTACTGAACGCCTGGAACCAGAGATTTCAGGGCTTCTCTCCCAGCACTGGCGCTCTAAAGAGCTATGCTATGCAACAATAGTTGTCAGCTATCTAATATACACCAACATTGAGTAATTAGGTTTAGGAAAACATCATTTTGGGTTCACCTCTTAAATGACGAAGCAACACACCTTGTTAGAACACTGCATATCTGGAATGATCCTTTTTGTTTTAACCCAAAAGAACAATTCCGGAAATGATATAGTCCAGAAAATGCGGTAGAAGAACCTTCGGTCCGTCCTGTAGCTGCTGTTTATAGTGTGACAGCAAGCAGCTACTCTTGTGTGTGTGCACCAACGACTGATTTAATAATAATAATAGTATGGTTACTACAGGGCTAGTATGACCTTGAAAATGTAGGGAATTTAATTTACACCATTACATTTCCATAGCTTTTTAAATATATTAATCAGAGACTAGTCCTGTTTTTCAGCTAGAGAATCGTTCATAAGCAAAACAGTTTTTGATTATATGCCAAGGGAAAAAACCCCATGGTCATATTTGTTTGTTGTGTCCCCGAAGGTAATCATGACGCAGGCAGTGCTAGACAGGGGAATCCACCAAAATCTCCCTCATCACCATTGAACCACTCCTTCCTGCTTCCTGATGAAAATTGCCAAACGTCTTGTATACAAAACCAATTTAGCCATGAAAAAGATATTAAATATGTGGCAAAAGATCAATAATCCGTTTTTTTTCTACCAGCCTGTAACAGGAAGGGAAAGATGCAAACCTTACAGCTCTCGAGTAAAGCTTCTCTCTTGTTGAGCAACCGAATTAAATATTAAGCAAATCCATGAGGTGGCTAAAGAAACCAAAGGGAATAGGTCAGGCAAAAATAAAAACCCACTCATTATCTACTTGCTCCCATTGTGACAGAAGGTGAGCAGAGATTCAAGTGGAGTTCACTTTAAGTGACATCACTCACAGCACGTTTCATCGCAGAACATCTATTGTAGCACAAAGTCGTGATCATTTCTAAATTACAGCCTCAGCTGATATATAGTTAACTACTCAATTTGGATTGTCTAGAATTCCAAAATTCTAATTTGACTTCCAGAGGAAATTGGCAAATTATAACAACCTCAGTACGAGCTTGAAACATGATGAAAACTGGAACCATACTGTGCAGAGACTGCATGTTCTTCCCATGCATGCGTGGGTTCTCTCTAGCCTCACTAGTTTCCTCCCACAGTCCAAAATTTTACAACAGGACTATAAAAGAATCTAAATTGCCCATTGACTTCAACGAGAGGGATTGTTTTTTTATGTTTCTATATGTGGATTTGTGATTGACAGGTGATGGGTCTAGGTTAAACCCTGCCTCTTGCTCATTGTCAGCGTGTGCTGGCCTCAACACATCTGTGATTCTGTACACAGAATAAATGGTATAAAGATTTATTGAATGTTTTTTTTTTGTTTGGAGGGTTCCTGAAAATATAGATTTAGATAAATAAAAAGATAGAGCAGTTTATTTTGCTGGGGAAATGCGATCAATTCTTTTATCTTTTTTTTTATTATTATTGATTACATTGTACAACCTTAAAGATCACAGGCTGTTTATTGATTATCACAACCCAATGGTGCTGTGAGGCTTTGTATTTGTGATAAATGAATGTTATTTACCAAATGCTATTGTTTAAGGCTTGCAAAAGTCAAATAAAAACTGCGCAACCTTAAACCTGAACGATAAGAACATTGTTACTCTGACAAATTGCATGTATCTCACAAAGAATGGGTTGTTGATTACTTTTTAGGGCAATTTTATTTCACTACTGTGTGAATCCACGTAAACTCAAATTGACATCTACTGTTAACAGTTGCATTTCATCTTTCAGCGCACAGATGGAGGGCTTTAAAAAAAAACCTTTTTGTCTCTACAGAATGTCTTCAAACTGTTGCTGGCAGCTGCACTTACACTCGAACAACTGAAAAAGTCCAACAATCACTTTGTTTGTCTCTAACCCTCTTATTTTTTACTAACCTGCACAGCCCGCTGTCCTGTCTAGGTTTCACATAGAAGAAGGTAAAATGCACATTAAATGAGTGCTTATCAAACCACAATCATATTTTGCTGCATAAGCTCATATGTTTTATTTATTTGTTTTCTTATTTATCTACTAGCAAAAACTACTTCATGCTTAAATACTATTCTCACTATTTACATATATTATTTTTAGGCCCCATTATTCACAAATTGAAAGATGAATGTACAGAAGGCAAAATGCAAGATTGTGTGTACATGTAACCATTTTTAACTGAATAAAATGTTCCAAAATGTCTATAATATGTCCATATGAAAAAGTTGTAGTCAGTTGCAATTTTGACTTGCAGCTTCCGACAGAGCACGACTCAACAGCGCCTCCCCGTGGACATTTGGAAAAATAACAATAGTACACATTGAGGAGCTATTTGGTTGGTTGCAGCTAAAAACTAAAATTCCCACCAGCAGGTGACACGCAAACTCATTTAGATGTTTATAAACAGTTGCCGTGCAGAACAACAGGTTACACAAATCTCCCTGTTATGAAATATGTGAATTTTAGTGTGTCTTAATCCTAGATCATGTGCCCAAACTCTGCATGATTTGTGGAATTGCTTTTGACAGATATCTGGGCCACATCCATCTGTTTCGCTTCCCTTCTGACTGAAGAGACCGAGAACAATGGCTTGGGGTACTTGCTCTTCTAAAGGCTGTTGGACTGACAGCTGGGAGAGAGTTAATAAGTGACCTGCAGAGATGTGATGTAAAAGAGTCAGAGTGGGCCAGCAGATTTTTCACTGGCCTTCAGTGGGAACAGATGTGCTACTGTCTGCATGAAAGCCTTTGATGGTGAAAGGTGAAGATTTTGTGATGGAGACCTGATGCAACTTCCCTTTATATGCAGATGCCAATTTCATTAATAATGAATCAAGAAAAAAAGCAGCTTGCTCATTTTGTGTGACTGATGGTACTCTGCTCTGTGGAGGAAACTTGATTGTGATAATTCTTTGCTGCTTGTTATGTTAAATTCATATCCTGGGATGTTACTGCCAACAAAAACAAGGACCAAGATCAACAAATAAGCCAAACATTTCAATGATTATCCTGTTATGCCTAAAATTAAATTAAGATTAATTAGAATATTTATCCATGCAGTGTACAACATTCAGGTACTTGTTCATTACTTGGGTATTTTCATTTGATACTACTTTATAATTCAACTCCAAATTGGGTACTTTGGACTCTAAGCATTTGTTTCTTAAGTCTCAAATTTTATATTGATCTATATTTTGTCAATGTTTGCTGTATCATTGGTATGTTTTTGACCCATGCAATGTTTTAAAGGTTAATTTATAGTGTATTAGAAAGGCACAGTACACTTTCATACAAGTAATATTAATAGCTCCACAACAAAATTAAATTCCAGCCTGTGCTGTGTAACATTAAATGTTGAACAAAAAATAGAATAATGTTGAACACAAAATAGAATAAACTGTAATCAAATAACTCCAATAATAATACAACAAAATATCATAACATCTTCATACTACATGTGGATGCACTGTAAACACGTACTTACCATTAACTACTTGTTTACTGTCATGGATAAGAGCTCCTTACAAGTCAATTGGAAGTATTAACATAGGGTTTTATTGTATAAACATTGGGGCTATGATGAATGGGTTCCCTAAATTGCAGGAGAGTTCCTGACTGTTTTTAGTGAGAAAGGAATACATATGATTGACATTCTCTACTCACGTTACCGCTTCCTGTGAATGTGATCTACTCTTCGGCATTTAGTTGGAAAACCTGCAAATGTATAGTGTCTTAACTGCAGTGTCTCTGGCTCAGACAGCTTCTCCTTAGTTTAGTTTGATGTTGTGACACTTCAGATTTCTCACCCAACTGTCTGCCTCCGTTATACAAAAGCATAGATAGCATCTTTTGGTGCTCAGAGTAAAAAGAATACCTTTAAAATTCATTTCCAAAAATAACAATCAAAAGAAATTTTGAATTCTCATGCAGTTTACAAAGTCTGCAAGAGGCAACATTTGGATCCTTTTTTCATGTTATAATTCATCCATATCTAACAACAACATACAGATGTAATCTATGTGCAAATGCTTTTTCTTACTTAATTGTACCAAATTTTGGTCTCACATTCACAAATGTTAGGAATAGTGAGTGGTGTTTAGCTAATGTCAGAGCAGTACTTAAAAAAAAATGTAGTTCATGTAAAATCAAGTATCAATAAAAATCATGGCAACATATGCAGTCCTTTTGTCATGTTTGGAAATATGCAAGCTACAATAAAATGTTCACCAGCTCCTGGATATTAGTGGTTTCCTTTCATGTTAACTGCAATCACTGTAGCACTGTCAATAAGCTTGACTGTTATTTCATTTTAGTACAAGCCCCAAAATGTACTAATATATATTTACTTCAAAGCAGGTTTAAATTCAGAAATGCCAATCTAAAAGAAGAGTCTGGTTTGTTTTTCATATTTTTATTGGTTAGGTCATCCAGCTACCTTACCCTCAAATAATTAAATTACAATTCTTTTAAATATTCATCTTCAAAGAATAAAGTAAAACTAAAAGCAAGAACTCATTCACACGTTTTTTAAAAGATGAAAAAAAAAAACAAAAACAAAAAAAACCTTCTTCAAATCAAAAACATGAAAACAAGTAACTGAAAGTTAACTCACTATACACAACTTAACCTATGAATGGGCCAAACAAATACGCCGGTACTGATTGTTTTCCTCCGGTCTGTTGGTCCGTCTGTCCGTCTGTCAATCTGTTTCGTTCATTACGCTGAATTTCTCTGGGGTTTCATTGCCAACTCTCCAGGGGCCAAGTGAGGGCTGTGATTAGATGTAGCGGGTGTTGGTGTGGCCGAGCGGCGCAGCGGGTGAGGCCGGTTATGATCATGGCTTCCTTTTTAAAAACCAAAGGTGTTTTCTCCGCTGTAAGCCACGTATAAAAAGCCGTCCTCGTCCTTCTCCTTTTCATACAGCTGCCCCATCGTAATGCTGCAACGTAAAGCAGATGCGTTCACTTCGACAATTGCAGGTCAGTAATGTTCATGTCTTGTCATACTGATGAGTGACAAAATTACGTGAATCAGTTCTGATTTACACATCATTTTGATAAAAAAAAATAATGAATGAGGGGATTTTACCTCAGCCAGGATGTACTAGACAACACAGTTAGTATTTTTCTTACGACTGCTTCCACTCTTACATTTCCAGCATTTGCAATGCCTTTAAATATTTCTAGGGCATGTTCATAGGACACATGCCCACGCGCGCACACACACACGCACACACACACACACACACACACACACACACACACACACACACACACACACACACACACACACACACACACACACACACACACACACACACACACACACACACACACACACACACACACACACACACACACAGTGTATATACCTATAGCTCTCTTTAATGTTGTTATATCTTCTTTTCCTTTCAGCACAGATTGGCACAGCGAATCAAGCTTCTCCATCTAACCCTATTCTTTTTATCTTCTTCTCTCACACCAACCAACTTCATGTCCTCTTTCACTACATTCATAAATCTTCTCTGGTCTGCCCCTCGGCCTCCTGCCTCCAACCTTAGCATCCTTCTACCAATATATTCACTATCCCACCACTGTACATGACAAAACCATCCCAGTCTGGCTTCTCTGACTTGGTCTCCCTCAACATCCAACATGCGATGTCCTTCTGATCAACTGATCTTATCTGTATTTAACACCTCAAAAAACCTTCAACATACAGTGAGAGAGTAACAGAGAGACACACAGACGGATAATGTAGACAGAAAGTCTGACAGACTCCATACAATTTGATCAGTAAGGGGATAGTTGTCAAAAACCTGACCATTATTTCAGGACACCTTTTAAAATGCATTTTTAAGATATTTTTCTGGTCAACTCCAGAGTTCAAAAGTCCATACAAGAAATCTACATCGGGGCATACTGCTTAAGTTAAGGAGAAAATTGTGCTTTTCTGACTCTCAGGTATGAAGAGTTTCTGCTGCTAAAATTCTGCAGCAGCACACATGACATGTGACATAACTCACAATGCTCTCCAGCTGAGACCAGAAGCTGAGACTAGGCCTCAGAGAACCCCTTGTCCTCCTTCCTTAGTCCATAAATTATATTTGAGCAGAAACTGCCATTTCCTTCACTTTTTCAAGCAGTGTCTTTTCCAGGTCATTAAAATCAACTTTAATAGATCATCATTCCTCTTTTAACTCAGTTCAACAACATTTAGGATCAACATTTAGTCATCTTTTTCTACCTTGAAGAGAATTAATTTTCAGGTGATTTTTGACTAAACTTCACATCTCATAATTTTACTTAATTTTTCATCTTTTCTTATTCAGGTGATTTATGACTTTCAGTATACTTCATATTAATCTCTGTTGTGCCCTTGTAAGGCAACATGTTTAATTTCTGCACGAATTTGTACCAATTTCGGTGTGTTGATTAACAAAGGGGTTGCACAGGGCCACAGTGGCTCGCCCTTCCGCCTCACAGAATGAAGGTCCGTGGTTTGATTTCTACAGAGGGTGGGATTCGCTTGCATAATGCATGTTTACATGCAACCTCCTGCATGTTTTTAAAACATGCAGGAGGTTAATTAGAGAAAAACTGCAAGGATGTGTAAATAAATAAAGTATGTTGTTGTTTGTCTATATATTTGGCCCTGCGACCTACGACTGGCAACCGTTTCAGTTTGTACCCCGCCTCTTGCCCAATAACAGCTGGGATAGGCTCCAGCATCCCCCCATGACCCTAAGTACAGAAAATGTGATTGATAATGGATGGATGACTAGCTTTAGCTAATTGTATTATTTTCCACACTAGAGAAGCTAGATCAACAAGCAGGTTACGTTTTTACCATCAAGTTGAAAATAATGAAATTAAGCTCTTTTACTCACAGACTGGACTTTCTACACATGCGAATGGATGAGACACACAATTACTTGAATTACTACTGAAATTGTTGTCGATGACTGTAGTTGGCTGCAAACTGCTCCATGGTAAGATGATTAAATTTAAAAATATCCAATTTTCTCCAAGTATATTTTGGATGTTATGCCTGATCCCCCTTTCCTCTCTGGGCATTACATTTAAAGATCTGGGCAAGTGGCTGACAACTAACAACAAAAATATCTTGGTCCTTACCTTGACTGGGGGACTGTCTTGTCCACAAACAGGAAGATAGCCTTCTCCGAGGGCAGTTGGATACGTTTCCTGATGATCCACATGAACTGGGCCACTGTGATGTCAGATGGGACCAGATACTTCCTCTTGTCGATGTCCACTATTTGTGATCCGGACACTTTCTCCACTATCACCTGAGACAGCACCCAGAGACTTAATTAGAACTAAAAAAACATGACGGACATGACTTGAACCTGTTGGACTGGATGTCACTCACTGGAACCCTGTCAGGGTACTTGTTGCGGATTTTGGCTGATTCTATGCATCGATGTTCTGCAAGACAAAAACCAACAATCAAGTTTAAGGGGGGAGGATTGAACTGAAAACATAACTTCTGGGATAACTCTTGCTTTTCTGCTCTGACAGAAGTAATTTGCTTTATAGCAGCGGGTGTACAATTTACAAGCAGCAGCAGAGGATTTACACACATATTTCAGTGGGAATACTGCTCACAATATAACTGGGGAAGGTGAGAGATGAGGTATCAAAATATTTTCAAAACACAGATTGGGCTCTGGGCTGGATTTATTGTCATTTGATAGTTCATTAAAAAGACGGCATAATGATACGTTAGTAATCTGATTTGCAAACCCAGTGTATAATGTTAATTATGAGTACAGTATTTAACAGGAACCTGAGCCAAAGAATGCAGTCCTTCACAGGAAGCAGTGTGGGATTCTGGGTAATGTGGTCTTTACTCCACCACTGATAATAACACTGGCCAAACCAAACATAAAGGAGCTATCTTTGACACTGTTGTTGTATACTTTAAAGTCTCTCAAGTTTAAAGAAGACTTTTCCCCCCTTTTAACAAAACTAAAAACAAAAGACAATCTCAAAAAATATCAACACTTCGGCATTTCGGTCTTATTTTTGTTTGAACTAGCTGCAAGGATCATACGTAAACAAAAAAGGTCATGTTGTGACATCAGAAATTCTATGGATTTCACGGTGTGAGAAGCATACACTTGACGAGTTTCTGTTAATCGTGTCTTTAGGGATACACAGTATACCACTTCAGGCTTTATGACGAAATATCCAGGGTACTGGTTGTCCTTTTCATAAATTAGCTACTGGTGTTAGCAGTTCACGGAATAAGCTGATAGTCCGTTTATTAAAGATTACGGTCATTTGCATCTACATAATCATTATGTAAACGGCTACTAGCTAAACTGCAGGCCTGCAAATCTTTTACGAAAACAACTTTGTGGTAAAAGCTGCGAGGTTGCCAGTTGTTGATAAAGACAAAAATACTCTGGCTACATAAATAGACCATGCCAAAGATTAAAACTCAACTGATAAAACGAATCAACGCAGTGCGAGGATGCAGCAGTTTTAATGTCTCGCCTATACAACGTCCACCATTAGCCTCGGCAGGGGCACTAAATGGTTGCAAATAAACAAAAAGACACGCATGAATTCGAGACGCAAATGATCCCAGGACATCTTTCTAAGCGAAAATAAAAAGGAAATCGCTTTAAAATGAACTGACACTCGTAGTTAAGGGTGATGTTTTTCTCCTGTCGACACCGTTAAGCAAAACAGAAGCCCTTCTCCACACAAAAGCCTGACGGCAAGGCCAGTTTCAGCTCGTCGTCTTTCAAAAAATACGGTTTTATGAAAAGCTGACCCAAGGTTGTGTTCCTACAGCTGAAGATGAAACATATCATTTTAATAAAGTCTCTCCGTGGACCCTTTATGTTCGTCTCCGTCCAAATAAAGCCCCCCTCCTCTCTTACCCAGAGAGTGATCCTCTTTGAACATCCATTTCATGTTTGCCTTTGCCGGGCTCTTTTTGCTCGATGCAATGGAAGCTAAACACCACTCGGGGTTTGTAGAGGATAAAATGCCCTTCTTTTCACTGTCCTTTAAACTGTAGCTCTAAATTGGAGTGAGAGCTACACAGCTGATTTCTGCGCATCGACAAAACAACAAACAACCTCCGCTAACTAACAGTGTACAAAGCTGGGCTCATCAGATGACGTAACTACTGGATTGCTCCAACTTGCTGTGCTTGAGGGGTGTCCATAGAATAACGCATGACGCTCAACGTGATTAATCATAAATACTCAAAGTATTTGTCTATATTTTAGTGATAAGTGAAATTAATGATTGTTTTTGTCTTCTTGATGTAAGTAATACTCGTTTTTGCGCGAGTCTTCCAGCTCTAATATAGCACAAGGTTGCATGGCTTCCCCCTTAATCATATTTCGTCCTGTCCGCTGCGCTTGTAATCAACATCAGCGCAAACATAAACACGGAAAAAAAAACTGAACTCAGTGTTCATTTCATATTCAGAATTTTTCTTTTTTATGAAATGTTACAAAAGAATCGAATCCTTTTAGTTTTATTTAGACCCCCCACCCCCAGAGTTCTGGTATAACCCATTCTAGATCTATACGTCAGAGTCAGTATGAAACATTCTGTCCTCAGAGAGCCGAGGTTCTTATCAAAATTGCATTTAATTGGAATTATAAGCACTGGGTTATTGTTTATTTTCTTAGATTTCTGTTGGACGAACCATGGATATTGGGTCCGAAGAATTAGGACAGTACACAGCTGACAATGACACTCCTGGAGCAAGTTCAATAATCTTTTTGATCACAATAAGGGATATTTATACATGTTGCACTGGTTATAGAAAGGCCTTTGTTTTGGTAAGTGGCAGAATTTTGCAGGACAGAATGATCAAGATGAAAAATTAGTAATGGCATTGTGATTTAATTTTCTGTTGACAAAAGAAAGCTTAGTTTTAACAAGGCAAGGATGGTAATCTAAAATAGTGAGGGGGGAAATCTGGAGGGCTGGCATTTTTTCATCATTTTGGATGTTTTTTAATATCAAGGAGATTAAGAAAGCTATAAAGATGTTGCACTCATTGTGGACATAGAATGGGTTATGAAAATCACACTTTGGCAGCATTTATCAACTTGAGAATGATAATGGGGTGTCCAAGAAAAAGAGTGGTGCAGTTGCAGGATTGCCTGTGAAAGTTATCTGGCTTTCAGGGGATCCCAGTTTATATTTAGAGTTATTTGGTATACATTGTACAGTGAGAGCTAGTCAATACACACTACATCTATAGCAAGAGTAAGTACAGCGATAATGCACTGATCCTAAGTTATGACTCCTCAAACAGAAACAGTGGACCTCAAGTTGCTAGTATTATTAAAAGAAAAAAACAAATTGATGTGTGTATGTAGTGTGTTTAATTGCTTACCATGTCGTTGTAACTGGATTGCAGCAACATGCATTGTTATTGATTCGGTTATTCTGTTATCTTACATGCAGCAAGATACAGGGGCATCCAGGGGGTAAATTCCAGCAAAGCTCACCAAAGAAGAATTGGTTTCATGTTGGTTGCATTACAACTGATGAAATAGCAGTGGGAACTTTGCTGAAGGACCACTCAAAAGAGTGGTGTAAACAGTGAATAGTCTTGAAGTACATAAAGTGTAATGATGGGGGTTGTATGATTCATGGGTGCCGTTTATGAAGTCATGTGTCACACACACACACACACACACACACACACACACACACACACACACACACACACACACACACACACACACACACACATAAATTGATTGACAGCATTTTAAAAAAGCAAAGTTAAGCTATAAAAGCTGATGATCTTCGGTTTGTTATTCACTTTATGGTAAGGATCTGTGGCAGCACGGTTCCACAATGTTTTTCACTGATTGCTTATGTTTGCTTTGTCTGCCACTAGAGGCGCAAACCATCCACCCATCGTCTGCCACTGCTGATATAGTGTAATAATGCATGGGTAATTCAAGAGTAATTTTTGCCTACACAACATATCACTGCTATATTACATGCTAAATTATTCTATATGTATATTTTATTATAATTTTCAAAAATATTGTATAGAAATCATGCATGTGAAACTAACTATCATACAAAGATAGTGTTGTAATGAGACAATAATTCCCTCTGAAATGTTGTGGAGGAATTTTAAACTTGAGGAAATGTACCCATTTACTCCCTGACACTGTGTGGTGGATTCTGTACAAATACAGATCACAGAGACATCTATTAAAAGCCAAACAGTTGTCATGAAAATTCTTTAATGTCCTTTTCAGTGTACATACAACTTTCATAAAAATACATTGTGCTATTTAGGTAATTGTGCAATCTATTTGTGAAAAGGAATTTCATGTTCTACTTTCTGGAAGCAGGTTCTGCTCCATTTTCATCTGAGAGCTGAACTTTGGTCTGGTTATCAGGTGGCAGTGGTTTCCCTATATGGTGTCCCGTGGTGATGCCGTATTGCTGTGATGCCTTTTCCTCTTTTACCTCTGGCCGCAGCACGAACCCCCCCTTGAAGCTGAGATCAAACATCTCACAGGGGGCAAAGGTCAAAGGCTTCTCTTCCATCAGTCCTTTTAGTCTGGCTCTCCACCCTTCTAGCATTGCAGTTCGCACTTCAACAGGACAGTGAGCCGGACTCCAGAAAATCTGAGGAGCGAGGACCTGGAATCCACAGAAATGAAGAGTGCCGTTCTGGAAGAAAAAGCCAACATAAAATAGCGTCAGCATCACAATGATTTGATGTCAGTACACACACACACACACACACACACACACACACACACACACACATGCACACACACACACGCACACACACAAACATACATGTATGACTATATGTGACCTTCAAAACTAATATACACCCATATAGATATATATATATATATTTCGATACGGGTATTTTATGGCAATTCATAAAATACTACTTTTGATGCCCATTGAGGATATCAAACCAAAGATCTTTTTTCTTTTTAACATTCCATTCAGTCAACACACATCTCCTTTACACAGAAACAGAATACATTTCTGTTTTTGCCAATTGCAGAAAATAGATCTCATTATGTAACCTTAGTGAGCAGGTTGGTTCTGCGTGAGAATAGAGTACAAACATCCTTAAAGAGAAGAAAAACATTTTGATTGTTTAGTGCTGCATCATCAACAGCAGTCCCACTGTGCTTCGGACTTCATAGCAAAATAAGCACCTATTTGCTGTCCAATAACATGACACCCAGGTCATGAAATATTTCCTGCCAATTTCAGATAATACAATCAACTGAGAAATATGGGTCGGTGGCTTAAAAAAATTCTTAAATAAACAAATATAAAACACATAATATATATATATAACTACAATGCTCCATTTCAGCAATTAAGGTTGTTGTGGATGTTATTTATTCTGGAATTGGGGCTGCCAGGCAAGAGTTCTGGACCAAGAGAGAAGATTTATGGACGTAGGGAGAGAAGATATAAAATCAGTTGGTGTGAAAGAGGATACCAAGAGTAGGGTTAGATGGAGAAGGTTAATTTGCTGTTGCAACCCCTGAAGGGAAAAGCTGAAAGTAAAAGATGAAGAATGTTATTTATTTATAACACAGACTTAAGTTAAGCAGATATTCATCAAGAATCTTCAAAAAGTTTTAACGGGCCCATGATGAATAGATATATTACTGTAAAAAAATGGTTTCAGGAGTACAAGAGAATAAAGTGTCACATTCTAAATCTATTATCGCAAGAACAGCAACTCAAATAGGCTTCATTCTCACCTGTAGGGGCCATAGTGTGATGTTAATGTCTCCATTGATGCCATCGGGCCGGAACATAGTTTGTGTTGCTCCAGTTGTGAAGGACAACATTGCTTTTTTATCCTAAAGACATAAAAATACAATGATTATTCAGTATCAATGCTGGAGTCAATAAAAAATAACAAGTCCATTTTTTTTTAAACTAAAAAAATGTAAAAACTGTCTCATTCATTTCCTTTTTTTACAGCCTAACATAAAACTAATAAAATGTAAAATGGGTCTGGGTCTCATTATTACTGGACAAGCTGTGTTCGTGTGTGTGAATGTGTGCGTGCGTTTCTGTTTAAAGGAGATGTGTGTTGACTGAATGCAATGTTGAAAAAAAACAGATCTTTGGTTTGATATCCTCAATGGGCATCAAAAGCAACATTTTATGAATTGCCATAAAATACCTGCATCGAAATATATATATATCTATATTGGTGTATTTTAGTTTTGAAGGTCACATATAGTCATGCATGTATGTTGTGTGTGTGTGTGTGTGCATGTGTGTGTGTGTGTGTGTGTGTGTGTGTGTGTGTGTGTGTTTGTTTATGTATAGTGTGTTTGTGTGTGTACGTGTGTATGCGTACATTGCCATGCCTCCATTTCTTGAAAACAGTTGGTCAGACAGAGTTGCACAACAATTTTCCAGCCAATCTTTGGAATAGAGGTGGCTTTTCATTTTTGATGTAGCAGATTTGAGCTTTAGCCTCGGCTATTCCATCAACAACTAATTACTAAGACCATTAATTTGTACATTTCAGCAGTTATTGAACAGTTTACATATTTCCTGATGACCTGAATAGTAAAAATAGCTCCTGTTTGTGGATGATGCTGATTTAACTGGACTAGGGTTTATCAAAGAGTGAATGGAATGGAGTTGTTTATCATGCGTAAAAGGGGTTATGTACATCACATAACCCCTTTTACACATAATAAACAACTCTATTCCTCTATTCCTCTCAACATCTAAATGCAATCTCAACACTATAGCAATGTTCTGTTGTTGAAATTAGTTGGATTTCTAGTTTTACATTACATTGGGACATTTATAGTATATTGCCATTTTTTCACTTGACACTGTGGTTTTCTATTTATTGCCGGTATATTACAGTTTTTCGCAATTGAGTCAATAGATTTTCTTGAAATGCTGTTTATAGGATATCCATTGTCTATTTCTATAATCTTCTGGGAGGAATGAAAATGTTCTTATCTTTCTCGGTTAATCTCAACCACCCCACAGAGTATAGTGGGTCTGGGGGTTATTTCTTCTTCACACAAATAAATGGACTATTTCAAATGAATTTCACAAAAAATACATTCAGAATACTGGATTTTCTCTTCCTTTTGTGAGCTCTGTGATCGTTCCAAGTGAGACTGACCTTGAACACACCATTGTTGTACATCTTTTTCAGGGAGAAAGCAAAGCCTTGGGTTAACACACGGTCCATCCAGCCCTTCATTATGGCAGGCACGCTGAACCAGTACAAAGGAAACTGCAGAAATGGAAAGTATCATATTTAGTCTTTCAATCAATACCACATTTTCCAATTTTCTTTGCCAGTCTCTGTTTACCTAGTTATGTACTGAGTCTCCTCCTTAAAAATGTGATGATTTTGTATGAGCATGTATTCCAACTTTCAAATTAATTCAAGTCAAATTTTAATCAAATAAAGTTGATCATAGTTGAACAAAACTTAAATGCAGACTAATCTGAGCATGTTCATTTGATGTGTTTCAGCCTCAATGGCTGCAATCCATTTGACTGCAGATGCAGGTGAAAGCTCCAGGAACAATATAATGATACAAGGGATAAAGGTTGATGCTATAGTCATAAATTCAATTACAAATAATTCTAATTACACTATACTAGGAAAGTATAATAGCGAAACTATACTAATTATACTTGATATTTTATTATATTATGACAAAAAGACACAGAGTCCAATGTTTCTTTTCACTAAATAAAGATTTGACCTCTCTTTTAAAGCAGCAGTGACTTTAAAAAGACTGATATTATCATTAATATTCTAATTTTGGGAAGACTTACTGATGACTGAGGTTCTTTACCTTTAAAACTATTTTCTAGGATGAACTTTAAAGATAGTCCCTAAGCCTCATCTCCTCACATCCAGTTATATACGTGGCTCTTTACTAGACCATGATTCAGGTCAGGGATTCCCAGATGGGGATGGAAAGAAACCCACCATAGAGTTATAAGATATAATTCAGGGAGTGACATTTTAGATTGAAATCTCTCTTTCGCTCGCTCTCCCTCTTGCTTCCTCTTTCGAAATCCTGCCGTTATACCTTTAGACCAACAACAACATTTTGGTCTCTGACCTGAAAGATGATAAGATCAGCCCTTTCCACTTTCTCCTGCTCAAGCACAATGTCTGAACTGAGACGCCCATCTATCCAAGCATGCATGGTCTCTTCTCCATACTGGAACAGGTTCGGGTTCTTCAGATCACCTGGATACAGCACACACACAGTTGGATATGAGAGATGAAGGATGAGATTGGCCCTTATTTTGGAGTTTTGCCAGTAACCCTCAAATTCTGAATACTGAAAAGCTCAAGTTAGAGTGAAATTATACTTTTTTCAAATTTTACTATAGTCTTAAGCCATAGTTGGGGGAACTTGGAAGCGAGCAAGGGATACATACCAGTAATGTCCTTGACTGTGGCGTTAGCGATGAAGTTCATGGCATAGAGGTCGGACACAATAACCTGGTAACCCTGCTCCTCCATCTCCTGAATGGCTACGTCCCGAATTGCTGCGTTGAAGGAGCCTAAGCTCTGGTGTGCATAAACGATCAGTACTGTTTTCTGAGCTGCAAAACACACATTTTAATTTGTCAAGCACTGATAAAGTAGTAATGGTGAAAACATCTAAAAAGAAATGCATTTCAAAGTTATGTGGAGACAATTTTAATTTATAGTACTGCATTAGATATTATACTCTTGCACTATGTATTGCATTTTCTTTGAAATATTATTTTTAGAATAGTAAGTACAATGCGTTAAATAAAAGTACAGGAAAAGGGAAATGTATTAACCATCTAAAGTCTAATACAATAGATGGATATACTAGCATATACCATACACATACATATACTATACACTTATAACATATTTAAGTACTCGGGGTTTATTTTTCACCAGTGCCAGAAACAAGAGGGATCATTGAGAGAAGGATAATGCCCGGCTGAGTTTTAATCAGGAGTTGGATCAGTCACGGCTCACTTGGAAAACAGAAAACAAAGAGCCATCTGATCTGCAGCTGAATATCAAGTGATCGCACTGAAAAAGCTGCTAAATGTGTTTGATTAGGTGTTTACTCTTTCATGCCTGACATTCTGGCTGTGGTTCTGAATTAATTCACAATAATCTGAATGATAGAACATTTAAAGTGGAAATGTCTTTTTCTGACAGTTTTAACATAATCACCATGTTTTCTATGTGTAAGAGACAGGCTGATCTAAATGTTCCCAAAGGCAAAAAAAAAAAAGTCTGCGAGATATCTAAAGGCATCAAGGCTGCAAAAACACAACAAGTCTATTCAGAGGGAAAATGCCTGAGTTATTACTGCAACAGGTGAGAAAATCCATTTGTTCATATTATTCAATGTCTTTTATTCGAATTGTACAAATAAACAGTGTACTGTTACACCCAATGTGACCCATGTCCTTATAAAGATTCAGTATCAATTTTTTTTTTCTTGCTGTTTGACTTACCATTATATATATACATATATATGAAAATATTGGATTTGTAAAATTCTACCAATCAATTGGTAGTGGTGTAAAAATCAAGAAAATTGGAATTTTACATATACTGAAAAGTAATTGATTGTCAATTATGGAAAAAACATTTATTTTTTTTTACATTTTGTGCTTGTTTTTCATGCTAACATCATTCTAAAATAAAACATTGAATGATATTTTCGATGACAGTCTGCATTTCTTGCAGCGAACTCAAGGGGGTTCAGTGAAACAATGCAAACTGCGCATCTTTACCTATTACTTATTTGACATTTAACAACATTTATTATACAAATACAAAGTTCAAGTAAAGTCAGTGTTGTTATAACGTAACCATCAAACAAAATTTGAATAATAATTTTAAAAAAGCAACCAATACCCTCATTACATTTATCTCAGTTTTGGTCTTAAAAACAACACAATATAAGTGATGAAAAATGGCGAAATGTCCATTAGTGTGGATGTGGGTGTATAGACACTTAAAAGGTTGTTAGTTTGTAAACAGCAGAGCGCAACAGAATTCCAATTAGCTTCCATCATTATCTCAATCATAGTGTTGCTAACATTTTCATTTTTTGATGTCGGGCAGAAAGAATACAAACAAACGGGTCTTTGGTTTACATATGAAGTGCTGATCTGTAATCACCTAACATGTATCTTAATACTTAAAAATGTTGCAAAATATGATACAATGCCTTTAAATGAGTTGAGCAGCTTTATTATTTTTTTGTTATTCATTACTCTATCGTATTTTCTATCATTAGCTAAACTAAGCGACAACTTGTGGCTGAAGAGCCAGCAGACTGAGACTTCTCAATTCTGCTTATGAATGAATAAAAAATTATATTTGATTTTGGGGAAATCCCTTTGCAACCCTCCAATCACGAACCCCGTGATCAAATCCATCAAAGTCAAGTCTTGTCTTTCAAATCTGTGCTGTGTTTGTGTAGCTTTGCTGCCTGCTTTTAGACAATTCATAATCATCCTCTGAGTCATCAATATACAAAAACTGGTCTGCATATTTTTGTGTGTCTGCAGATCGCAATGCAAAAAAAAAAAAAAAAATCACAACGTGAGATTCTCCCAGTTTATTTCTGTCTTTCTTCCGTTCAACTTTTATTAAATTCTAAGATGGTGCAATAGTTGGATCGGTTTTCGAAGCCTCAGTATTTTGCTTACAGCTATTAAAGCAACATTTTACATCTCCACCAGTTGTACAGAGAAGTAGAAACTAATGATGAATGATGAATAAATGAGTGTAAATCATTGTGGACTTACCCATGCTGTGTGTCTGCTGGATCTGTCTGCACTGTGGACCAGGTCCTTGCAGCTTTTATATACCCTGCAGCTTTCTTTGCGTGAGAAACATAGATAGATCGGATATAAGATGGAATGAATGTGTCTCCGAGTTACAACTGCACACTAGGGGTAGAAAAAAAATGCTGTCAAACTGCAGAACCAGTTTAGTGAAGTGTTTTGAAAGGGAGGAGGTCAGAGTGTGTTTGAGTCAGACGCTGTGGAGTCATTGGTGCAGGCGAATAAGATTGGTTTCACTTGGCCTGGAAAAGAATGTTTGGGTCACTTTCAAGGGATTATCCAACAAGGTCATGTGGCCTTATAAACACTTTAAGCCGACTTAATTTCACCTTGTTAGGAGGAAAGTGGAGGAAGGCGTCAATTTAGTAAAGCCTGAGCTGTTTTGTAAATCCCCAACTTTAATGTCACTTGCCGCCACTTTCACCCTAAACAAGCTTTAATGACTGACTGACTTTGAGTTTAAGGATGTCAGTATGATGAAAGCTTGGGGAGCAGGTGAGAAAATGCCCATTAGCGTCTGTCCCGGGATGTTCAGATTTGCACATATCTGATCACATGATGGCCAAATCGCAAGCACTTGCCATTCATATTGACTCAAACTTCTAAAAAATGAGGCTGAACCTGTACAACTGCTTTACAGCGTCTGTTCAGGTGGATGAGGTAGAGTAACAAAAGCTTAAAACATAATGTAGGAGCTTTGAGGTGTCAACAATTCTTATATTGACTTACATATTTGGAAGGATGAAAGGCATTTTTTATCCTCACTAAGTAAAAATGTTCTGTGCACAGAATAATGGAGCAGATTCCTGTTGTTCAAATAATCTCCTCTATTCTTGGGCCTCTTTAAACAGAAATAGTGAATGTAAAAAGTTGCGATGGTGACATAAAGGAAGTACCCTCAGAGGACTTTTGGGCTTAATTGCTTTAGAGGATGACATATAACATCACAAACGGCTACTGGAGATGGAGAAGTGGGACACTTTTACACTTGAATAGCTTGGTGCAGCTATTAAATTATAAAATAAAGCAACTATCACATATGTGGACATCAAAATGTACTTCATATGCAAGGTTGTGCCCTGTTTTAATAGTTAATGAGGTTCTGCAAATAGTGAGGAGAAATGAAAAAAACACTGGTAGAATGGAAATGATGCACCTCCATTTACTCCCTCTCTTCCTACTGAATCTTCATCACAAAGATGTACAAAATGGTCCAATCAGTACTGATTTGTTGCTATCATAAATTATTAAGAACATAATTGTCACTAGTTTCACGAGTTTGAAGCCCAATTTGCATAATGGAAATATTCAGAAATAAATATTCAAATTGTGAGAATTATCATTGTGGCTTAGAGTTGAACATAACAGACAACAAGACAGTCCTGAATTAATACAAGTCAAATTGCCTGTGAAATTAAACAAGTACTAAATATAATGTGACACTTTTACTTCACAGAAAACATTTTGAAAATGGCATTTTCTCTTGTCACTTTTTCAGTTTCTATTATTCTGCATAGCACACAGCATAACTGTTGTCACTGAATGCATAGAAATGAGAAACATAACTATCCTTTAATTTTGGAATAATGGTCTCTTTATGTCAGATTCAAACAAAAAAACATTGACCTATTCCTTTTTTGCCAATGATGCCAACAAACTTAAGTATTTTATTGTTAAGAAAAGTTGTGATATCTTCTGCTATAATTCAATTTTTTTGATGTTTTTTAAGCTGTTGCTCTTACTACAAGACCCTGCAGGTAAAGAAAGGAGTTCCTTCATTGACCTGGTCCGAACACTCACTGTAGCTCACTTCCTGACACCATGAAAATAAGAAAATGAATAGATAAAATAATAAATAAATAAATTCATAAATAAAGTGAAACATCACCAATAGAAATGTAGAACAACATACAATCAAGTTCTTTTTTATGATGACTATTTTCGCTGTAAGAATGGCAAAAAAGTACATGCTAAACATTTTAAGATTTATTAAATCACTGTTAAATCACCTTCTGATTTTCCATTTTGAATAATTTCTTGCGATTTGGTGTGAGGTGTTCTCCTTAAGCCTTGCAAAATTATAAAGCCCAGGTATGAAGTTGTCAAATAAACAATAAATTATGTTTTTGTTACCAAAGTTGTATCCACTTTAGAATGTAATTTACAGCATGAAGGCTAAAGTGGTTAGCAAGAAGGTCCCGGGTTTGATTAATTTGTTTCAGTCTAACCCTCATTTTTGTTGTTTGTGGTTTGAACTCTACTATCCACCTAAGAGAAAACATTTTGCCGTTTTCATTAACAACCAAAAGTATTGGTCTGTAGTTTTGAATGACAGTTGACAGTTTGTGATGACAGAAGGCTTTTATTTCATGTTCAGGCAACACAAATGGCATGGTATTGGTTTTGATGAAACTCTGTTAGGTTGAACGGGACTCCATGAGAATCACATTACATGTCTGTTAAGTCTGTCTTTTCATCGTATCCTTTGTTCTGGGCTTTATGAGCTCAAAGGCAGAGGCCTTGAACTTTTGGCTTCCCACATCCCATAATAAAGGCGCCATAGACTTGCCATAGATAATCCCATGGGCCAATTCAATTGGAGGTTCAAATCTTATTTTGTATTTTTTGATATTTTTAAAACCAATTTTAGACTCAAGGAGATAACAAAGGTAGGAATCCACAGAGCAATTATGTTTAGATATGTTTTACTTTCCAAATATTTCTTTAATTTACTTTACCAGTAGATTGATACCACCAAGGAGCTCCACTGAACACCACAGGAGGTCTTTCCTACCTGAGACTATCAGACTTTTGAATTCCTCTTCCTTCAGTCGCAGGGAATCTTCAAATCTTTGTACTTAAGACCTTAAAACACTTTATAGCCTTGACTTTGACAGTTTTATTTGTTTTTCTTATCCCCCCCCCCCCTTTTTTTTTTACTGTTAATACAATTTCCTACTGTTATTTATTATTGTTATGTTTTACTTGAAACTCTGGCACAACAATTTCCTTCGGGATAAGTAAAGTTGTTCTTATTCTTATTCTTATTCTTATTCTTATTCTTATTCTTATTCTTATTCTTATTCTTATTCTTATTCTTATTCTTATTCTTATTCTTATTCTTATTCTTATTCTTATTCTTATTCTTATTCTTATTCTTATTCTTATTCTTATTCTTATTCTTATTAAATACTTAAATTTTCAGGCGATGTCTTGTTAAAATGTGCATGACCTTTGTCAGACGATTTTTGAAATCAGTTAGCAGCAAGATTAACGCAATAGGCAAAAATAAGTGCTAAAATATTACAACTATAAGTCCTATATTCTTACTTTTGGAACAAATATGGTTATTTCTACTTATTTTAAAAGCTCTTTCAATTTTACAACCCCCAGCTGATTTTGACCCTTCCTTTGGGAAGCTGCTGTTCCAACTTATATGCCGCTTCTGCAAGTAACATGATCTCAACATTTATGGTAATTGAAGACATGTTTTAACACAGCTATTTACAAGATTATAGGTTTGTTTCACGTCAAACTACAGGAAAAGTAGAGGCAACCATTGCAGTCACCCGCAGAGTCATCATGAAGTTGACACATGAATGTGGTACATGCCACATGTGATGTGCAGGAATGTTCCAGGAAAGTTACTGGGATACCTCTGCCATCTGATAATCACCTCTGGCCATCTCTGCAATGAGACTGGCTCTGATATATACTGAAAAAAAAGACTTTGGAAATAGCACAGACATTATTTTCACACTAATAAGTTGTTTCTGTAAAAAAGAAATAAACAGCAAAATCAAAATAACAGTAGTCCAGAGGCCAAATTAATTGAAAAGGGTTTTTCTCAGTGGAATTTTGATGAGTTTTTTTGCTCACTGCCCTCGTCATTTTATTTGCCAATTTAAGATACACGTGAAAATAAACACGAAATGAAACTTTGAAATCTTTGTCTCGTGAAGAAATTACTTTGCCGATACTGAGTAGAGAGCACTAAATTTCATTTTTCACTTAATAATTGTAGATGATAGAAGTATAACCGACAAAGCTGACAAATCAAAGGCACAGTATTGGTCAGTATTTGAGCTGCTCAGAATCAGATTCAGTTGCTGTTTTTTTTTTTCCACTTTTCACTTCTGAAAGGCTTCGATCTGCTGAAAACTGTGCGTGTAAAACTGTCCAACAGAGTGTGTCGGTCCTTCCTGCATGTTTCCAGTTCATGCACCTCGATTGTGACATTTTTGTTTTTCATTGTGCCACACAGGCTCAGCTGGTAATCCAGACGTGCGGCGGCCTGAGGGCCAGGCTGGACGGATTAAGACAAATTCATCCCCATGTCCACAGCAGAAAGTCTGAGCCTGTCATGTTACTGGATCTCATTATTTCCCTCGAAAGCCATTAGCTTTTATTCATACTGTGATAACCATACTGGAGTCTCAGTCAGCATGTTTCTTGGAACCACCTGTCACAGTGTAACATCTGTTGTGGCCCGGGGTTTTGTGCTTGGCTGAACCACAAAGTAAAAGGAAATAAAAAAAATGCATACCTTGTTCCTAGTCTGCCTGAAATCATACAAAGAATTTCTGATCAAAGCGCAGACACTTTAAAATACTAATCCCCATGCAGTCAACATGGAGCACATAAAGGCTTCATTTTTAAGTGAGGGCTTCACATTTGCCTGATGGTTTGACTCGTTTCCGGATCTCCGATGTGTATAATTGACTGAGCGTACACCATCATATAAAAGTGAAATTGTGTGGTGATTCTTGTCATTAAGATTTAATTAATTACTGAAAACGAGGTAGTTTCAAGTTCAGTGGTTGTGCTACTAATGTGAAATCAATCCAACCGGTTGTGGAGCCACAGTCGTGATCCTGTATATACTAGATGTACTGCTCTGGCATAGTGTGTGCTATTTCCAATTTGAATTCATTAATTTGCTTCATTTGAGATCTTCTTCTTCTTCTTCTTCTTCTTCTTCTTCTTCTTCTTCTTCTTCTTCTTCTTCTTCTTCTTCTTCTTCTTCTTCTTCTTCTTCTTCTCCTTTCGGCTTTTCCCTTCAGGGGTCGCCACAGTGAACCCTATTCTCTGTATCTTCCTCTCTCACAACAACTATCTTCATATCTTCTCTCACTACGCCCATAAATCTTCTCTTTGGTCTTCTTCAAGACCTCCTGCCTGGCAGCTCCAATTCCAGCATTGCTGGTCTCACCACTGTCTTGTACATCTTTCCTTTCATTCTGGCTGATGGTCTTCTATCACATGGTACCCCTGACACTTTTCTCCACCCATTCTAACCTGCTTGAACTCGTCTCTTCACCTCTTTTCCACAGTCTCCATTGCACTGGACTGTTGACCCAAAGTACCTAAAATCTTCCAACTTCATTATTTCCACTCCCCGTAGCCTCACCGTTCCACCCAAATTCCTCTCATTCACACACATATACTCTGTCTTGTTGCATTACATTATATTACATTACATTACATTACATTACAGTCATTTGGCAGACGCTTTAATCCAAAGCGACTTACGAGAAGTGTTAGTGTAAGTGTAAGTGTAAGTCAACTAACTGCGACTAACTTTCATTCCTCTCCTTTCCAGAGCATACCTCCACCTCTCTGGATTCTCCTCAACATGTTTTCTGCTCTCACCACAGATCACAAAGCCATCTGCAAACATCATGGTCCATGGAGATTCTTATCTAACCTCATCTGTCAGCCTGTCCATCACCACTGCAAACAAGAAGGGGCTCATAGGTGATCCCTGATGGAGTCCCACCTCCATCTTGAACTTCTCTACCCCGCTCAGCACACTACATCACTGTCTCACAGCTAGCATACCATGTTAGACTGGTCCTGCACCACCCGGGCCTGGGACCGGCTCAGGGAGACACCAGCCAGTGCCGTCCTGAGGCTGCATTTTTGCTTCATTTGAGATGTGTCCTGAAAATAGTCCGATGGTACACATGCAACAACTCAGCAGCCAATGGGTAAAGCATCGAGGTGTCAGTTAACTTTTGCTTCGGTTTATAACAGGTCTGCAACAGCTTACACAGATCTTACAAAGAGCAGAAACAAAGGGCCCCCTTTAGCCAACACTCACAGGACACAACCAGAATTAACCAATACTGTTATCTACAGTGGATGTTTTTAGTCAAAGAAGAATTCAGATCTGAAGTTTAGCTCCTCTGC